>NW_016808211.1:56465-80406 GCF_001698545.2 Rhinopithecus bieti
AAAAAAAAAAAAAAAAAAAAGAACTAAAACTATAAAACACTTAGGAAAAAATGTAGGGAAATCTTCATGACCTTGGATGATGGTGATGATGATGATTATTATTTTTGTTTGGAGACGGAGTTTGCTCCATTACCTAGGCTGCATTGCAATGGTGTGATCCTGGCTCACTGCAACTTCTGCCTCCTGGGTTCAAGTGATTCTCCTGCCTCAACCTCCCTAGTAGCAGGGACTGCAGGCGTGCGCCACCACTCCTGGCTAATTTTTGTGTTTTTAGTAGAGACAGGGTTTTACTATGTTGGCCAGGCTGGTCCCAAACTCCTGACCTCAAGTGATCCACCCACCTTGGCCTCCCAAAGTGCTGGGATTACAGGTGTGAGCCACCGCACCCGGCCAACCTTGGATTCTTAGATATAACATCAAAAGCACAGGCAATAACAAGAAAATAAAGATAAATTGTACTTCACCAAAATTAAAATTTTTTGTGCTTCAAAGGACACTATCAAGGGGCTAAGATCACCACAGAATGGGAGAAAATATTTGCAAGTCATATATCAGGTAAGGATTCATATATGGAATATAAAAAGGACTCCTTCAAATCAACAACCAAAAACCAAACAGCCCAATTTCAAAATGAGCAAAGGACTTGAATAGACATTTCTAAAAAAAAAACAAAACAAGGGCCGGGCGCGGTGGCTCAAGCCTGTAATCCCAGCACTTTGGGAGGCCGAGACGGGCGGATCACGAGGTCAGGAGATCAAGACCATCCTGGCTAACAGGGTGAAACCCCGTCTCTACTAAAATACAAAAAACTAGCCGGGCGAGGTGGCGGGGCCTGTCGTCCCAGCTACTCCGGAGCCTGAGGCAGGAGAATGGCATAAACCCGGGAGGCGGAGCTTGCAGTGAGCTGAGATCTGGCCACTGCACTCCAGCCTGGGCGACAGAGCGAGACTCCGTCTCAAAAACAAAACAAAACAAAACAAAACAAAACAAAAAGACAAGAATGACTGACAAGCACATGAAAAGATGCCCAACCTTGTTAGTCATTATGAAAATGCAAATGAAAATAACAGTGAGATACCATCTCACCTCCACTAGGGTGGCAATGATTACACAACTAAACAAAACAAACATGAAAAAAACAAGTGATGGGAAGCCCTCCCACGTTGCTGGTGGGACAGTAAAATGATGCAACTGTGTTGAAAGCGTTCCGTCTTTTAATCAAAAGACGGGGAAGAATTGAAAACAGGAACTCAAATGACACATTGTTCGTAATCGTCAAAGTGTGGAAGCAACCTGAATGTTCCTACAAGGTGAACAGACGAACAAAACGCAGTCTGTCCGTACAGAGAAACACGATTCAGGAATGAGGTCCCGACGCATGGATGAACCTTGAGCACATCACGCTAAGTGAAATGAACCTGACACAGAAGGACAGGCACTGTATGAATCTGCTTCTATGAAATAATTAGAACAGGCGAATCCACAGAGACAAAGTAGACCAGAGGCTGGGGGGACGGAGGAAGGCAGAGTTGCTGTTTAATGGGGAGGGAGTTTCTGTCTGACGGATAAAAAGGATTTTGGAGATAGTGGTGATGGTTACACAATGTTGTGAATGTAACTAACGTCATTGAACTGTACACTTAAAAATGATTAAAACAAAGAATTCTGTTATGTGTGATCCTTTACCACAATTTGTAAATAGTGCCTGCCCTGTGGTCAGTGGCTCCTGTGTTGGCTGCAATACCATGCTCCTCACAGCTGGCGCTGACCACTATTTCCTGCTCTAGGGCGGTAGGCGGCACCTGAGGGCATGAACAAAATGCCCTGCCCAGAAGGAGCTACGCCTTTGTTGGGAGACAGAAAATAAATAGGATAAATAAACAACACATGGATTAAACAGTGCCAAGGGCAGAGCATAGTGGCTCACATCTGTGATCCCAGCAGTTTGGGAGGCTGAGGTGGGTGGATCACTGGAGGTCAGGACTTAGAGACCAGCCTGGCCAACATGATGAAATCCCGTTTCTACTAAAAATACAAAAATTAGCCAGGTGTGGTGGCAGGGCCTGTAATCCCAGCTACTCGGGAGGCTGAGGCAAGAAAATTGTCTGAACCGGGAGGCAGAGATTGCAATGAGCAGAGATCACGCCACTGCACTCCAGCTTGGGTGACAGCGAGACTCTGTCTCAAAAACAAAAACAAAAAACAAAAACAGTGTGAAGGACAGAGCAGAGCAGAGAGAGGAGAGAAGAAACGAGTGGGCAGGTCGGCCGTGGGGATACAGTCAGGTGCAGGGCAGGGCCATGGTCTGGCAGGAGCTGGCCCAGTCAGGACACAGGAGGCCTAGGTGGCTGGGAGAGCCAGGAGGGCCGAGGAGTGGCCAGGCTCCCTGGGCTGCTGTGGAGCTGGGGAGGGTGTGAGGGGAGGGAGACGTTAGGCTCTCCGGAGGGGAAGGGAATCAGGGAGGGAGCCACATTCTGCATATGCATAAAAACGGTGGATCAGATGTGGCGTGTGAGATGAGAAAGGGGCTGAGGCAAGAGGAGGGATGGAGGTGGGGAACTAGAGCGAGGAACAGGGTTTGCAGGTAACTCCCAAGGCCCAGGTATCCTAGTTTGAGAAGCCTGTTTACCAGGGAGCTGGGATGGCCAGGACCACCACAGGGCAGGAGCCATGCAGCCCCTCCTAGCCACCACCCCCAGCCCGAGAAGGGACAGGTGAGGACTTCAAAGGGCCAAGCCCTCCAGCGTCCTCATCAGAAGCTCAGGTGAGGGCCCACAACGTGAACTGCACAGTGCGAGCTCCAGCAAGTGAGGCTCAGCAGCGCCCTCGCAGAAGGAAGTGTTTTCCCCGAGCCTTGTCCCCGCTGCGGTGATTCTCCTCAGGGCAAACAATGACTCCCCGGCGGCCCGGAGAGGATCCCACAGTCCCTCACACCCATTCACTGCCCCATCTCTCCAGGGTCCACCCCGCGATGCTTGATCCACTCTCCTCACCCTCCCGGCTCCCAAAACTGTCCAGGGGTCTGTGGAATTTCAGGGTCTAACAGCAGCAAAGCACCTTCTGCTCTGAAACTTCTCTGAAGTTCATTCCGCCCTCGGGCTGCCACGATGATGTCCTGTCCAGTTCCTTCCCCCCACTCCTCCTCGCTTCTCCCTCCCTCCTCCTCGCTCCTCCCCCTCCTCCTCGCTTCTCCCTCCCTCCTTGCTCCTATCCCTCCTCCTCGCTCCCCCTCCTCCTCGCTCCTCCCCTTCATTCTCGCTCCTCCCCCCTCCCCCTCGCTCATCCCCCTCCTCCTCGCTCCTCCCTCCCTCCTCGCTCCTCCCCCTCACTCCTCCCTCCCTCCTTGCTCCTCCCCCTCCTCTCCTAGCCCCTCCCTGTGGGCTGGGGATTTGTCTGTTTTGCTCGCTGACACTTCCCAAGCACCTAGAACAGGGCCTGGCACCCAGTGGGAGCAGCTGATGTTTTCCAAGCGAGTGAGTCCAGTAACTTTCAAACTGGCAATGGAAAGACCTGAGGGCTTCCCCCACTGGCATTATTTTAAATTTTATAAGCAATGACTGAACATATTAATTTTAAGAAAATCTAATGGTATAAAAATGTATGAAATAAAATGTGAANCTCCCTCCTCGCTCCTCCCCTCACTCCTCCCTCCCTCCTTGCTCCTCCCCTCCTCTCCTAGCCCCTCCCTGTGGGCTGGGGATTTGTCTGTTTTGCTCGCTGACACTTCCCAAGCACCTAGAACAGGGCCTGGCACCCAGTGGGAGCAGCTGATGTTTTCCAAGCGAGTGAGTCCAGTAACTTTCAAACTGGCAATGGAAAGACCTGAGGGCTTCCCCACTGGCATTATTTTAAATTTTATAAGCAATGACTGAACATATTAATTTTAAGAAAATCTAATGGTATAAAAATGTATGAAATAAAATGTGAAAATGACCTTTCCCTCCATGAAAGTCACTGTTCTTTCCGCAGAGAATCTCTGTGAATCATTTAGTGTGGTTCCACAGACCAATTTTGGAGCAATTACACAGATATTCTGTGACACTCATCTACTTGTGCCATTACTACACCATCTATGCTTATTATCATAGCTTGATAATACGCCTGGGATGCCAGTTCCCCAACTTGATTCTAATTCATGTTCATGGCTGTCTTAGTTATTCTTGTCCTTCACATTTCTGCTTTCATCATAGAATTAGCCTTTGAATTCCCACTAATGGAAAAAGCTGTTGGCATTTTGGTTGGAATTTTACTGAACCTATAGTTCCATTCGAGGAGAATAAAAATTGTCAAAGTAATGTATTTTAAAATTCATGAATATAATATAATTACCAATTATTTAAGGCATTGAAAAAACATCTCTCTAGAATGTTTTACAGTTTTCTATGTAAATATTATGCCCATCTTACATTTGATATTTTTTATGTTTTTAAAAATATCATTTTTTGGGCCAGGCACAGTGGCTCATGCCTGTAATCCCAGCACTTTGGGAGGCCAAGGCAGGTGGATCATGAGGTCAGGAGTTCAAGACCAGCCTGGCCAATATGGCAAAACCCTGTCTCTACTGAAAATACAAAAATTAGCCAGGTTTGATGGCACATGCATGTAATCCCAGCTACTCTGGAGGCTGAGGCAGGAGAATTGCTTGAACCTGGGAGGTGGAGGTTGTGGTGAGTTGAGATTATGCCACTGCCCTCCAGCCTGGGTGACAGGGCAAGACTCCATCTCAAGAACAAACAAACAAAAAAATCTTTTTTTTTTTGTTTCATTGTCTAATTTTTTATTGATGGTACATGGAATTACAACCAATTCTGGCATATTGGCATTACAATCAGTGACCCTGCCAAATACTTTATTAATTCGAACAGCTTATCTATAGATTATCCTAGATTCTTGACACCCTCAGCTATGTTATTTTAAAATAATTATAGTTTCATTTTCTTCTTCTTTCTAATCCTTACAACTTTTATTTCTTTTTCTTGCCTTATTGCACTGGCTTGCATCTCCAGTGCAATGTTGCCTTGAATTGGTGACAGTAGACATTGTTGCTTCATTCTCATTCTAAGATGAAAGGCTTTCAATATTTCAGCTTTTACTGTGATGTTTGCTCTAGACTTTATTTATTTACTTTTATTATTTTTATTTTTTTGAGATGGAGTTTCACTCTTGTTGCCCAGGCTGGAGTGCAGTGGTGCGATCTTGGCTCACCGCAACCTTTGCCTCCTGGGTTCAAGCAATTCTCCTGCCTCAGCCTCCCAAGTAGCTGGAATTACAGGCATGTGCCACCAGGCCCGGCTTGTTTTGTATTTTTAGCAGAGACTGAGTTTCTCCATGTTGGTCAGGCTGGTCTCAAACTCCTGACCTCAGGGGATCTGACTGCCTCAGCCTCCCAAAGTGCTAGAATTACAGGCATGAGCGACTGCACCCAGCCCTGTTTGTTTATTAAAGACTAAGAAAATTTCTTCTATGCTTTGTTTGCTTCTTTCTTTTCTTCTCTTTTTATTTTATTTTATTTCATTTTTTTATTTTTATTTTTTGCCCTTATTGCCCAGGCTGGAGTGCAGTGGTACGATTTCAGTTCACTGAAACCTCTGCCTCCTGGGTTCAAGCGATTCTCTTGCCTCAACCTCCCAAGTAGCTGGGATTAGAGGCATGCACAACCAAGCCTGGCTAATTTTTGTATTTTTAGTAGAGATGAGGTTTCACCATGTTGGCCAGGTTGCTCTTGAACTCCTGACCTCAGATGATCCACCCACTTCGGCCTCCCAAAGTGCTGGGATTACAAGCATGAGCCTCAACCTCCCGAGTAGCTAGGACTACTGGCATGCACCATCATGCCCAGCAAATTTTTGTACTTTTAGTAGAGACGGGGTTTCGTCATGTTGTTCAGGATGGTCTCGAACTCCTGACCTCAGGTGATCTGCCCACCTTGGCCTCCCAAAGTGCTGAGATTACAGGTGGGAACGACCACGCCCGGCTGGTTCTCAAACTTGGCTGTGTATCAGAATCACCTGGGGAGTTGTAACAGATTGCTAGGCCCACCCCACTTTCCGATTCATTTCCGACAAGGCGGGTGATGCTGATGCTGCTGGTCCAGGAACCACACTTTACCAACCACTATTTTACGTGAAGAAATAGATTTCTAATGCAATAAAAAAGGAGCCTGTAAATGTTTTCATGCATGCGTGCTGTTTCTGGGTCTCTGATTCGAAGAGCTCCATGGAAGAGGGCTGTGCCCCTGTCTGTGCCTCCTCCAGCAGCTTCTGTGTTTCCAAGTCTGGACACAGGGTGGTGCCATGTGCCCACAGGTGTCCACCAGACCTTCCAGGTGGTCCTACAGGCCGAGGTGGCCTTGCAGCTTTGTGAGAGAGGGTGTGCATGGTGGTTGGTCTTCCTCCTGCCTTCCAGGGGCATTAGGGGTATGTCCAGGGCAAGCCTGACAGGTATGTGCTGAGTGGCTGAAGAGGGTGAGGGTGAAGATTCAGGTAACAGGACTACTTTTGTCCATCCACAGCCTTGAGCACACCTTCTGATGTTGCCCTGTCCAGGATGGGCCAGGATGGGCCAGGATGAGCCAGGATGAGCCGGGATGGGCCGGGATGGGCCGGGATGGGCCGGGATGGGCTGGGATGGGCCAGGATGGGCCGGGATGGGCCGGGATGGGCCGGGATGGGTCTGGAAGACCCTGAGCCTGGAACTCTGAATGCTCTCCAAGTCTCAGTTTCCCAGCTGTTACATGGGGCCTTAATCTCCATCCATCCTGCATCCCCACTTGGCCACCTTCTCTTTCTCTCTGGGTCACATCATTTTCCTTCTATTAAAGAGCAGACCTGGGGGTGGGGGGAAGAGGGTCTAGGCCTCAGGGTGATGACAGGAGAGGCCATTTTGGGCAGCCTTGCTGTGGGTGGGGGCCTCAGGATCTTTAACCACAGGGTTTGGTTTGAACAAGTGGTTCAAACTGGGGACTAAAAACGAGGCTAGGATAAAGACCAAAGCTCACTGCTGCAGGTGGGGCCCCACAAGCAGAAGCTGTGTGAGTGTGAAATGAGGACAGGTTTGTGCTTGGAAAGGTCAGAAAGGTCGGAAGACTGTGAGGGGGCAGATGGGAAGAGGTTGAACGCCATGGCCGGCGTGGCCATCTGGGCTTGAGGGAGTGCTGCAAAATCTCTCTCTCCTGGAGGGCAGTGTCTCCTCCTGGCATCACTGCTCCCACCCCTGCCAGCTCCCTCCTCTCGGCCTTCATCGGGGCATCACCCACCCAAGGCTGGGCTGGCTGGGGGCTTCTTTGGAAGCCTAATGTCCTGCAGCACAGTGGGCCTCTCCACTGCCCACCCACACACACCACCTGCACCCCCCACTCCAATTAAGCCCAAAAAGGGCAGAGGTGGAGGCCTCCCTCAGGGGTAAGCCTGGGTGGTGGTGCAGCTAGTTCTTATCTGTAAAAGACAAAGCACCATAGGCTGGGAGAGTGATCCTTTGAGCAAGCACTCAGGTCCACAGCCTTATGCAGAACTGGACCCCAAAGCTATAATTAAAGGTTCAGGCGGAAGGGATTATTACAGAGGAGGGGCAGAGCCCCCCACGGCCTGAGGCTGGTATCAGGAGCCCAGCACTGCTGAAGATAACATTCAGGACACCCTCCTTCCTCTGGCCTCACAGGACTTGGCTCCTGCTTGAGAAACCACATCAGGTGAAAACTGGCCAGGGACCTGGAAGGTGGGGTGGAAAGCCTAGAACGTAGTCTCACATTTAGGACAAATGTGGTTTCTGGGGAAGAACAAAAGTAAAATCATGCTCCTAGTGAAATTTGCTCATATCACCAATTTACGATTTCAAAACAAATGGATAGGGGCATGATTGTCTATAGTGAGGGTGGTGACCACAGCCAAGCCTGGAGGTACAGACAATGACCATGGATAAATCTGGGGGCCTAGGTGGGGTCAGATGTCCTACTACTTCTACTGGCTCCTGGGCTTGGACTCAGCTGTGGCCTTTATCATGGTCAATGACAATACTGTGGGTCATTCTGATGGAGAAGTGTAATCCCCGCAGTTGTCTCTCATGTCTGACTCGGCTTTGTATCCTCCAAATCCAGCCCAGTTCCCAGCATATAATGGAAACTCCATCCATCCTTATAACAACTCCTCCAGTAATCCATTCACCCACCCACCCATCTGTCCACCCATCCACCCACTCATCCATCCATCCACCCATCCACTCATCCACCCATTCACTCATCCATCCACTCACCCACCCATGTGTCCATCTATCCATCCACTCATCCATGCATCTATCCATCCACTTATCCACTCATCTATCCATCCATCCATCCACACATCCATCCACTCATCCCTGCATCCATCCACCCATCCACTCCTCCCACCCACCCGCCCATCCGTCCATCCATCCATGCATCCATCCTCCATGCATCTATCCATCCACCTATCCATACACTCATCCATCAGCCCACCTAACTATCTGTACATCCATCCATCCATCCATCCATGCATCCATTATCCATCCACTCACTCATCTGTCCGTCCATCCACTCACCCATCCACCCATCCATTCATCCACCCACCTATCCATACACTCATCCATCTGTCCACCTCACTATCTGTCCATTCATCCATCCATCCATCCATGCATCCATCCTTCCATGCATCCATCATCCATCCACTCACTCATCTGTTTGTCCATCCACTCACCCATCCACCCATCCATTCATGCATCCACCCATCCATTCATCCATCTACCTATCCATACACTCATCCATCTGCCCACTTAACTATCTGTGCCTTCATCCATCCATCCATGCATCCATCATCCATCCACTCACTCATCTGTCGTCCATCCACTCACCCATCCACCCATCCATTCATCCATCCACCCATCCATATATCCATATGCCCATCTGTCCATCCATCCATGCAACATTGACTGAAAAATCTGCTAAAGCAGACACTGCTCCAGGCTCTAAAGATTCGGTGGTGAACACAACAGAGTCTCTGCCCTCATGGGACTTATATTCCAGCTTCAAAAGCAGACAGTAAACAAGATGTATCTGAGGAGATGTCATTTGAGCAAAGCCTAAATGATCTAAAGAAACAAGTAAAATCATGAGGGAAAGGCTGTCCAGACAAAGGCACCAGTGAAGGGTGGGAGTGCGCTGTGTCTGGGATGTGTTTGGAGTATAATCCTGAAAGACACACTCCTGAGTCTTGAAATCCTGAAAGATCAAAATCCCTGAAGTGTAAAATCTCTAAAATTCCAAAAATCACAATCACAGGAATCACAGAAATTTTTAAAAAGCAGCGCCACCTAGAAAATGAATTTGAATGTATTCTCCAAGGAAAGCCATGTCCTAAAAGAAAAAAAAAAAAAAAAAAAAGCAGCTATTCATTGTGATGCAAGACTTCAGACTATAGTTAATGGGGTCATGGAAGCTTGCCAGCTCTTACAGAATAGCTCTGCATAGTTGCCCATAATCTACTCCTGCAATATGGCTTATGTAGAAAATTCAACATATGGCCTTTTCAAATTGAATTTTCTGTATAGTTTTTTTTTTAGCTTTTTTCATCATCATAAATTGTCGGCATTTTTTTTTTACAGTTCACGGTGCTGATTTTATCCTTGCATCATTTCAATACTGAAAATGTAAATTGTTTTAGTGACTCATACAGTGTTCTAATTTGTTTTAGGCATTTTTTGCAAAACTGACTCCACAAAAGTGCATTACCACAATGTTGACTGTGTGTGTACATAAAAATGGGAAATTTCGGCTGGGCGCGGTGGCTCAAGCCTGTAATCCCAGCACTCTGAGAGGCTGAGGCAGGTGGATAACTTGAGCTCAGGAATTCAAGACCAACCTGGGCAACACAGTGAGACCTCATGTCTACTAAAAATAAAAAAACTTAGGGCCAGGCGCGGTGGCTCAAGCCTGTAATCCCAGCACTTTGGGAGGCCGAGACGGGCGGATCACGAGGTCAGGAGATCGAGACCATCCTGGCCAACACGGTGAAACCCCATCTCTACTAAAAAAATACAAAATATTAGCCGGACATGGTGGCGGCGCCTGTAGTCCCAGCTACCCGGGAGGCTGAGGCAGGAGAATGGCGTAAACCCGGGAGGCGGAGCTTGCAGTGAGCTGAGATCCGGCCACTGCACTCCAGCCCGGGCGACAGAGCGAGACTCCGTCTCAAAAAAAAAAAAAAGGGAAATTTCCTCAATAAATGAAGAGATGTCCTTTTTGTACATCTGCATTTGTGAAAAATTTCTCTAGACCTCGTTTTTTTTGGCAACTGCATATGTGGTGGTGATCTGTTGCGATTCTTAATTGAGCCCGTCAGAAGACGTAGGTTGTTCATCCTGGCTTTTCGGAAGACTGCAGTTATGAAGCTGGGCGCACGCAATTCCCACCTAAGTGATAGGTGTTCACGCAGTTCACGCATTTCCTCTGTCAACATTTTTTTTTTTTTTGAGACGGAGTCTCGCTCTGTCGCCCGGGCTGGAGTGCAGTGGCCGGATCTCAGCTCACTGCAAGCTCCGCCTCCCGGGTTCACACCATTCTCCTGCCTCAGTCTCCTGAGTAGCTGGGACTACAGGCGCCGCCACCACGCCTGGCTAATTTTTTTGTATTTTTAGTAGAGACGGGATTTCACCGTGTTCGCCAGGATGGTCTCGATCTCCTGACCTCATGATTCATCCGCCTCGGCCTCCGGAAGTGCTGGGATTACAGGCGTGAGCCACTGCGCCCGGCCTCAACATATTTCTTTACAAATACAGTTCATCTGCGCATAACTGTAGTTGGTATGACTGTTTACACTTGCAGAAACATGGATGTGTTTGGACATTATTGTCTATTTTATCGTGTAAAGTGGCCTATGATGTGTTCTGTCATGTTTTTACGTTTCTCAAATAAATTCCCTTTAAAAATGTAAATAAATGGCCGGGCATGGTGGCTCATGCCTGTAATCCCAGCACTTTGGGAGGCTGAGGCTGGCAGATCACCTGAATTCGGGAGTTTGAGACCAGCCTAACCAACATGGAGAAACCCCATCCCTACTAAAAATACAAAAGTAGCCGGGTGTGGTGGCGCATGCCTGTAATCCCAGCTACTCAGAGGGCTGAGGCAGGAGAATTGTTTGAACCCAGGAGGCAGAAGTTGCAGTGAGCCGAGATGGTGCCGTTGTACTCCAGCCTGGGCAACAAGAGCGAAACTCCGTCTCAAAAAAAAGAAAAGAAAAGAAAAGAAAAGAAAAGAAAAGTACATAAATATCCTTTAAAGAATTTTAAAATTTTTTCCAGAATTATATTTTCAGAATTTTGATTTTTTGGGATTTCAGCATTCAGGATTGTGTCTCTCTGGGCTGTGATCAGCTCATGTCTGGGATGAGGTAGGAGCCTTGGTGGGGTGCAGGGAGATCAGATGAGGGGTAGGAGCAGGACCAGCAAGGCAGGCGGTGGTCAGAGCACTCAGGCCTTGGTGGTGAGTGAAGCCTGTTGGAGGATACTGAGCAGCGGCAGCAACAAGACCGGATTGTTCTAGAAGACTGTCTGGGCTGCTGTGTGGAGGACATGTTTGAGACCGGACTTAGGGAGGGTGGGGAGTCAGTGGGCTCGATGTGCACGTGAATGCCTGAGGGAAATGGAGGCTCACACTAAGATATTTGGCCTGAGCAGCTGAGGGGGGCTGCAGAAGGTTGAAGGGGGCACCACAGGGCCTTGGGAACTTGACCATGAGGTGGGTATAAAGGCTAGTGGTCAACAGATCCCAGTGATTGTGACTGACAAGCAACAGCTGGGCTGTCAGGCCATCTGGACCAGGGCCAAATGAGGTCTGAAGAGGGTGGGTGGAAAGACCGAGAGCGGTCTGGGGCCATGAGGTCAGGCGAGGCCTGGACGAGGTGAAAAAAACCAGGAGCTCAGAGACCAGCAACCAAAGAGAAAAAGTCTGGAGAAGATACCAGAGAACTGTTCTTTGCATGTGGTGGAAGGGAGGCCTCAGGGGCACAGGGCACAGGATGCCTGGGGCAGTGCGCACAGACTCTCCCGGGGGTGGGGGTGGGAGTTTGCACTGAGGGAAGGTGTGGGTGAAACTGTCTCCCGGAGAGCAGGAAAACAATTTTATTAGTAAGTGTTTGCTGCGGGAAGGAATGAACCACTCATTATCTGCAGAAGAGGCTGGGAGACTGGGCCAGAGCCCAACTAACCCAGCACATCTGTCCCTGGGCGCCTTGACCTACCTGTGCGCCCCAAGGGAAGGAACCTGGGGTCGGACAGAACCCCCTGCCCACAGCCAGCACTCAGAAACTGCTGAACTCCTTCCCACCAGGTAGCCCGGCATTCTCAGAGGAACAGAGGCTGCCTCCTCAGACATCATGAGGTGACCTGAGTGCAGCTGAGCTCCCAACTCTGGGTCACTCTGTGGTAACGCATCACGCAAGAATGTTCAGCAGCTCACCCAGGAATCCCAAAATTTGAGAATCTGAAAATAGCTCTACATAGTACTGCATGGCTGGCACCTCAGATATTTAGGGCTTCAAAAGTATGTCACTTTCCCCCCTAGCATTCTCTTCTTTTTTTTTTTAGACGGAGTCTCGCTCTGTCGCCCAGGCTGGAGTGCAGTGGTGCAACCTCCGCCTCTCAGGTTCAAGTGATTCTCTGGCCTCAGCCTCCCAAGCAGCTGGAACTGCAGGCGTGAGCCACTGTGCCCAGCTAATTTTTTGTATTTTTATTAGAGATGGGGTTTCACCATGTTAGCCAGGATGGTCTCAATCTCCTGACCTCGTGATCCGCCCGCCTCGGCTTCCCAAAGTGCTGGGATTACAGGTGTGAGCCACCGTGCCCGGCTCCCGCTTGCATTCTCAAATCTGACTTCCTGGCCCTGCTCCTTTGTGGAGGTCATTTTTCACATTTTTTTTTTTTTAATTAAAAAAAAAATTTTTTTTTGAGACAGAGTCTTTGTAGCCCAGGCTGGAGTGCAGTGGCGTGATCTTGGTTCACTGCAAGCTCCACCTTCTGGGTTCACACCATTCTCCTGCCTCAGCCTCCCGAGTAGCTGGGACTACAGGCACCTGCCACCACGCCCAGCTAAACTTTTGTACTTTTAGTAGAGACGGGGTTTCACTGTGTTAGCCAGGATGGTCTCGATCTCCTGACCTCGTGATCCACCTGCTTTGGCCTCCCAAACATTTTCACATTTTCACAAAGAAATGAAAGCCCTTTCCAGAGGGGTCACAGCTCCCCACACTGCGACTGCTTTACTTGATGTCACATCAGGGAGTGCCAGGCTGGGGCTGCTGGTCTGAGGCTGGTTCTCCCCAGTTCCAAGCAGGCGTCCTTTCTGCCAAGCCCTGTGACAGGAGGGGACAGCTGCAGCTCCCCCTTCAGCTATAAAAAGCCCCAACACCTAAGCAAGCCGAGGATATGCCGAGAGGACACGCCAGGGAAACCCAGCTGGGACTCAGGAAGGACCTTGACCCCAGAACCATTCTGAGGCTGCCTGCTGCCCTCAGGCTGCTCCAAGCCCCGCTGAGGCGTTGGACAGTTCCGAAGGCCCACATCTCTCCAAGCCGGCCAAAACACCCACCTCTGACCTCAAGTGACCTCCAAGGTAGCAGCAAGCTGTCTTGAGAACTCAGCCCATTCCCTGGGTTTTGGGGTGACACAGAACTCCAGGATGGAAAAAGGGAGACGTGACCATAGCCCTGGGGCTCAGCCATGACTGACAGTGTCTGAACGCCAGGAAAGGGGTCTTTGCAGCCATCACCTGCAGACCAGGCTTCCAAATGGGCAGCAGAGTCAACAGTGGGGAGGGGGCTCCCAGTTCTGAGGCTCTGCTCACTGGCCAGAGATGGGTGCTAGGCTGAGCCCGGAGGCTTGGTGGATCCATTAACTTCATCCCCTTACACAGGAAGAGGAGGGCTGCTTTGAGGGTCAGATGAGAGCACAGGTGAAAACTAAAACCTAAGTCAACCATTTCCACTCTTGGAGTACAAATGTCTGTTTTCAGCAGAAATAAATCAAGGTCAAGAAAGTCATTTGCCCAAGGTCGTACAGCTAAGACCTGAACCTAGACTAAGGTCCTCATTCTAGCCCAGATTTGCTCTTAAACCTCTGGGGCTAAAGTCAAAAGTTAAGAACTGGTCTCCAACCTGGCATCTGATTCAGCTTCCGGAAATGGTGGGAGGACTGGGCCCAGGCTGATTTGGAGAAAACTGAGGGTGAAATATGGCTGGTGCCTCCGAACCTGGCCACTGGAGAACAGAGGGCTCCAGATGGGGTCTCTTTGCACACGCAGAGCACGGGGAATCTGACCTCTTCCCAGCCCTCTGAACGGGACTGCCATTGAGAGAAAGGGCCGTGTACTTGTTTGCCTGCGACTTAAAATGTTGGTTGTTTCTGCTGTTCTGTACACACTCTGACATGCACAGCCACAGGTAACCAGGAGCGTGCACATCATGTCTGAGACTGGTCTGCCCAGCGTGAACTGTGGCCTTGCTACAAGGCACACGCAGCCAGGCAGGCTCTTGGCCAGACCGATTGGACTGCAACAGGCAGCCCACTCCAAGGCTCCTGGTCTCTGAGGTCGTCCTCCCGGATGAGGGCCAGAGGCTGCCAGACGTGTTGATGACAGTGGTTACTCACTGCTCACAACTACACACAAGTTTGAAGGCAGATGGCGATCACATGGCTAGGGGAGGGGGGGCGAGGGGCAGTCTGTCTCCCAAATCCCAAACTGTGGGACCTGAGGGACAGAGGGCAGGCAGGCAACCTCCCTTATTGGCCCAGGCCTGACTCCCCTACCAGCTTAGTGGGCTCGTGGGTACTTTCCTCCATCAGGAGCAGGCCGTGGGGCTCTCACTCATATTCATCAGCTTCCTGGTTCCTGGAGGCTGGGTCTCACCTGCCTGGAGAGCTACAAGAGCTCCATGCTGTCACTGCAGGCACAGGACTGAAAGATCGCATTAAACCGTCTTTCCACCTAATGTTCACTTTGTGATTCTTTGTGCATGTGCACCTCCACTCCCAGACGAGGCACCTCAAGGTGGTTTCCTTTACACGCCCAGTCCCAGAGATGGCTCATGTCAGCACTGGGGCACACTGGGTCACAGACGCTGGTGGCTATTTGATTGATGAGTGGTGACAAGGATGCGGATGGATGCCTGGGTTAGGGCAGGTACCTGAGAGGGCTGGAGAAGGGAGTGGATACCCCTGGGTCTCTCTTGACTAACAATAAAGACAGGCTTCCTCAGTAGCCCTTGGTGCTGGCTTCTGCCCAGTCTACAGTCTACTGTAGGTGCAGGGAGGAGAAGGTCCGAGGCTACCCCCACCACGTCTTCCCAAGGTTCCAACTCATGCTTTTTAACCTCCAGGCACAGGCTTGGCCTGGAAGCTAAGCCCGAGAAAACAGAGCCACGAGAAGAACAAAGCAGAGGTGTTTATTGTAGGAACATTCTCAAACCACAATGGAAAAGATGTCTGTACAGGTGGATGGGGATGGAGATCAACCTCGGAGTACACGGACTTTAGGGGAATTCCTGCCTCACGCGTTCTCTCTCTCCCTTATCACCTAAGACCCAGAGACCCCCACCCACTGCAGGAGAGACCCACGAAGAAGCCTTCTCCCTGTGGCCTGGCCCCCATCAGGGACAGTCCTGTTTTTAGAGCAAGAACAGTCTGTACTTCAGACAGGATCCCAACCCCCACCCAAATTCAATGTCGACCGTCTGAGCAGCCAGCTTCGTCGGCTGCAAACGCCTCTCTCAGGTGGTCAAAGGAGACACGACAGGGAACCAGGGGGCCCTAGGTGAGGATGTCATGGGCCTGGTGCTCCACCAGCATCTCCATGCTCTTCACATCCGTGCACCAGAACTCCAGGCGGTCCTTCATTCCCTTGATCTGAAATCAGATCCGGACACAAGGGGGATTAAGACACACAGGAGTCACAGGCCAAGTGGCCGCCACAGCACCTGACGGGGCGGCTCTGCATCTCCAGCTGACTCTCTAGGGCAGCTCTAATAAAGAGGACGTCTGAGCTGGGGGAGTGTGACAGGACTTCCCGGGTTAATTCTTATCACAAGGACATTAGAAAAAACTTGCATGAAAGAAAGCAGACAAGAATAGAGGAAATCCACAGGATTACGTTTCCAGCAAATGTAAGATGGACGTGAGCTCAAATCACAGAACCAGGAAGGTATTTGATCGGGGTACCGCTCTTAAGATTAAGAAGCACCATCAGCATAACTAGCACTATTGTAATAATAAGCTTTTAAGTGCAGGGTTCAAATCCCAGGCTTGCATTAAATTAAGCTCTTAGAAAAACCCAACAGCAGTAATTCATTCTCCAAAACCTCTTGTCTAATGCTGCTTTCTTCCCAGATGGCTCCCATCCAAATGAAGCTAAGACAGTATAGATACAACCCCCCCAAAACCCAGAGGTGAATAATGGTTTTCAAACGCAACACCTGCTGCAAATCCAACACTCGGGGCTGCACCCAGGTCATGTGGACGCGCCTGTCCACCTCGTCTATGCTGCCTTTCACCAGCCCCACCGAAAGGGCCTTCATCACCAGGAGCTCCACCTGTGCAGAGACGGAGGCTTGTGTAAGACAGGACAAGCCTGACACACCCCCAGGGACCCAGATGGCTTCTCCCGTCGTTTTTTACTGTCTAGGGAGCACAGCGCTCACACAAGAGCCCTGACTCCTCCACGTGGCAGCTTTGCTGCTCTAACACCCTGAGCCTAGGGACCATACCTCATTCACTGTGATTTTAGCACTTTTGGCAATTTCTTCAAAAGTAAGTTGTCTGTGATTGGCAGGTCGTGTGAAAGTCATCTGGAAAAAATTTTATTAACTATTTAAAACTATTTTCCTAATAAAATAGAGAACTGATAAGAATGTTTTGTCAATATTGGTTCTTAAAATAGAGATCTTATTAATACCCCATATACTAAAAAGTTCCCTAATATTAGACTTATATCTTGTTAAGAACAAGCTTTCAATGCTTAGGTAAGAAGGACAACAGCAAAATGCCTTACAGGAATTTTTGACAGTAGCCATTATTCAATCCCTGAACAAGTACTTGAGGCCACAATTTGGCCTCAAACCACAGGGTTGACCATGGCAAACCAGAAATGTAAGGGCCACTTCCTCAAGAAGCTTAAGTTCTAGTGGGGAAAGACAGATGTGTGTGTCAACAGGAAGCGACATGCAACGAGGAGGCAACTGCATCATGGTGAGAGGGGCAGTTACTTCATCTCAGTTCAGATGGTCAGGGAAGGCCTCAGCGGGGTGGCAGTGGGGTGGGAGGGTGTTGTCTGAGCTAAGACCCAAATAGAAACGTAAAAAAGCAAGTGGTGGCAAAGGAAAAGGAAGGTGGTGAAGAGACTGACGCTCAGCTGAAGCAGCACCACTCAAAGCGCAAACCGCTCAGGACAGGCTTGGCGAGTGCAGCGCCCCCACCTGACCAAAATCGGAAACCACAGACAAAGTGGCTCCCGGGTGTCTGCTTACCTCCATGAGGCACAACAACTGAATTTTCCTCAGAAGCTGGGCTTCGTTAGCTGCTAAATCAGGCTGTAAAGTACAGAAAGACAGAACAATGTCTTCCATGTTTGTGCTTATCAGTTACCTAACTGGGGCTCTGGAATTCGCTAACAGTAGACCGAACAAAAAGCAGCTGAGCAGATCCAAACATCTCACACTGCAGACTGCTGAAGCTCATCCACATCTTCATTCTTCTTAGGAAATCTAACTGGGACACTTTGTCAAGGCAAGGAATTTACAAGGTAAGATCTGTATTAATGCTACAAACACCATTAGGCAAGGCCACAGGGTACCGGCATTTCGAGAAGACTCTCCTGGTCAAGGTGCTGTCAGGAAGGACACACCCAACAGCCCAGGAGGCTTCCCTCAGGGGCTGCTGCCTGCTCAGTGCCAGGGGAGTCCCTCTGAGGAAAAGCTTCCTTAATTTCTAGAGACTTGTTCCGCATCAAAAGAGCAAGTTATATATTTATAATGAAAAATATCATTGTCATGAGAAGCAGAATACACCCTTCTGCAAGACGTGCAGCGTCTCTTCCTATAGATCAAAACGTTACTTAAACCAAGGAGACTTGTTTTTTTAATTCAAATAGCAACTCATATCCTGACACAGGCAGCCCCGCTAGGGACACTTCTGCCTCAAGCACTGGACAGGCCAAGCTCTGTAGAAAGGGCACTCCCTGTCCAGACAGGCTTTGCTGCCTGAACAGATGCTGCCAACATACATCTACGAATTTTTTTCCTTGAAATTGCTGTAACTAGCCATCTTCCTTTCTGAGTGGCAAATTTTTTTGAGACATCAGTAAATAACCAGACCACAGTTAGGTCTGGCTGCATCTGTGCTTTCTGCCTCTTCACAGTGCCCTCATCTATATCCACCCTGCTCCACTATGCAGGAATTTTACACGTTTATGTTAAACTGAGAAAACTGAAAGTTTCAGAAAAATACAAAAATAACAACCATAATTCCTACCACAGTTAACGTTTTATTAATATTTACTTCTAATAATCTCATTAAAAAAGAACATACCTCACCATTAAAGCTCAAGTCCTTCTTAAGCACCTTTCCCCAACTCCCACCTTCCAGAGGCACCTTCACCCAGTGCCCCCCTCCCCTCGCACTGAGGTGAACTGGCTGTTCTCCCTGCACAGACCTCTCCTCCTGCGCCCACCGCTCTCCCCATTCCTGCACCCACCACTCTCCCCATCCCTGCACCCACTGCTCTCCCCCTGCACCCACCTCTCTTCCCCTCCCTGCACCCACCCCTTTTCCCCTCTCTGCACCCACTGCTCTCCCCTCCCAGCACCCACCTCTCTTCCCCTCCCTGCACCCACTGCTCCCCCCCACTGCTCTCCCCCTTCCTGCACCCACTGCTCTCCTCCACCCAGTACCTACCTCTCCCCTCCCTGCACCCACTGCTCTCCCCCTCCCTGCACCCACTGCTCTCCCCCCTCCCTGCACCCATCACTCTCCTCATGTACCCACTGCTCTCCCCCTCCCTATACCCACCGCTCTCCCGGTCTCTGCACCAGGCACTTGTTCCTCCTTCATTCCACGCTCTCTCCCACCCACTCATGTTAGCCTCACACATTCCTCCTTCAGTTCAGCAAAGATACTAACATTTTCCTTTTCCTCCGCTGAGTGCACTCTTCCCACACCTCTTCACTCATTCCTAAGGTCACACAGACCTTAGGTCACTATGACTTCTAGGCCTTCTGTGAGACCCTCTCCATCCAGCACAGATGCAGGGCCCACATTCGATTCTGTTTTCTCAGAACACCCTCACTCTTTGTCTGCAGCACTAAAACTGCAGCTAACCGACCACTTAACTCTCTGGGTCTTAGCCTATCTCGGTCTCCTCTGTGCCCAGTTCCTTCCTGTGTGCCTAGGGAAGACGCTGAATGAACATCGGTTGTATGAGTGAGTAGATACACAGGGGAAGAACAGCTGGGGCATCGTCGGAGCCATACCTGCTGGCCCCAGGCAGTCTTCAGAGTCTGGAACCTCTCTACGTTGCCACTGTTGAAGGCATAGAGGGTGTCAATCAGCCACTGCCGGTCAGTGGGGATGTGAGACGGTCAGCACGGGGTGCATGAGCTGTGGGGATGGAGACGGTCAGCACAGGGTGCATGAGCTGTGGGGATGTGGACGGTCAGCACAGGGTGCATGAGCTGTGGGGATGTGGACGGTCAGCAGGGGGTGCATGAGCTGTGGGGATGTGGACAGTCAGCTGGCAACACTTCAGTCTCCCTTTCGTTAAGGAAGCTGAGCCCAGGGTCAACTTACGAGTTCTCCAAAGTTAAACACTCCCTCGCCGAGAAGCCCTGCTAGCCCCAGCGTGAAGGCTCTCTCCTGCTGCTCAGACACTACGGTAGCAACACAGGCCCATTTACAATCCAGTCACAATAATCAGTCCTGTTTAGCTTTAAAAATCTCATGTAACAAAAAAGTAAAAAAACATTGTTTGTAATGGTTGTATTACAAAGCCTTGACATTAGTCACCTCTTCTGAAGTACTGGTTTGACTTAGATTACACCAAGAACCATACATACATGGGTTTTTTGGGACGAGCATTCATTTTTTTCCTAAATATATGTGAATCTATTCATATTTTCAGCTGTGCCACCTCCAAGAAGTGCCTTAAATCTCTTATCTGCTATGGCAGAATACTACCTCTTATTTAAGTTACCTAACCTAGCTTCTTTTCAGACTAGAATTAACTTACTTTCTGTTCCTAGACAGCAAGTCTATTATTCTCCTGACCACCTTAGTTCCTTTTCTGATATATTTTTCTTGACATACAGTAATAAAAACTGCATCAACACTGTTAGGAGTTGCTGGTCTCCTTAGCTTCAACAGTGTTTTTTTTTTTTTTCCGAGACGGAGTCTCGCTCTGTCGCCCAGGCTGGAGTGCAGTGGCCGGATCTCAGCTCACTACAAGCTCCGCCTCCCGGGTTTATGCCATTCTCCTGCCTCAGCCTCCCGAGTAGCTGGGACTACAGGCGCCTGCCACCTCGCCCAGCTAGTTTTTTTTGTATTTTTTAGTAGAGACGGGGTTTCACCGAGTTAGTCAGGATGGTCTCGATCTCCTGACCTCGTGATCCGCCCACCTCAGCCTCCCAAAGTGCTGGCATTACAGGCTTGAGCCACCGCGCCCGGCCTTCGACAGTGTTTTGTGAGAAACATCTAAAATATGCTGAAAATTTCTTTTCTGAACATATATTCCTTACACTTTCCCCAAAACTCACTGGTCATTTTCTTTTCACTCTCAAACCCTTGAAAGATTTAATTTGTCCCCATGGGTCTGGAATTGCAGTTTTCAGAACAAGGGTCTCAGCTACAGGGATTCCAAGGGTCTCAGCTACAGGGATTCCAAGCATCCTTTATTCTGCAGCAGAAGGGTAGGCGGGGTGGGTTCAGCAGGTATTTACATCATGGTGCTTCCTACAAAAACCTGTGATTTAGGTAACAATAAGGAACTGGAGAAGGAACAGTAAAAGAGCTAGGAGGAAAGCCTCATTTTCATGTAAATTAAATGCTGGAGACAAATACAATGTGGAAACTAAAGTTTATACAAATCTTCCCATTTTTTCTTCAAAACAGGATGAATCCATCTGAGTAATTTTTTTTTTTTTTTGGTGAGATGGGGTCTCACTCGGTCACCCAGGCTGGGGTGCAGTGGTGCAATCTTGGCTCACTGCAACCTCCACCTCCCGAATTCAAGAGATTCTCTGTCTCAGCCTCCCAAGTAACCGGGATTACAGGCACCCACCATCACACCTGGCTAGCATTTTCAGTAGAGACAGGGTTTCACCACATTGGCCAGGCTGGTCTTGAACTCCTGACGTCAGGTGATCCGCCCGCTTCAGCCTCCCAAAAGTGCTGGGATTACAGGTGCGAGCCACCACGCCCAGCCCCGCTTAGTAATTTCTGAGAACTGTCACCTCAAGCACCTCACAGATGCTAAGTTTGGAGAATACGCTCCTGTGTGACATGGACTTTAATGGCCTAGGTTACCTGGTAGATCCTTGATGTCAACACAGCCCAAAAACCGCAGAGCATCTTTGTAGTAGGACGCGTGGTTTCCGACTGTTTGATAGTATTTACTGGAGAGATCATAGAAACGACTGTGAACCGACGTCACACCAGGAAGGTTGTTGAGCATTTCTTCAACATCTTCAATTGTTTCCTACACACGGGAAGCAAAATCATCTCTCTTTTTAAATTAAAAGTTTATTTATTTCATTTTTTTAGGGTCAGGGTCTCACTCTGTTGCCTAGGGTGGTCTTGAACTCCTGGCCTCAAGCGATCCTCCCACCTCAGCCTCTGCAGTAGCTGAAATTACAGGTTCACTGTGCTTGGCGAAGATTTTTAAAGTAATATGTTGTGAGATGAAAAGCACAAACCACAAAGGCAAAGACTGATGAATGTGACTACGTTAACATGGAAAACTTAATCTAAAACACAGAAAAAAGCACAAAGACAAGCTATAGAGACTGGGAAGCAATATTTACAACATGTATAACCCACCAGCAATTATGACCAAGGAAATATAAAAACGCTTACAAATCAGTCAGGAGACAGCAACACAGTATAAAAATGGGCAACAGACATTAACAGGCAATTGACAGATCTGGAGACACTAACAGAGTGGCCGATAAACCACTAGTAATTGTGAAATGCAAATTAAACCCCCAACAAGACATAATTTCACTTCTATTAGATCAGCAAGAGTTACAGCCTGAAACTATCAGGTGTTGAGGATATGGAGCTTCCAGAGTGCTCGTACAGTGCTGAGGGAGCATATATCTGGGAAAGGCAGAGATGCATACAGCTTGTATCTGTAGTCTCTAGGCATATATCCTGGTGAGATTCTGCCCACATACACAAGGGACCACACACAGAAATACTTATAGCAGTATTGTTTGTGATAGTGAAAAAAACAACCTAAATCTCTTTTTT
Source organism: Rhinopithecus bieti (assembly GCF_001698545.2). Taxonomy (NCBI): domain Eukaryota; kingdom Metazoa; phylum Chordata; class Mammalia; order Primates; family Cercopithecidae; genus Rhinopithecus; species Rhinopithecus bieti. The sequence continues at coordinate 78,975 of NW_016808211.1, forward strand.
TTTTTTCCGAGATGGAGTCTTGCTCTGTTGCCCAAGCTGGAGTGCAGTGGTGCAATCTTGGCTCACTGCAACCTCTGCCTCCCAGGTTCAAGCAGTTTGCTGCCTCAGCCTCCCAAGAGGCTGGGATTACAGGCACCCACCACCACGCCTGGTTAATTTTTAGTGGACAGGTGTTTTTAGTGGACAGGGTGTTACCATCTTGGCTGGGCTGGTCTTGAACTCCTGACCTCGCGATCCACCTGCCTCAGCCTCCCAGAGTGCTGGGATTACAGGTGTGAGCACCACATCCGGCCCTAACTCTCTTCAATAGGAGACAGGATACGTATGTTGTGGAACACTTATACAGTGAAATACTGTACAGGAGTAAATGCACACTGGTTACACATATCCACAGGACTCTGGAACCCAGTACTAAGCCAATGTTAAAACACTTGAGTTACACACCCCTATTTAATGAAGCACGAGGAAATGCATGGGCATGAGAGGGAGCCTGGCTGGGGGAGAAGAGTGGTCTGAAGGGTACTGGGGCCCTGACTGTGGCTTCGTTCCTTCCTGAGCTGGCTGGGGCACATGGACGTCTATTACAGCATTGTGGACTGTGACTTACAGCTTCCAGTGTATCTTAAAATATTTCAAAATAAAATGCACTAAGTATGCACATGGGTGAGGACTGAGAAACAATAAACAATAAAAAGTATCTTTTCAGGGCAATGAGGACAGGAACACTTTTAACCTAACCCCAGTATTTTCTTTAACATTATGGTTAGCAAACAAACACAAACACACACAGGCACTGGTTAAACAAGGTGGACCCACCACATGTCGGTTTCACTGCCATTCACATCCATACCTGTCTCCCAAACTGCACGAAAACATAATTGAACATAAGAAAGATATGAAAATACACAGGATACTTCAGCAACATTTAGGAGGCAGAAGGAAGATGGAGGAATAGCACATGACGTGCCAGTGGTGTGTAGGTTAACCTTGGTCAGGGAGAACCAATGTGCTTTGGGCTGACTGAGGCCGTTGGAGTCATTATTAGACGGATGTGCTGTGGTCACACAGGGGAGTGCTCTTTTGTTTAAGGGCAGCAGGCATTATATCAGCAACTTACTCTTAAGTGGTTTTGGAAAAAAGCTACAGACACACACAAAGGCAAAAGTAGTAAAAGGTTAGCAATGGGAGGCTGAAAACAGAGGGATCACTTGAGGTCAGGAGTTTGAGACCAGCCTGGTCAACATGGTGAAACCCTGTCTCTACTAAAAATACAAAAAAATTAGCCAGGCGTGGTGGCGGTGCCTGTAATCCCAGCTACTCAGGAGGCTGAGGCAGGAGAATCGCTTGAACCCGGGAGGCGGAGGTTGCAATGAGCTGAGATCGCGCCACTGCACTCCAGCCTGGGTAACAGAGCGAGACTCCATCTCAAAAA
>NW_016808211.1:81286-128335 GCF_001698545.2 Rhinopithecus bieti
AAAAAAAAAAAAGAAATTATAGGAGGTCTTCTATTCTGCAAAATGAAGACCCCAAATACTGATTTTGGTAAAGAAACTGCATCAATGCTATCAAGTTGGGAGTGTGCAAACCACTACGCCCATCACACAGTAAGCAATGCATGTTTGCAGGATGACAGGAGACCATATTGGGGCTTATTTACATTCACGTAAACGATCAACAGATTATTAAGGAACACTAGGTTTCTTCTAGCTTTGGGAATTAGAGTACTGACCTATAAGAACCTCCAGACAAATTCCTATATTCTTTCTTCCAGGTATTGTAAGTTAAACAGACATTAGATTGAAATGCTCCCCCAGTTTTCTCCCTGTGGTTCTGGGCTGTTGGTATTTGGACGCTTTTGAAGACGGCTTGTGCCGCTGTGTGGTCTCCAGCCGACCAGGACAGGTTTACTTGTATCTATCCTGTTTGTTAAAGTAATAAGACCATTGTGGAAGGAAGGTGAAACCCCTAAGTCAGTCTGTTGAAAATCCTACAGCTAGAGGTTCAAGACCTATGTTCAGCAGTTGGACTTAATGCATTTCTTGAGAAAAATAAAATGTACTCTAGAGAATGGAATCGTGATGTCCAACATAAAGGCAGAGTCTGGGCCCAACTCAGACGGGAAGATGGCAGCCTCTGTCTTGTACATTTCCCATCACATGAAGTCAGTAACGTTGTGCGCAGCATAAATAATACCGCAACTAAAAACAAGGACACACAAAAAAAACAGGAAAAACAGGAGGCAGTGACCAAAGTCTTCAACAAGGAGAGGGAAGTAAAAAAGGGAAAGGAAAGAAAAAGATGTAACAAGCCGGGCATAGTAGCCCACACCTGTAATCCCAGCACTTTGGGAGGCCAAGGCAGGAGGATTATGAGGTCAAGAGATTGAAACCATCCTGGCCAAAATGGTGAAACCCCGTCTCTACTAAAAATACAAAAATTAGCTGGGTGTGGTGGCACGTGCCTTTGGGAGGCTGAGGCAGGAGAATCGCTTGAACCTGGGAGGCGGAGGTTGCTGTGAGCTGAGATCGCACCACTGCATTCCACCCTGGGCAATAAGAGCGAAACTCCATCTCAGAAAAAGAAAAAGATATAATGCAGTATCAGCACCAAGTATGTGGTACTACTTGGTATGTAGAAGCCTCCATTAAGAGACCTGAAGTACGTAGTAGCCTCCATTAAGAGACCTGAATGGAGGCTTCTAATTTGTATCAAAGGAAAACAGAAGCGTTTCGTTTGCATCATTTAACTGAACTGTGAACCCTTGTGCCTCCCATCTTTATCAGAACTGACAGTGAAATAACCTTCTATCAGAAGTTTGCATCTCACTTTTATGGAGTATAAAAGAAGTTTTTTGACTTTCAATGCAGTCTTTTTGGAAGAAAATATTTTAAAACGGACAATGGCTTGTCCAATAAGTTACTTGAAATCTTATGTCTATCTTTTGCGTAAACATATTTCAGATAAATTTCAATTAGATTTGAAATACACGTTTTGTTCACCTATTAATGGAATAAAATTTGAAACAAAAAAGAAATGCTCGCTAATCAAACGGCATGGAGTTCCTTCAGATTTTAGAAGGTTAAAGCTAATTGTGCGCCATTTTGAAATTTCTTAGCCACTCAGCACACTTGAGCACTTCCTCAGACTCCACGCTAGGTGCTACAGCACAGAACGTGTAAGACAAATGATGGGTCTTCAAGGAGCTCCTGGTCTACTGAAGACAGTCTTTAAACAAATAAATGACAATACAGTGAGTTTAAGTGCAAAAAGAAAGAAAGAGAAAGCACAGAAGTGCATCAGCCAAAGGGAGAAGCTTCAAAGACGGTTACTGCAGAAGTGGCAATACTGAGTTTCAGGGAATGAGCGCAGTTAGAGAGGTGGCCACGTGGTGTGGGAGAGGAAGAAGCTGAGAGAAGAACATTCAGACAGTAACAAACATGTGCAAAAGCACTGAAGAAAAAAATACATTATGTTTCAGGAGTAGTTCTGAGGGACATAGACTAGGAAGCACTGAAGATTGGTCTCTGTCCAGAGTGCAAGGCTGAACCAGAGGACCCACATGATCATTTCTATTTTAGAAACATGCCTGGGGCAGAGAGGACAGCAGGTGAAAGAGACAGAACAGTCAGAGGCTAGTAGTGGCCAAGACAGGAGCGTGAAGGATCAACAGTAATGAGGATGGATGAATACTCTGAGAGAGATTTAAGGGTAACTTGAACCAGACTCACTCAGATGTGGGCTGGTCACAGAGAAGGAGAGCTGACAATAACCCCTGAGCTTATGGCCTGGGTAACTGGGCCCAAAGAGTGCCTAGTGTGGGCACCGTAGGAGAGGGAACTTCCAAATGACCTTAACTTTGGATTAGGAGAGCCTGTAGTTCCTCTGGGATATGAAGGTAGAAGGATGAAAACACCCCTGTAGCAATTACATATTTGAATCAGGCACACAAGAAACAGCCAACTAAATAAAATGGCATTTTTGTCCCGATGCTGTGGCTCACATGGGTAATGCGGCACTTTGGGAGGCCGAGGCAGGTGGATCACTTGAGGACAGGAGTTCAAGACCAGCCTGGCCAACATGGTGAGACACCATCTCTACTAAAACTACAAAAATTAGCCAGGTGTGGTAGCACATGCTTGTAATCCCAGCTACCTGGGAGGCTGAAGCATGAGAATGGCTGGAACTGGGGAGACGGAGGTTGCAGTGAGCTGAGTTCTACCATTGCACTCCAGCCTGGGTGACAGGGCGAGACTCCGTCCCTTTGCCCCCCAAAATAAATAAAATGGTGGCCAGGTGGTGGTTCACACCTGTAATCCCAGCACTTTGGGAGGCCGAGGCGGGTGGATCACCTGAGGTTAGGCGTTTGAGACTAGCCTGGCCAACATGGTGAAACCCTGTCTCTACTAAAAATACAAAAATCAGCCAGGCATGGTGTCGGATGTAATCCCAGCTACTCTGGAGGCTGAGGCAGGAGAATCGCTTGAACCAGGGAGGCGGAGGATGTACTGAGCTGAGACTGTGCCACTGCACTCCAGCCTGGGCAACAAGAACGAAACTCCGTCTCAAAAAATAATAATAAATAAATTTTAAAAATGGCATTTTTGCTACAAGAGACTATTTCAAAGATATTTTCCTTATTAGAGGGAAATGTTTGAACTTTCCTGACATCTATTAATCTAAAAAATTACCTTAAAAAAGAAGCCCACTAAGTCCAGAAAGTCAAAATTACTTCTGGTGACTACAAATTCACGAATACTAAAAATTCATAAATACTATCCATTTTACACTTATGCTGACTGGATCCCAACAATTTTTAAAGGTTTATTCTGTCCATGGGAAAAATAAACTAAGATCTGCCAACTTAAATAAACATCACCTTACCGTGAGGTTGCGGCAATATTTTGCCATGTGTAGAAAAGTGATTTAAAGACAAGAAGCCAAAGGATAGAGATAAACAATTACGAATCATCTATCCTGATGATTTAGAACCTCAGGCAACAAGTATTAAGACAGGTCTCAGGCCAGGCACGGTGGCTCCTGCCTACAATCCCAGCACTTTGGGAGGCCAAGGCAGGCAGATCACCTGAGGTCGGGAGTTTGAGACCAGCCTGGCCAACACTGTTGAAACCCCATCTCTACTAAGAAATACAAAAATTAGCTGGCTGTGGTGGTGGGCACCTGTAATCCCAGCTACTTGGGAGGCTGAGGCAGAAGAATCGCTTCAACTCGGGAGGTGGAAGTTGCAGTGAGCCAAGATCGCACCATACAGCCCGGGCAACAGGAGCGAAACTCCGTCTCAAAAGAAAAAAAAAAAAAAAAAAAAAAGGCAGGTCTCATTTATCATTTTCCCACATAATCCAGAAGACTGAATGTTCAGCAAAATCTCCAGGCTTACAGATGATTTTAAGTTCCTCTGAATAGTAAAATGTCAAATTGATGGCTATAAACTACAAGAAAATCTTACAAGCCCAGGTGGTGGGGTAGTAAGGTGGTAAGCTCTGTTGTGAGCATATAAAAGTAATGTATTCCAGAGAAATGACTCAAGCTGTAATTATAAGCTATCAGTTACAATGCTGGTATGAATCTCTGATTCATTCAGAATGAGAGTGAGATGTCAGGAAAAACTTCAAAGAGGAGGCTACCAGTGAGCAAATTTGTGGGGATGTGTCAGGGGATCTGGGGAAGGCTAGGAAAGAAATTGCATTTTTTTAAACTGTTGAAAAAATTCTAGAAGTCCTCTATTACAGAGGCAGCATGACACTATACAGAACTCTCCCTCAACCGAAGTACAAAAGGGGCTTTATCTTCCACACTACCCAGGACAGAAGTGTCTGGGCAAGCAGTCAGTGTGGCTTAAAGAAGGGGAGTGATGGAAGTTATCTAAGATTCCCACAGATAGTAATATTCCTCACACCTTACTCCACCCTCTAACTGGGTTTGAACTTTGTATCTAATAACAGTTTTCTAAAAATAGAGTACTAAAAAGAAGCCTATGACCTAAGACACTCAGGCATGTTTTAAGATAGTACTTTATGCCAGAATTTTAGAAAAAGCCAGAATGTCAGTGTTTGAGTCCTCTTCTGCCACTTATTAGCAGTGACCTATAGTAAGTTACTTAAAGTCTTACGTTTGCTTCTACATCAAAAAAGTGAGATGAAAGTAGTATCTACTGAGCAGCGTTGTTAGGAAGGACGTGTGAAGTGTTCAGACCAGTACCTGACATAAAGGGACTTCTGAAGAACTGTAGCTTATTATTATTATTAGCATAAAGCCCATCTTATTTTAAAAAGTCCTTGAGCACATTCATATAATCTGACCTGGTATCGCAAATTATTTACCTTAATGAGACCATCTCCTTGGGCAAAGCACGGATCCTGCACAAAATCAAGCACCTGAAGTGTCAGTTGATGCCACAACCTGAAAAACATACAGCCCTTAAGACCTCTAACCTAATATCCAGTCACAGACACCTTCAGCCTTGATGATCCTATCAAGTCACAAATATAGGTTGAGTATCTCTAATCCAAAACTCCAAAATTCAAAATGCTCCAAAATCCAAAACTTTCTGAGCACCAACATAAGGCTCAAAGGAAACGACCACTGGAGCATCTCAGATTTCAGATTTTTGATTCATGGATACTGAACAGGTAAGCACATACCGAAAATATTTCAAAATCCGAAAAGATACTAAATCCAAAAAACTTTTGCCCCAATGCATTTCTTTCTTCTTCTTTCCTTTTTTTTTTTTTTTTTTTGAGACGGAGTCTCACTCTGTTGCCAGGCTGTAGTGCAGTGGCACCATCTTGGCTCACTGCAACCTCTGCCTCCCAGGTTCAAATGATTCTCCTGCCTCGGCCTCCCGAGTAGCTGAGATTACAGGCATGAGCCACCGTGCCCCGCCGCCCCAATGCATTTCTGGTAAGAGATACTAAATCCATACTAACCAGTCTCTACTGTGTAGTAGAAAGAATGCTAAAGCAGACGCGATAAACCTGAGTTCTTTTCCTGGCTCTGCTATTGAATGGCTGCGTCACTTTGAGATCACTTAACTTCTCTCTAAGACTCAGTTTTCCCAGGTATGAAATGGAGAACATTATTCTAGATTACCTCAAAGGGTTACTGTGAGGTTTGATTGGAAACGAGAACTTTGGAATCATACATATCTACCTTGAGATTCTGGCTCTTCTACCTATTAGCTGAGTATCTCAGGGAAGGCAATTAAAATGAGCTTCAGTTTCCTCCTCTGTGAAAAGGATGAATAAAGGATTAAATAAGCTAATATATAAAACCTCCAGGGCAGTGACATAGCGCTTCATCCAAAACCCAAAGGCTAATATTTAATAACGCATATAAAATGCTTTGAAAATTACCAAGTGCTATCCAACACAAACCATTATTTGCCAAACATTAATTTGCTCTCAAAAACTGCTAATAGCAGAAGACTGCTGAATGCTAAACATCATCAAAACATGTATGGAACGTCTATGTGAAAGGTGTTATATTAAATGCTAGGGTTAACAGGGAGGTTACTACAGGAGATGTATTTTCTATGGAATAGCTCCAGCCCAATGCCAGCAATTTATCCTATCATTTTAAAAGGAGATTAGTGCTTAGCAACAATTTAATGGCTCTGCAATTCATCCTGTTTCTAAACAAACCTAAACTTTAAGATCTTTCTAGGGGCACAAAGCCCAGTGAGAAATACAATGGAAGGTAAAGACAATGGGACGGGGGAAGTGGTTGCAACCCGTGCAACCAGTTGCAGAATGAATAGGGAAGACAGCAGAGCTGCACTAGCCTCTGTTTTATCAACTCCAGACCATGAGAAAGATAACTGTGGATACAGTCACACCATGACAAGGCTAAGCACGAATCACCAAGATCTGTTTCTCAAAGTGGGTGGCAACCTGGTCCTGAAAGTGTGTTTGCTTGTTTCACTGGAATAAAGAGCTAAAAGCAAAGGCTTCCCCGAACCGTTTTAGTAAGACCCGAGGTAGAGGAGTTCAGAAGCCTCAGTCACAGTCCCTCGTTAGGGAAGCACTGAATCTCAGACCCAAACATCCTGGCTACAGCTCTTGGCCTCGTGGTCTGTCATCCTTCTTATTCCTCGACCCTGCCACTCGGGGTTCCTCAGCAAACCCTGCCGGCACAGCCAGTCGCTACACGTCCCCGTTTCCCCCCAACTTGGGTCTGGGCGCCCTCAGCCCATCAAGGGCCCGCTTCTCCGCCCGCTCGCCCCCTCCGTCTCCCTCTATCGCCGGGGCCCAGGGCCCGTCTGTCTGCTCGGAGCTCACTTTTTCGTGTAGAGTTCCTCCAGACGGTGCCACACAGCGGGCTGTCCGGGCCCGGAGCTCTGGCTCTGCTGTAGGAAGCCCGGTACGTCCTTCATGACAGCAGGAAGACCCCCGGCACAGAAGAACAACCGGGATGTCAGCCCCGCGGGGATGGCTGCCGGAAATGCTCACTCACTTCCGGCGCCGCGCGGCGCGGGGCAGGCTGGGAGCGCCGTAGCCGGCCGGGGGCGGGGCCCGCTGGTTGCCCGGTAACCGCGCATGTCTGCGCTCGGGACAAAAACTCTCCGGCGTTTGCAGCACCCTTCCCGCGCACCTGATTGTGCCATTGAGGCTTAAAGAGTATGGGTGCCTGTGGTCGAACCGGCCATGGACTAGCTTTGTGGTGTCAGCCTTTGTGACTCGGAATTGCTCCTCTCAAATGACCTTCCCAGTACTGTCTTGCGAGGACTAGGTGTAAATATAATGCCTGACCATAGTAAAAGCGCTCAGAAAGTATTAACTGTCACCGCCATCCGGGCTGAAAAAGGTATGAGCCAGGGTACAGAAATGCTGGCTCCAGGTTTGACCTCCTGGGCGAGAGGTGAGACACCAGACTAGGGAACTTCCTCTACTCGGCCTCTACGTCTACCAGGCCGCGCCGGAGGCGTGGACGCGGAGGCGGGGCCGGGACGCGGAGGCGGGGCCGGGACGCGGAGGCGGGGCCGGGACGCGGAGGCGGGGCCGGGACGCGGAGGCGGGGCGAGTCCGGAGGACTCCTCGGGCTGCGGGGAACATGGCGTTCTGGGGTTGGCGCGCCGCGGCAGCCGTCCGGGTGTGGGGCCGGGTAGCTGAACGGGCCGAGGCCGGGGGAGGCGTGGGGCCGTTCCAGGCCTGGGGCTGTCGGCTGGTGCTTGGCGGCAGGGACGATGTCAGTGCGGGGCCGAGAGGCANAGGCGGGGCCGGGACGCGGAGGCGGGGCCGGGACGCGGAGGCGGGGCGAGTCCGGAGGACTCCTCGGGCTGCGGGGAACATGGCGTTCTGGGGTTGGCGCGCCGCGGCAGCCGTCCGGGTGTGGGGCCGGGTAGCTGAACGGGCCGAGGCCGGGGGAGGCGTGGGGCCGTTCCAGGCCTGGGGCTGTCGGCTGGTGCTTGGCGGCAGGGACGATGTCAGTGCGGGGCCGAGAGGCAGCCGCGGGGTCCGCGGTGAGCCCTTGGACCCGGCGCGCCCCTTGCAGAGGCCTCCCAGACCCGCGGTGCCCAGGGCATTCCGGAGGCAGCCGAGGGCAGCAGCTCCCGGTTTCTTCTTTTCGAGGTATTTTGGGCAAGGACAAGCACTTCTTGCGTGTTCGTTGTCGACACCTCGTCCCCCTTTCTCAACTTGCCGTGTTTCCTTTGAGGCATGTCTGGGAGTTACTTCCGTTTCAACACCCGGGGCCTCCGTCATTACGCTGATCTGTGGACGTCCCTTACGGGGTTTCGTCGTTTAGTTCACCATTCCCTCATTGAAATACCTTCTAACCTTTAGTTATTTACATCATGCTGTGGTGAATAACCTTGTTTGCACCTCACTTTTTGCATAAATTCCTAGTACTGGGATTGCTAGGTCCAAAAGTATATGCATTTAACGCGTTAATTATCCCTCATAAATGTTGTGCGATTAATACTCCCACCAGCATGTGATCATACCTGTCTCCATAGTAATAGCATCTAAGAGCTGAGCCGACATAGGAAAAAATCTTTTTTTTTTTTTAGGAAAAAATCTTAAGGTCCATGGTTGTTAGGTATCAAATGCCCTATAATGGATGAATATTTAAGTAAATAATGGTACATTGACTTGATGCTGTCTGACACAACTGCTGAAAATACTGGTGAAAAGTGAGGCTCGAAGTGATAGCTCACCCTTGTAATACCAGCACTTTGGAAGGCTGAGACAGGGGGATCAGCTTGAGGCCAGGAGTTCAAGACCAGCCTGGGCAACATAATGAGACCTCCATCTCTACAAAAAATTTAAAAATTAGCCGCGCATGGTGGCGCCAGCCTGTTGTCCCAGTTACTCCTGAGACTAAGGCAAGAGGATCCCTTGAGTCCAGGAGTTCAAGGCTGCAGTGAGCTATGATTGAGTCACTGCACTCCAGCCTGGGTGACAGAGCAAGACTTATCTACCTGGGAAAAAAAAGAAAAAAAAAGTTTAATAGATCCTGAAATGTCGGCTGGGCATGGTGGCTCATGCCTGTAATCCCAGCACTTTGGGAGGATGAGGCAAGTGGATAACGAGGTCAGGAGTTCAAGACTAGCCTGGCCAACATGATGAAACCCCGTTTCTACTAAAATTACAAAAATTAGCTGGGGGTGGTGGCAGGCGCTTGTAATCCCAGCTACTCGGGAGGCGGAGGCAGGAGAATCACTTGAACCTGGAAGGCGGAGGTTGCAGTGAGCTGAGATTGCACCATTGCACTCCAGCCTAGGTGACAGAGCAAAACTCCGTCTCAAACAAAAGATCCTGAAGAGTCAGTCATTCATCCAAGAAGCCCTGACTAAGCTCTTGTTCTGTGCCAGACTCTGTTCTAGGTGCTATGGATGGAGCAGGGACCAGGACTGACAAACACATGGAGCGCATTCTAGTATCAGTGTTGCTCTGCAAGACTGTTAAACAAATCCTTGCTACCACTGGCCCTAAAGCAGGAGGCACAGGGCTCTCTATAAGGAATCCATTGCATGGGCTTTCTGCAGTTTGGCTTTGGATTTTTGAGCTCTCTGAATTTGTTCTTTGTGTCCTTTGCACAGTGTCCCTCCCAGGTTGCCCCCATGCCTGCCCCTCAGGGTCCCCCACTCCCAGTGAATTTCACACCATGCAGCAAATACTTTAAGCCATACATCTGATGTTCTAGACATTTGGTAAAACGCCGTTTATGTGTTTTTCAGTGACTCACAAACATTTTACTTACGTAGGTGAGGAATGTACTCAGGCACCCTTCGTGACACCCTGCCCTCAGCAGGCCCTCAACAGTCATAATAACTTTCATTCCTTTGTGCTTCTCTTAACAGTTCATGTTTAGTAGCAGCACAGTAGCTATTTGAGGAGTGACTTTAAGGTAATAGATGTCTGAAATGGGGCGTTTAGTAGGTGGTGAGATGGTTTTAGAGCCAGGGTTTTCCCTCTTTGCTTCTTGACTGCTTGACTAGTTTTCATTAGAAAACCCCTTTGGAGGTTTGCACTCAGTCAGAGAGTTGAGTGCCTACTGAGTGTACTGAATTATGAAATGAGCACAGTTCCCATTAATCTGAATTTTTTGCTCCCAAATAAGTCTTGATTCTGATTTATGACTGCTTTCCGTTATAGCCCACTAGAAATCTGAGAAAGGTGATTATTTTGAGAGGCCTGGGGGGACATACATGGTCATTCTCGATGATGGGGGTGGTGCAGAGGGCAGAACCATGCTCTTGCTATCCTGAGACTGGTTGCTATCTGTTTCCTTTGCTGCTGTGTTTTTTTCTGTCAGTATTAAAGGTGGAAGAAGGCCTATATCTTTGTCTGTGGGTGCTTCAAGTGTTGTTGGAAGTGGAGGCGACAGTGACAAGGGGAAGCTTTCCCTGCAGGATGTAGCTGAGCTGATTCGGGCCAGAGCCTGCCAGAGGGTGGTGGCCATGGTGGGAGCCGGCATCAGCACACCCAGTGGCATTCCAGACTTCAGGTACTGCCCGCAGTCCCACCTGCCTTCTGCACTCCCCTCCCGTGCCTCCTGCCCTCCCCTCCCCTGCCTCCTGCCCTCCCCACTGCCCGGTTTCTTGCAAAGGCCTCAGAGCCTCTGTCTTCTCTCCCTGCAGATCTCCGGGGAGTGGCCTGTACAGCAACCTCCAGCAGTACGATCTCCCGTACCCTGAGGCCATTTTCGAACTCCCATTCTTCTCTCACAACCCCAAGCCCTTTTTCGCTTTGGCCAAGGAGCTGTACCCTGGAAACTATAAGCCCAACATCACTCACTACTTCCTCCGGCTGCTTCATGACAAGGGGCTGCTTCTGCGGCTCTACACGCAGAACATCGATGGGCTTGAGAGAGGTGAGCCCTCTGTCAGTCGCACACATTCTTTTTCTCACAGGGAAGGCTCAGGTGCCTGTTTCTGGGGACGGCCGAAACCTAGTGCTTATGCTTCTTCCTTGGGACTGTTTTTGAGCCAAATAGTTAGGGCTTTGTTCCCAAGGAAAATGTCCTCTGGGTGTTTAAAGGCCGCTGCTTGTTCTCCTACATACCTGCAGAGCCGTGTATTTTGGGCAGAAGTTGACATTGTTTTGCCAGTCTGGTGTGATGATCTCTCTTTTAAAAATTGTATTACGGAATTTTTTTGAGCACACACAAAGAGAAATGTAACGAACCGTCCTGTCCTTATCACCAGCACATAGCCAGTCCTTCCTGCGTCCTCACCACCTTCTTCCAAATCCCCAGATTATTTTGAAGCAAACCTCTCATATGATATATTTAATCTAGAAATAATCTATAAACACATGAATGGATATCTCTAGAGGATACTTTAAAAACAACTCCGGCTGGGTGTGGTGGCTCACATCTGTAATCCCAGCATTTTGGGAGGCCGAGGCAGGTGGATCACCTGAGGTCGGGAGTTCGAGACCAGCCTGGCCAACGTGGCAAAACCCCGTCTCTACTAAAAATACAAAAAATTAGCCAGGCACGGTGGTGTGCACCTGTAATCCCAGGTATTTGGGAAGCTGAGACAGGAGAATCTCTTGAACCCAGCAGGCGGAGGTTGCAGTGAGCCGAGATCATGCCACTTCACTCCAGCCTGGGTGACAGAGGGAGACTCTGTCTCAAAGAAATAAACAAAAATAAAAATAATTAAAAAAAAATAAAACCAACTCTGATACCATTTTCACGCTAAAGAATCACTAGTAATTCCTTAATATTGTCACACCCAGTCTGTGGTGATTTCTTGGCCGTATCCACATGGTGCCCAAACCAGCGGTTCACAGGTTGTGCCACCTTCTGGCCGGGCACCTTACGGAAGCACTTGGTGGGGCCTTTTCCTTCTGTGCAGTGCTGCAGACAGGCGCTGGGACGGTCAGCTCTCCGGGAGCCAGGAGCGGCTCAGCCAGTCTGCTGATGGGTTGTCAGTTAAAGAGAGGAGGCACCTTGGCTCCAGGAATGTGTCTCCTTGCCAGAAGGATCCCCTAGCTGGGAACCACAGAGGCAGCAGTGGATACCCCGTGTTGGTGGTCTCTTCTCCCAGAGGTGCAGCAGGGCAGGCCTTGTGGGAAGGCCGGAGCTCCTGGCTGTGAGATTCAGCACTGCTGAGTTAGGGAAGCGACAGGGGCTTGGTAAGCCGCCTACAGCGGGGACCGTGACAATACTAACACAACCTTCATAGAAAGTCACTTTTTGTCTGTTTTTCTACCAAGCCATTCTTTTGGAATTTATGATCTTTATATCCTCATTTTAACTTGGTATAGAATAGAAAATGTGTTCCTAGATATTGGATACGATTTTTTGAGACAGGGTCTTGGCTCTGTTGCCCAGGCTAGAGTGCAGTGGCATGATCATAGCTCACTGTAGCCTGAGCTCTTGGGCTGAAGTGATCCTTTTGCCTCAGCCTCTGGACTAGCTGGGACTACAGGCATGCACTACCATGCCTGGGTAATTTGTAAAATCTTTAAAGACAAGTCTCACTATGTGCCCAGGCTGGTCTCAAACTCCTGGCCTCAAGTGATCCTCCTGCCTTGGCCTTCCAAAGCACTGGGAGTACAGCCATGAGCCACTGTGCCCAGCCTGGTATTGGATATAATTTTTTTTTTTTGAGACAGAATCTCTTTCTGTCGCCCAAACTGGAGTGCAGTAGCACGATCTCAGCTCACTGCAACCTCCACCTCCCAGGTTCAAGCGATTCTCCTGCCTCAGCCTCCCCGAGTAGCTGGGACTACAGGTGCCCACCACCACATCTGGCTAATTTTTGTATTTTTAGTGGAGGTAGAGTTTCACCATGTTGGCCAGGCTGGTCTCAAACTCCTAGCCTCAAATGATCTGCCCACCTCGGCCTCCCAAAGTGCTGGGATTACAGGCATGGGCCACCGTGCCCGACTGGATATAATTTTATTTGAGCTTTTATCGAATGGTGTTTTGTACTGAGTTTTGACAGGCTTTGTTTTAACCGTGATTTGGCTCCAGCTGGGAGCCCCTTCGCTCCCCTGCCTTATTCTGGTTGGTGGTGCATGTAGGTGATATGGGCATGAACACCAGGCTTGAGGACATCGCAACCCCAAGGGGTTGTGCCTCCTTCCAGGAGGCCTGCCAAGCCCAGAAGTTGTGCTCTGGGACTTGCGTGCTCATCTCGGAGGCAGCAGCAACACTTAGCTTTGGCTTGAATTTCAGTGTCGGGCATCCCTGCCTCAAAGCTGGTTGAAGCTCATGGAACCTTTGCCTCTGCCACCTGCACAGTCTGCCGAAGACCCTTCCCAGGGGAGGACTTTCGGGTGAGTTATCCTGCTGTTGGTCATCCTTCTGCAGTTTGCTGTTGGGGTGATCTGGAAAAGTGGTATTTTATAAGCATTGTCTCAAAAGGACAGTTGAACAGTAATAGTGTGAAAATTTTTATTTGTAAATTAGAAAATTAATACATGTTTGTAAAAATATTTAAGACAATATAGAAATATGTAGGGAAAATGAATCTCCCTTCAGCCAATTCCAGCTGCCCACTTTTTACTTTTTTTTCAAGACGGAGTCTTGCTCTGTCACCCAGGGTGGAGGGCAGTGGGGTGATCTTGGCTCACTGCAACCTCCATCTCCTGGGTTCAAGGAATTCTTCTGCCTCAGCCTCCTAAGTAGCTAGGATTACAGGCATGTGCCACCACACCCAGCTAATTTTTTTTTTCTTTTTCTGTATTTTTAGTAGTGACAGGGTTTCACCATGGTGGCCAGGCTGGTCTCGAACTCCTGACCTCAGGTGATCCGCTCACCTTGGCCTTCCAAAGTGCTGGGATTACAGGCATGAGCCACCACGCCAGCCCCTGCTGCCCACTTTTAACAGCTTGGTGTATAATGTTCCAGGCCTTTAAAAAAAAAAAAGTGATATGTTTATATAAACGTGCTACACGTATTTATGTACATCCACCTACACACAGTTGAAAAATTTTTTTTCAGGCTGGGCACAGTGGCTCACACATGTAATCCCAGCACTTTGGGAGGCCAAGGCGGGCAGATCACGAGGTCAAGAGATCGAGACCATCCTGGCTAACATGGTGAAACCCTGTCTCTACCAAAAATACAAAAATTAGCCAGGCTTGGTGGTGGGCGCCTATAGTCCCAGCTACTCGGGAGGTTGAGGTAGGAGAATTGTTTGAACCCGGGAGGCAGAGGTTGTAGCGAGCCGAGATGATGCCACTGCCCTCCAGCCTGGCAACAGAGCGAGACTACGTCTCAAAAAAAAACAAAAAATTTCAGCAATGGGGTTATTTTAAGCTCAGTATTCTACAGCTTGATTTTTTACTGAGCAGTTTCATGGATCTCTTGTGTCAATACCCACGGTTCTGCTTACTCTTTTTATTAACTATAGAGTATTACATTTAGCCATTCACGTATTGTGGGACATTCTTTGATGTATGTAATTTTCACTATTAAAAATGTAACAGTGATACCTATGCTGATGCTGCTATGTACTTCTGTATTTCTGTAGAATGGGTTTCTTAAAATAGGATAGAGTTGAAAAAATCTTAAATAAAGATAAAACTCTGAAATGGAGACATGGCAGGGGACTTTTTTTTATTTACTTATTTTTTACTGAGGTGAATTTCTTTTTTCTTTTTTTTTTTTGAGACAGTCTTGCTCTGGTCGCCCAGGCTGCACGCAATCTCTGCTCACTGCAACCTTCGCCTCCCGGGTTCAAGCAATTCTCCTGCATCAGCCTCCCGAGTAGTTGGAACTACAGGAGTGTGCCACCACGCCCGGCCATTGTTTTTGGATTTTTTTTTTTTTTTTTTTTTTTTTTTTGAGACGGAGTCTCGCTCTGCCGCCCAGGCTGGAGTGCAGTGGCCAGATCTCAGCTCACTGCAAGCTCCGCCTCCCGGGTTCACGCCATTCTCCTGCCTCAGCCTCCCGAGTAGCTGGGACTACAGGCGCCGCCACCTCGCCTGGCTAGTTTTTTGTATTTTAGTAGAGACGGGGTTTCACCGTGTTAGCCAGGATGGTCTCGATCTCCTGACCTTGTGATCCGCCCGTCTCGGCCTCCCAAAGTGCTGGGATTACAGGCTTGAGCCACCGCGCCCGGCCTTGTTTTTGGATTTTCAGTAGAGATGGGGTTTCATCATGTTGGCCAGGCTGGTCTTGAACTCCTGACCTCAAGTGATCCACCCAGCTTATTGAGGTGAATTTGACATAACATAAATGTAACTATTTTAAGGTGTTCAGTTCATTGGCATTTGGTACCTTCACAGTGTGAGTACCCATCATCTCTATCAAGTTCCAGAACATGCTGATTACCCCAGAAGAAAACCTTGTACTATTAAGCCACTGCGCCCAGCTAATGGTTTTTGTATTTCTAGCAGAGATGGGGTTTCACCATGTTGGCCAGGCTGCTCCTGCACTTTTTTTTTTTTATTTTTTTTTTTTTTGAGACGGTGTCTCGCTCTGTCGCCCGGCTGGAGTGCAGTGGCGGATTCTCAGCTCACTGCAAGCTCCGCCTCCGGGTTTTGCCATCTCCTGCCTTAGCCTGCCGAGTCATCTGGGACTACAGGTGCCGTACCTCGCCGGCTAGTTTTTTGTATTTTTATAGAGACTGGTCACCGTGTTAGCCAGGATGGTCTCGATCTCCGCCTCGTGATCCGCCCGTCTCAGCCTCCAAAGTGCTGGATTCAGTGCTCCTGCATTTCTGACCTCAGGTGGTTCACCCGCCTCGGCCTCCCAAGTGTTGGGATTACAGGCATGAGCCACTGTGCCCTGCCCATGTTTAACTTTTTTGTTTGTTTGTTTTGAGACAAGTCTCGCTCTGTCACCAGGCTGGAGTGCAGTGGCGCAATCTTGGCTCACTGTACCCTCCGCCTCCAGGGTTCAAGCGATTCTCCTGCCTCAGCTTCCTGAGTATCTGGGACTACAGGCGCCCACTACCATGCCTGGCTGATTTTTGTATTTTAGTAGAGGCAGGGTTTCACCGTGTTGGCCAGCATGTCTCGATCTCTTGACCTGGTGATCCGCCCACCTCAGTCTCCCAGAGTGCTGGGATTACAGTTGTGAGCCACTGCACCCAGCCCGTGTTTAACTTTTTGAGGAGCGAATATACTGTTTTCTGCAGAAGCTGGACCATTTTACATTCCACCAACAGTGTGCAAGGGTCTCCTCTTATCCATATCCCAACACTTACTTTCCATTTTTTTTTTTTTTTTTTTTTTTGAGACGGAGTCTCACTCTGTCACCCAGGCTGGAGTGCGGTGGCCGGATCTCAGCTCACTGCAAGCTCCGTCTCCCGGGTTCACGCCATTCTCCTGCCTCAGCCTCCCAAGTAGCTGGGACTACAGGCGCCCGCCACCACGCCTGGCTAGTTTTTTTTTTTTTTTGGTATTTTTTTAGTAGAGACGGGGTTTCACCGTGTTAGCCAGGATGGTCTCGATCTCCTGACCTCGTGATCCGCCCGTCTCGGCCTCCCAAAGTGCTGGGATTACAGGCTTGAGCCACCGCGCCCGGCCACTTTCCATTTTTTAATTACAGCTCTCCCAGTGGGTGGGAACTAGTAACCCATTGTAGCACTGATTGGTGTTTTCCTAATGATTCAGATATCAAACATCTTTCCATGTACTTTTTGGTCATTTGTGTATCTTTGGAGATTGAAGTCCTTTGCGCATTGTTTCATTGCGTTGTCTTTTTTATTGTGAAGAGTCCTTTATATATTCTGGAAGCTAGATCCTTATCAGACACATAGTTTGCAAATATTTTCTGCCATTCTGTAGGCTGTCTTTTTCACTTTCTTGATGATGTCGGTTGATGCATGAAAGTATTGATTTTTGATGAAATCCAGTTTATCTGTTTTTTTCTCACTCTTTTGGAATCATATCTGAGAAATGGTATCATTTTACCCCATGTTTTCTTATAAGAGTTTTATAGTTTAAAGCTTTTACATTTAGTTCTTTGATCCATTTTGAGTTAATTTTTGTGTGCGCTGTAAGGCAGGGATCCAGCTTCATTTTCTTGTATGTGGATGTGTAACTGTTCCAGCACCGTTTGTTAAAAAGAAACTGTGGTCTTGGCATTCTTATTGAAAATACAGTTGGCCCTAGGTGTATGGGTTATTTCTGGATTCTCAATTCTATTCCATTGTTATATATATATCCTTGTGCCTGCACTGTCATGTTTTGGTCACTATGGCTTTGTAGTAAGTTTTAAACTTAGGAAGTGTGAGTCCAGCACATAGTAGAAACTTCATATATGCGTATTATTCTTTTTATCAACTCATTCATTCATTGAATGACCAATTTATTCCACAAATAGTTTGGTCTGCTCAGTGCCAGGCCCTTTGCTGGATTCCGTGGATGTGAAAACAAATGAAAATAAGGTAGAGTCATCCGACAGTTACAGTTGGGTGCCATACCAGTTTTACTGCAGATATGTACTGGATGCTACGCTGACTCAGCTGTAGGAACAGCGCAGGCTGGGAAGCACCTTGGAGATGAGGCTGTCTGGGTGTAAGAGTCTGTTTCTGGCAGCAGAGACCTGGAGTATGGGAGGCCTGCTTGCTCTGTTAGGATTTGAACTGTATCCTGACAATCATGGGAGGCATTGAAGGATATTTAGGCAGGAAAATGATGCAAAGGGATTTGCATTTAAAAGAGATTATGAGGGGCTGGGCACAGTGGCTCACATCTGTAATCCTAGCACTTTGGGAGGCCTAGACAGGCGGGTCACCTGAGGTGGGAGTTTGAGAGCAGCCTGGCCAAAATGGTGAAATCCCATCTCTACTAAAAATACAAAAATCAGCTGGGTGTGGTGGTGCATCTGTAATCCCAGATACTCAGGAGGCTGAGGCAGGAGAATCGCTTGAACCTGGGAGGGGGAGATTTCTGTGATCTGAGATCGCACACTGCACTCCAGCCTGGGTAACAGAGTGAGACTCCATCTCAAAACAAAATAAATAAATAAATAAGAGAATAAAATAGATAATTTGGGCAACAGGTTGTTGTTAATTCCCCGCCTTTGCTCTTCCCCTCCAGTGCTGTGTTGGCTGCTCTGAATCTTTTGCCTTTTCATGTAAATTTCCGAAACTGTTGCTATCTGTTCTCTGCCTGTTTTATTTTTGTTGTTGTTGTTTGGGTTTTTTTTTTTTTTTGAGACAGAGTCTTGCTCTGTCGCCCAGGCTGGAGTGCAGTGGTATGATCTCGGCTCACTGCAACCTCTGCCTCCCAGGTTCTAGTGATTCTCTTGCCTCAGCCTCCTGAGTAGCTGGGATTATAGGTACGCGCTGCCACGCCCAGCAAATTTTTGTATTTTTAGTAGAGATGGGGTTTCATCTCTACTGTGGGGTCAGGCTGGTCTCGAACTCCTGACCTCGTGATCCGCCCACCTCAACCTCCCAAAGTGCTAGGATTACAGGCATGAGCCACCGTGTCCAGCCTCTCTGCCTGTTTTTTAAGACTTTTGTCTTTGGAGTTTTGCAGTTTCTCCATGCTGGTTTTCCGTATGAATTTCCTTTGATTTCTTCTGTGTAAAATTTGTAGGCCAGGTGGGCACGGAGGCTCACGCCAGTAATCCCAGCACTTTGGGAGACCGGGTGGGTGGATCGCCTGAGGTCAGAAGTTCGAGACCAGCCTGACCAACATGGAGAAACCCCATCTCTACTAAAAATACAAAATTAGCCGGGCGTGATGGTACGTGCCTATAATCTCAGCTACTCGGGAGGCTGAGGCAGGAGAATTGCTTGAACCCGGGAGGTGGAGGTTGTGGTGAGCCAAGATGAGGCCATTGCACTCCAGCCTGGGAAATAGATCGTGAGACTTTCCATTCTCAAAAAAAAAAAAAAAAAAAAAAAAATGTAGACCTTCCTTGAGAAAAGTAAAATAAAATTCTAGGCCAGGCGTGGTGGCTCATGCCTGTAATCCCGGCACTTTGGGAAGCTGAGGCGGATGGATCACCTGAGTTAGGAGTTCAAGACCAGCCTGGCCAACATGGTGAAACCCTGTCTCTACTAAAAATACAAAAATGAGCCACGTGTGGTGGCACCCATCTGTAATCCCAGCTACTCGGGAGGCTGAGGCAAGAGAATTGCTGGAACCCAGGAGGCAGAGGTTGCAGTGAGCCGAGATCTAGCCACTGCACTCCAGCCTGGGTGACAGAGTAAGATGCCATCTCAAAAAAAATAAAATATAAAATAAAATTCTAAGCCCTGCAACCAACTGAATGGACCCCTCCCCTTGGTCAAGGGAACCCCAGAGAAACCTTGGAAGCCTGAGTTCCTGGCCATAGCAGGAGGGGAGGTCAGATGCGCCTCATTATACCCCTCCCTCCCCAACCACCATTAGGCTTTCTTCCCTAAGGGCTAAACAGAAACCAACCCTTTTCAAAGACTCCATACTGCTCATGTGGATTACTGGCTTATCTTCCCAGATACAGATCAAAGACAAGATGAGATTAATGGTTCCTTCACCCTTCCCTGAGAGGCCTGCTTCGTTCTCTTCCTCTGTTGCCTTCTGTCACTTCCTGAAGTCTCACAAGTACTTAACCATTCACCTCACAGCCACCCTCCCCCTTTGAAGGGCCACGTGTAATTACTAAACCTCCTGAGAACCTCTTGGGACAAAAACAACCACAGATGTGCTTGTGACTCGTGCTTTTCCTGTGGGCACCCTCATGCTGGCTCAGTAGCCCTCACTTGCTTGAGATCCTGAATCTGTGGGTTGGTGTCTTTCATGGTTGCTGGATAATACTCGGCTGTTATCTTCGGATAGGAATTGCCCTGGCCCGCTATCTGGCCCCTCTCTTTAGGGACCTCTGGTTGAACATACACGAGGCCTTCTCTCTCCTGCTGTTCCTGATCACTCTTCTGTTCTGTAATTGCTCCTCCTTGTGCTGCGTGCTGGGTAATTTCTTCTGGTCTTTTTTCCAGTTTACTAATGTTGTATTCTGTTATAAAGTCCTTCCATTGAGTGTTTCTTTCTTTCTTTTTTCCGAAACACCAACTCAAAACAGACATTGAGTTTTAATTTTTTATTTCTGTACTTTTTATTTCTAGAAGTTCTGTTTGGTTATTTTTCAAGCCTGCTGCATTATTTTTTAATGGTTTTGTATCTTTGATAGTTTTTTTTTTTTTTTTTTGAGATGGAGTCTCACTCTGTTGCCCAGGTTGGAGTGCAGTGGCGCAATCTCAGCTCACTGCAACCTCCGCCTCCCTGGTTCAAGCAATTCCCCTGCCACAGCCTCCCAAGTAGCTGGGATTACAGGCATGCACCACCACGCTTGGCTAGTTGTTTGTGTTTTAGTAGAGACGGCGTTTCACCATGTTGGCCAAGACAGTCTCGATCTCCTGACCTCATAATCCGCCCACCTCGGCCTCCCAAAGTGCTGGGATTACAGGCCTGAGCCTTGAATAGCTATTTCAAGTTCTTCTTTTTTTTTTGTTTCCTTCTTTTTATTTTTTTTACTATACCCCATGCCTCCAAGGTAACAGTTTTTTCTTTTTAATTTAAATATAATACAGTTTTACTATGTATCCAAGATTATCTGAAATCTTTTGTGGGTCTCTTTCTTTTGTCTTTTGTTTCTGTTGCTTCTTGCTGGATTGAGCCTGCTTAAAACAAGCCCTGTTAGCTGTAAAGGTTTACCTTAGAAAGTCAGGTGTCTTCCTCTGTAACTCTCTCCCTTTTCCATCTGCTCCAAGGCATTAGTTTATATTAATCTTGACTCAAAGTGAAGTTGTGTCCACTTCACCTTGGCCAGTAAGGAAGCAGTGTTTGGCAGATGTTGTTACTCCTAATAATGCCAGCCAGTGAGTGAAGCTGACCTGAAAGCCTCCCCGGGCTGAGGCAATGGCATGATCACTTAAGCTCAAACCAGAGACAGTTTCACCTTGTGACTGAATGATGTTTGGTGTAGGCCAAATGCCTGCAGACTACTGTTTGAGGACTGGAGTGGTCTACCAGGTGTTTCCTTAGCACCGGAATGTCGCTGGTCACCATCCCAGGTGTAGAGCACGGTGTTAGATATGCTAGATGCCTGCCGAAGTAATAATGGGTGAAACGTATGATGTCCAAGATTTGCTTTTAAATGCTCCAACACCTCCTCCCAGATTCTGGAGGGCTATGAAACAATCAGCTGTGAAAACTGGTAATTCCTAAAGCTGGGTACATGGGGGTTCGTGATACCTCTCCCACCTTTTTTGGGGGAGAATGTTTGACACTTTAATAAGAACTTGTTGCCTTTTCCTTTTACAGCGTGTTGCAGGCATCTTCCTCAGGCCTGTTTTCTCTGTTTTCCAGGCTGATGTGATGGCAGGCAGGGTTCCCCGCTGCCCGGTCTGCACCGGTGTCGTGAAGCCCGACGTTGTGTTCTTTGGGGAGCCGCTGCCCCAGAGGTTCTTGCTGCACGTGCTTGACTTCCCCATGGCAGATCTGCTGCTCATCCTCGGGACCTCCCTGGAGGTTTGTCAGCCTGTGCAGGGAAGAGGCCGGAGGGCAGGGGAAGGGAGGGGTACAGAAGTCATCTCATGGGTCCTTCCGGGGCTGGTGCCACTTTCGGAAGGTGAGTGGATTCAGCTGGGGTTCCAGGCTGAGGGAGCAGCAGCCTGTGCGGGAGGCAGGAAGGTAGGAAGCTGCTGGGCTTTGGAGGTGGTATAGGTGTGGGTGAGGCACCACGTGTGAGGAGAAGGGAGGAGGAAAGGGGGCGTCGGGATGAGGTGGAGGGGCAGGCCTCCCAGGTCAGATCAGGAGTACTGATGCTGCGTTGGGAGTAGTGATAAATCCAAAGGGACTGGCCCTTGGGGTCAGAGAGGCCTTTGGGGAGTGGAGAGTGGAGCAAGCAGTGCCAGGAGGCTGGTCCTGAAGAAGGTGGAGCTGTGGTCACCTGAGGGACAGCGAGGAGGGGGACTGGACTTGCAGCCTGTGTTGTTTTGGGGATGTGAGAAGGAGGCGTCTGGCTTGGTCTGTAAGGTCAGGGCATTTGCTGGTGAGGCGTGATTTGGGAGGGAGGATGCCCAGCTCGGTTCTGTGCATGTCTCAGGTGCCTGGGAAATGTCGCCTGGATGTGGTCAAGCAGCTGTTCTGCGTCTGCATCTGAAGCTCAGGAAATTCCTAAAAGCTGTGATGAGTCACGCAGTGTGTGCATGACTGGATATAGGCACCAAGGGCAGAAGGGCCAGAAAGACCTGTGCTCCAAAGGGCCCAGGGCAGCCGCAGGGCCTAGAGCGTGTGTTTGTTCGGGCCTTCGTTGTATGCTGGGCCCTGCTCCAGTGCTTTGGACATCCACGTCAGATGTCAGTGTAAGAAGTTACATAGTTTGTGAGGAGATGATTGATGTTCTGGGAAAGATAACAAGTAGGATAGAAAGGTAGAAGGGTTGGGAACCAGCTGCAGTGTCAAGCCAGGCAGGTGGAGTTGGAGCTAAGAGTTTACCAAGGTGAGGGGGTTCTGGCAGGCGACACTGCACAGGTGACAAGTGGCAAGGAGGGTGGGGCGATGTCAGCAGTGACGGGCACGGGCTGGAGCAGAGAAGCAGGTGGGGCACAAGTGTCATCTCATGGGAGGCTGGCGCTGCCTCAGAAGGTGAATGGATTCAGCTTGGGTTCCAGGCCAGAGCCTGGAAGTTGAGAGGACTCCTTTGGGTGCTGGGCTGTGAGCCCACCATGGGGGCAAGACTAGGAGCAGCAGACCCAGCAGGGCCCTTGTAAGTAATCACCGGCTGGCACTGGCTGGGGGCCAGGTAAAGCCAGCAGAGGCTGAGGGGTGCTGGAGTCTGGGTGTGTGTGAACGCAGAGTGGGCGTGCTGGCGCGGTGCATGGGAGGGCGTGGATTCCTAAGGACTCCAGGACTGTGGCTGGAGCAGCTAGAAAGACGGAGCCGCCATTTCCTGAGATGGAGAAGCCTGGTAGGTGGATTTGGGGGAGCTCAGGAACTCAGCCTTGTTTCCACGGATTTGAGGATGTACTGCAGACTGGAGGTATTGAGCAGGTGGATATGAGTCTGCAGTCCAAGAAGGCCCAGAGGCAGGAGCTGGGGTGCTGGAGTGAGCAGACAGGAGAGCCCAGGGTGTGGACAGACATGAGAATGCCATGCTAGGCCTAGGATGGAGGGACAGACACAGGAGGAGCAGTCAGAGGGGCCATAGTGGTCAGCAGAGTGTGGGCTGAGACCAGCTGACCGTGCTGGCCACCAGGTGTGGACACTCAGGCCACCAGCCATCTTTATTGTTGAAGTGAAATGAAAATGGCCTTTTTCCTTATTATAAGTGTACCATGTGCGTCTTTGAAAAGATTCATACAGGGCCGGGCACAGGGGCTCACGCCTGTAATCCCAACACTTTGGGAGGCCGAGGCAGGCGGATCACGAGGTCAGGAGATCGAGACCATCCTGGCTAACACCGTGAAACCCCATCTCTACTAAAGAAATAAAAAATACAAAACATTAGCCGGGCATGGTGGTGGGTGCCTGTAGTCCCAGCTACTTGGGAGGCTAAGGCAGGAGAAAGGCGTGGACCAGGAGGTGGAGCTTGCAGTGAGCTGAGATCGCGCCACTGCACTCCAGCCTGGGCGACAGAGAAAGACTCCGTCCCCCCCCCCAAAAAAGAAAAGATTCATACATTATATAAAGATATAAAGCAAAGAATCAACTTTTTAATCCCACCAACTGTTAGCATTTTATTCTGTGTCCTCTCAGGTTCCTTTTTTTGTACAAATGCACATGTACAGATGGTAATTTTTAACTAAAAGTTGGACAGCACTGTACATTCTATTCTGCAGCCTGCTGTTTTCATGTAACAATGTGAGTGCATGAAGATCTGCTGCCTTGTTAATGCTGACAGTTTCCCTTATACGGATATGTGGTTCCACCTGAGAGGCCCATGTCTGTAAACACGCTGCCATCATGAACTGAACGAGCTGGTGTCACGCATGGACTCTGTCTCATGTGCTTTGTGGACGAAATGTTAATGTGTTTGACCATGGAGTACCACTCTGGATCCCCTTTAGGTGTGACATAGTATGTGGAGTGTAAACCATATGATCTTTTTTAAAATCTCAAAAATTCTGAAACATTCAGCCACAAGAGCTGTAACATAGGTTTTGTGGATTTAATACAGTTTATGTAAGCAATTTCTTACTGATGGACAATGACAATAAATAGTATATAATTTTTATATTAAAAGTAACGCCGGGCCAGGCACTGTGGCTCACACCTGTTATCCCAGCACTTTGGGAGGCTAAGGCAGTAAGATTGCCTGAAGCTAGGCATTTGAGACCAGCCTGGGCAGTATAGTCAGACCTCGTCTCTACAAAAAATAAAAAGATAGCCAGGTGCGGTCTGTGTAGTTGCAGCTATTTGAGAGGCTGAGGCAGGGGGATTGCTTGAGCCCAGGAGTTTGAGGTTATAGTGAACTAGGATCATGCCACTGCATTCCAGCCTGGGCAACAGACTGAGATCCCATGCTGTAGCGAATATCCCTGTGTGTCGTCCTGATCTACCCATGCAAGTACTCCTGAAGGGTGCAAGTACTCCTGAAGGGTGAGTGCTGATAAATATTGAGAACTTGCCTTCCAGAAAGATGGAACAATTACATTGCCACAAACTGTGTTTTTGTGTAGCCATTTTATCACATCCTCACCAAAACCAAAATCACACAAATCAAATTGGTTAAAAAAATGCATGTTGTGTGTGTGGAGGGGGGTGTGGATTTTGCATTTCTGTAGTAAAGAATGAAATTCATCTTTTCTTTTTTTTTTTTTTTTTTTGAGACGGAGTCTCGCTCTTTCACCCAGGCTGGAGTGCTGTGGCCGGATCTCAGCTCACTGCAAGCTCCGCCTCCCGGGTTCACGCCGTTCTCCTGCCTCAGCCTCCCAGGTAGCTGGGACTACAGGCGCTGCCACCTCGCCCGGCTAGTTTTTTGTAGTTTTAGTAGAGACGGGGTTTCACCGTGTTAGCCAGGATGGTCTCGATCTCCTGACCTCGCGATCCGCCTGTTTCGGCCTCCCAAAGTGCTAGGATTACAGGCTTGAGCCACCGCGCCCGGCCTCATCTTTTCATGTTTATTGGCCAGTTGTGTTTCCCCTCTTTGGATTGTATATTTGTATCTCTTGCTCATTTTTCATTGGGTCATTGTAAATTAGCAATAGACATTAGTTTTAATTTTAATAGAAATTAAATAATATAATATAAATCAATTTTAAGGGTAATATAAATTTCTTTTTTTTTTTTGTTTTGAGACAGAGTCTCGCTCTGTCTTCCAGGCTGGAGTGCAGTGGCACAATCTCGGCTCACTGCAGCCTCCACCTCGCAGGCTCAAGCCATTCTCCTGCCTCGGCCTCCTGAGTAGCTGGGACTACAGGTGCGTGCCACCACGCCCAGCTAATTTTTGTGTTTTTAGTAGAGACGGGGTTTCACCATGTTGGCCAGGCTGGTCTTGAACTCCTGACCTCAGGTGATCCACCTGCCTTGGCCTCCCAAAGTGCTGGGATTATAGGCATGAACCACCGTGCCTGGCTAATAGAAATTTCATTATAAATTAACATTATAAATTAGTTCATACATTATATGTTTATAAATGAGTTTATCAATTAGCAATATAAACTATTATCATATGTTATAAATATTTTTGCAGTTTATGATGAGAGGTTTTTAAAATTTTTTAATTTTCTACATAGTAGTTTTATGTAGATACTGATGTAATAGTATTTACATAGTCAGATCTGTCACTTTCCTTTGCCTCATCTGACTTCAGTTTTCACACCTAAAATGTTTTTCCCTATCCTTACTTGTAAACCCTCAGTTTTCTTCAAGAACTGTTTTGTTTACATTGAAACCTTTAATCCATTTGAATTTTTTTTCAATGGGAGGTAGGAATGGAGCATTTTCCTCCCAGATAATGAGCCAGTTTTAATGCCATTTATTAATGTGTCCATTTTTTACCTTGTGCCTCTTAAAAGACGCTTCGAGAGCTGTATGAAGAAGCCTGATGGCACCGAGCTAGGCCTCTCTAGAGGCTGGGTGGTAAAGACCATGGAGAGACGTAACCGTAACTCCTGCTCACGGCACCATCTTCTCTGGGTGCCCGATGCTGGTGGTGGCTGTCACTGCGAGCAGGGCTAGCCAGAGGAGCTGGACGAGTCTGTGCTGTCGTCCCTCTGCGGCATGCTGGGAGACAGCGAGCTGGGGAGGACAGGGAGAACAGAACGTGCTCACAAAGAGGAGGTAGGAAGGTTGGATCCCTGATGAGCCTTGGAACGGAGGTGGGGAGAAGCAAGGACGTGTGGAAGCAGCAAGAAGTGGAAGAGAGGGAGGCTGAGGGGAGGAAACATCGAGTCACTGAGGCCAAGCAGCAGGAGCTCAACTGAAGAAATGAGATTGGTGGTGGGTTTTCCGTATATCGCCGGGTCTGACTGCCAGTCTGCTGCTCCTCCAAGGCCTCAGTGGCTGTGGCACGAAACATCCTGCGGGGCTTGTAGGGTGGACACTGTACCCTCACATTTGGGCCATTTTTCAGGTGGAGCCTTTTGCCAGCTTGACCGAGGCCGTGCGGAGCTCCGTTCCCCGACTGCTCATCAACCGGGACTTGGTGGGACCCTTGGCGTGGCGTCCTCGCGGCAGGGACGTGGCCCAGCTGGGGGACGTGGTTCACAGCGTGGAAAGGCTAGTGGAGCTTCTGGGCTGGACAGAAGAGATGCGGGACCTTGTCCAGCGGGAAACTGGGAAGGTACAGACTGCTGAGGAGGACCATCCAAGGGGCTGCCCTCCTCACTGCTCTAGGGTGTGGTCTCCCTCGTATGGAACCCCGCTGGCTAACACAGTAACAGTCATAACCGATGATGCTGTGAATCCTGCACCAGGTGCTACCTGGACCTGATTGGGTATTACTTTCAATACCTCCATTTAGAGATGAAGAAACAGATGCTAACAGGCCAAGCAGGGACATGGTCCAGACACTCAGGGCTGATGAGTCTACACTATTAACAGACTATAAGCATTACCTTCACTCCCTAAAGTAAAGCAGCCAACAGTTTTCCTCTAAGGCCTGGTATGTGATTCTGAGATGATACGGGTTAAAGAACTTTGAGAAGCTAAAGTTCTCTGCATCTGTGTGGGATGAAGGCTACATTAGTGATGCTTTTCGGAAGTAATTGGTATGAGAGCCATTGATCGATTATAATCCGCGGAGGAAAGCCAAAGAGGCTTGATGCTTTCTTTCTAAGAGATTCCAAACCGCCTGTAAACCAGTGAAGTTACAGAAAATGCAGTTTCCCATGAGAATCATGTAGCATGTGTAGCCTTGATATTAAGGGTTTTCAGTGGGAGGTAGCATTAAGCATTTAAAGTCCAGCGTTATGATTACAGGTAGATGTGACACTGTCCAAAGGGGATTTCACCAGTGTGTTAGTATGTTCTCATGCTGCTAATAAAGGCATACCTGAGACTGGGTCATTTATAAAGGAAAGAGGTTTAATGGACTCACAGTTCCATATGGCTGTGGGGGCCTCACAATCACAGTGGAAGACGAGGAGGAGCAAAGTCCCGTCTTCCACGGCGGTGGGCAAGAGGACGTGTGCAGGGGAACTGCCCTTTCGAAAACTGTCAGATCTTGTGAGACTTACTCACTACCACAAGAACAGCATGGAAAAGCCCCGCCCCCATGATTCAGTTACTTCCACTTGGCCCCATCCTGGACCCGTGGGGATTATTACAATTCAAGGTGAGATTTGGGTGGGGACACAGCCAAACTGTATCAACCAGCATATATCACAGTTGATGCTCCTCTTGTCTTCCAAGGCAGATGTCTCAGGAAATCCTGATCCTTTTTCCTCGTCCACAGCTGTGGCTGCCTCATGGCTCAGGGCCATGGGGTCAGTACTCTCCTTACCTCCACCAGTCCGAGACCTCCAACCTCTGGTCGCAGGCTGATTTTTTACCAATCATGGTCACTTCATTATGGTAGCAGGGAACCCAGCTAACAACGAGGCTTAAACACTGAGAGGCGAGTGCCTCCTGGCCAGCTCACAAGGCAGCAGAGGTCTTAGATCAGTCCAGCAGGCTTTTTTGAGGGAGCCTTTTCCTGCTCTGACTTCCTATTTTCTTTTTTTTGTAACGGAGTTTCACTCTTATTGCCTAGGCTAGAGTGCAGTGGCGTGATCTCGGCTCACTGCATCCCTGCCTCCCGGGTTCAAGTGATTCTGCTGCCTCAGCCTCCTGAGTAGCTGGGATTACAGGCGCGCACCACCATGCCCGGCTTTTTGTACTTTTAGTAGAGACGGGGTTTCACCATGTTAGTCAGGCTGGTCTCAAACTCCTGACCTCAGGTGATCCACACGCCTTGGCCTCCAAAGTGCTGGGATTACAGGTGTGAGCCAGCATGCCCGGGCCCAACTTCTGTTTTCATAGAAAAGCAGATTGTAATTCTGGTAGCTCCTGTGGGGTTTTGGAAGTGGCCCAACAGGATTTGAACTGTATAATGTAGTTTCACACAAATTTATGTAAAATGGGTTATGACTTTTTGTTTTTAAAAGAATTACTATCCAAGGGGTTACTTTTCCAAATAGTGGATGGTTTTAAGCACACGAGCATCAGTACATCTTGATTTGGGCACTTCAGGTCCCTTAGAATGAGGCTCTCCGTTTAGCCACCCTGCTCTGCCCAGGCCTGCTGGGATCCTCTTAGCCTGCACAGCAGCAGTATTTGCAGAAAGCAGCTTGTTTTGTGAGATATTTTGCATGTTTGCAGCTAGATCTGTTTGACCAGAGATCTGCTGGCCTGCCTGGGTGTGTTAAGAGATAGCTGATACCCTCTGTCTTCTGTGTTCCAGCTTAATGGACCAGACAAATAGGATGATGGCTGCCCCCACACAATAAATGGTGACATAGGAGACATCCACATCCCAAATCTGACGAGACCTCATGGCTAATTTTGGTCAAACCAGAATATGTGAACTGAGTGGACACCGGAGGCTGCCCCTGGAATGCCTTCTCAGGCCGTGAGCTGCGCTGACTGGTAGGGCTGTGTTTACATTCAGGGCCGCCCTGTCACATATACAAAGGAACTGCCTGCCTGCCTGTTTGCTGTGTTGAACTCTTCACTCTGCTGAAGCTCCTAGTGGAAAAAGCTTTCTTCTGTGACCCTCTTGAACTGAACAGACCGACTGGAATCCCAGACCGAGTTTGCTTTCTGTGCCCAGGTGAAGGGCAAGCTCAGCATCTGTTGGTTAGAAGATCCAGACTTGGGCCGAGCAGCCCCCAGCCCTCTTCATGTCCCAAAGTGTAGTCCTGAGGCCCTGGTGCTGCACTTCTAGCATGTCGGTCTCCTTTAGTAGGGCTGTTTTTAATGAGAGAAAATCTGTTCTTTATTTCCAGCATGAAATATATTTAGTCTCCTCAGAGGGACTGCAAGGGTTGACATGAGTTGGAAAAAGGGAACCCTGGAGCACATGGCATCCCCTCTGTGGGAAGTCTGAGGACTGAAGGCATGTGTCCCTGGGTTTATTGGAGATGGCCCAGCTCCTCCCTCTGAAGGTGGTCACATTCTGTTGATTCTCCATACTCAGCCTCTCCTCCAGAAACAGATCTGTTCCAGAACATCCCAGCACTTTCTATCTGGTCTCCTGTCCCCACACTAGCCCCCCTCCCCCAGGGCTTCCTCCAGTGACAGAGCTAATCTCTGAGACAGGGAAGGCATTACTCACTTCAAACCAAGGTGAGTCCTGGTCACCTGCTGGATTGTGACATACAAGGTAGAATCCACTGAGCTCCCACTTCTGCACAGGCTCCTTCTCCTGGGGCAGCACCAAGCCTAGCTCTGATGGCTCGCCCTGTCAGGCACCAGCTGCTTCCTCCTGGGCTCTTACCCAAATGCACATCCTCCTTCCTGGCATCAGATTACCTGCATGTTTCCCCAGACAAAAGCACTTCCCATTCCTGAACCTTGCCTACCCTGGGCTGAGCTGATGGGAATAGATTTAATGACAGTGACTTCCAGGAAGGGGGTCCTGTGACTGCTCTGGTAAGAACAAAAGGTGGAACTGGTGACCTAGGAAAAGTGTTGAATTCTAAAAAGAATGAAATTAGTTTCTAACTCTAGTTAATGTTCCTTTTTTATTTTATTTTTTTGAGAGTCTTGCTCTGTCGCTCAGGATGGAGTTCAGTGTTGCGATCTCAGCTCACTGCAACTTCCGCCTCCCGGGTTTAAGCGATTCTCCTGCCTCAGTCTCCTGGGTAGCTGGGAACTACAGACGTGTCCCACCACGCCTAGCACAGGGGCATATTTGTAGTAGAGACGGGTTTCGCTATGCTGGCCAGGCTGGTCTCGAACTCCTGGCTTCAAGTGATCCACCTGCCTTGGCCTCCCAAAGTGCTGGGATTCCAGGCATGAGCCACTGTGCCTGGCCCCTTTATTTGATAATTTACACATATATTCACACATATATTTTTGCCCAAAACTCTTTATTTCAAGATGACGTTTCTGTGGCTATGTGTGGTATGTGGTATAAATCTCAATCTATGGTCACACAGGGGCATTTTCCTTCTTCTAAGTGTAGTCTAAACCAGTAAGAAGGAGGTTTAATTGCCAAAACCAGTAAGAACTTGGGCACTGTGGATACTACAGTGGGCAGGTGAACGAGGACCAAGGAGAATGTCTAAGAGGCCTCCAGCCCTGCACTCAGTGAAGGCAGGACAGAAACAACAGAGCATACATACCTTGGAAGTGTGTGTTCTGACATAGTCGTATAGAAAGTTCTGACAGGTTCTTTCTCCCTGGGAAGTGCAGCACATGCCCCAACACACTGGCTCTGCCAGCGTGCCCATCCCAGATGTGCTTGCTTTGTGCACACCCACACCCAACCCCTGCCCTCCCATATGCTCTTCTGTGTGTCCAGGTAGGCCCTGCCCTCAGGCAGCAGCTTCTGAACACATTCCTCTTGGCACAGACAAAAGAAAGTACTTTGTCTGCGGAATTCAAGGCTGAGCCCTGAGTTCTAGCACAAGAAGACCATTGCAGTCCAGAGATAAGAAACTGGACCAGAGGCAAATCATGAACAGAACCTTGGGAGTAAAGAGAAGGGGTTTCTAAGATGGAGAGAGGAGTGTGGAGCCAGTGGGATGTGGCTTCCCCAGGTTGCAACCCCAAGGAAGTCTCTGGAAGCAGCACCAGTTCTGATGGGAGAGCAGAAGAGCTGCCATCCTCAGTCAGGGTCTGAGTCAGGGTCCGAGGAGAGCTGCTGCTCCATAGTCTCGCACATGGCATCCTGTAGGGACGTAAGATGACCCCGGGGACTCATCCCCATTGGCTGGATGACTCTGTTCCTGTGGGGGAAAGGTGCATTGGGACTGGGGAAGGGGCCCAGTTGGCCATGCAGGGGTCCTGCTCACCCCTGGCTGCTACCTTCTTGTCCACCCAGTAGGCTGCTCTCATTTACCGGGGAAGCCTGGTTGGACCTTCTGTTAATTGGGCCCAAATCCTAACTGCTATCTCATGGCTTTAAGCAGTTTCTTAATTTAGACATCTAAATTGGCCTTAAGCAGTCTGTTCATTTGGACACTGGGCCATCTCCAATAAGTGTAGCAACGTTAGACAGTCTCTTTTTTTTTTTTTTTTTTTTTTTTTGGAGACGAAGTCTCACTCTGTCGCCAGGCTGGAGTGTAGTGGCGCAATCTCAGCTCACTGCAATATCTGCCTCTCAGGTTCAAGTGATTCCCCTGCCTCGACCTCCCAAGTAGCTGGGACTACAGGCACACACCACCATGCCCAGCTAACGTTTTTTTGTATTTTAGCAGAGACGGGGTTTCACCATGTTGGCCAGGATGCTCTCGATCTCCTGACCTTGTGATCCACCTGCCTCAGCCTCCAAAAGTGCTGGGATTACAGGCGTGAGCTGCCATGCTCGGCCTTAGAGAGTCTCTTAATTTCTCTGGGCCTCAGTTATCATCTGTAAAATGGGCACAATACTGATCTCAATATACCCATCCCCTGGGAGAATTTCCTCCAGGGCAAGTGATTTCAAACATCAGCAATGCAACCTAACACCAGGATCCTAAGCTCTCCTCTGATCCTACCTCCTGGGGCTCACAAGACAGGATGTGGGTCAGCTCTCCCTTCTCCCAGCTACAGGCCCCTCCTCATGCCACACACCTGGAGAGCTTGTCAAACATGGTCACTAGCTTCATGGCCTCGTGCTCCTTCTGCTCCTCCGTCATTCCCTCCATAGGGTTAGGCGGCTTCTCCTCCACCCTCCCGGTCACCGGGTTTATGCTGTTTCCCAGCAGGTGGAATGTGGGGAACGCGTTAGTGACTCCAGGACAGGAGGCAAGCCACCTATTTTCCCATTGGGGTGAGGTGGGCAAGGCAACTGCGGGAAGAGGCCGCCCTCCAGAAGCGGCACTGGTAACCAGCAACTGCCACCTGCCACCTTCTGGTATCCCAGATAGCACTTAGGGACAGGTACTTGATTCTGGAAGGTCTTGCCCACTGGTCATCCTGTCCCACCCTACAGGGGTCCACATGGGTGTGGAAGCAGGGACTAGGGGGCTGTGAGTGGAGACCTGAGGGGGTGTTGGGGGCACACACCTGGCCTTGGCTTCCTTGTACTCGTCTGTGTCTGTGTCCTCATCCTCCGAGTACTGGCCCTCAGGCCGGCCTCCCGCCATGAGGCCCCTGGCAGCCAGAAGGCCAGCCGCATTCCCATAGCCCGTGTACTTGATGAATCGGGGCACTGGGGGCAAGGCAGAGGTCAGTGTGCAAGCCTGGCTGAGGTGGGGGGGCTGGGACCCGGATCTCCATAACTCACCACTCTCAGAGCACAGGACAAACAAGAACTCGGCGGCCACTCTCTTCACATCTGTGTCCAGGTGTGTCATGAGGCGGACAAGCTTGTTTCGCAGCATCTCCCCAACCTCAGGTCGTGTCCTCACATCCCGCAGAGGGGGCAGCACCTGGGGAGGTGGCCGTCCCTAAGCTTGGGCTTGGTCTGTGATCAGGGCCGAAACTACATCCCCCGGGAGTGCCAGCTCCTCAGTCTCATACCTGGGCCTTCAGGAACTTCCTGGCTGGGCGGTGCATCCGGGCACATTCGGTCAGCACGCTCAGCACGGGAGCTACGCTCTCCTTCAGCCTGTGTGTCTGTAGAGGAGCCTCTGTCATCGTGGCTGTGCTCCTGCCTAATCTGAGACTGGCGCAGAGTTACACCCCCCACCGCCCCTTCCCACCAACGTATACGGCAGCTGGTCCTGGTGGTAGAGGTTTGGGAAGAGGCCCCTCTGCAGTTAGTCAGCGGAAGCCCAAGAGTGGGTGGTGGGTGTCTGTGTCACTTTTGAAAAGGACAGGCACAGAGCCGCACACAGAGGTACTGGTAAGCTTTTTGACTTGGGAGAAATAACTGCTTTAAGTCTAATTACCTCAACTATAAACCAGGGCTGGGAAGAAAACACAAAGCAATTAATTAAAGCTTTAGACTGGCACACACATTGCCCTCAGATGTTGGTGGCAAAAAGAAACGAGAACCGAATCCCCGCTCTAGGTACTTCATGGACAGACAGCAGGGAGTTCCTGACCCTCCTAGCATAATGTGCCTGGACCCCAGCACCAGCAGTGTCAGCGACAGCGACAGGCACAGACAACCCCCCGGCTGTACATCCAATGCCAGCTCCCTACCCTGACTGGCTCGCACGCACCATGTGTGTCCCCTGCTTAGGCAGGTAGATTCCCAAGAGGTCTCCTAAATCTCGGTTTATTGTGCTCCAGCCTGCTTTCTGCCAGCTCCTGGAGGATGGTTAGAGCCCTAGCTGTCCAGATGCCCTGTAGTGCAGTCACAGGAACCAGAGGGAAGCTTTGATCTGAGGTTCCTACGGGTCTCCTCAGGATGTTGAGGGACAGCTATGCTTGTAATCAAGGGCTGCCTGTGTCTGGGAGTTAAAAGCAGGGACTCGGGGGCTTCTCAGGACCACTCAATAAAGATCCACAAAGATTTAAGAAGTAAAACCTTCAAGTGTGTGGAAGGTGTCCACATGCTTCTCATGAAGGAAGGGTCTAGTTTGTTGCCAGGCTGGACCACAGAACAGCCGGAAGAAAAGCCCGTATCACACCACCAAGATGATTTCCACTTACCAGTGTGGACAGTGTAGAAGCACTGACCACAGCTGTGCAGGAGAACTAGTGCCAGAGCCACTGGGGGAGCCTGTACAGCCATCCCCAGCCTACCTGGTGCAAACGCTTCTCTAGGAAGATGAGGAGAGCACGAATCACATCCATATTCACTCCCATGAACTCCACGGAGTCTCCGTGTGGCTCCAGGGTGAGGAGAACATCCAGACATTTGAGAGGCAAGTTCCCCAGGAGGTTCACTGCGTGGCTGGGGACAGATGTAGGTGGGGGTCTCAATAGGGCTAATCCCTCAGCACAGGTGCAATCTTTGTGCCCCCACTGAACCACACATTACATGAGCTGGCGTCTGAGGTCCCAAAGGGGCAGCACTGGGGACTAAAGCCAAGGGCAGAGACTGATCTGAGAGGCACTGCCACTCAGCTGTACAGTGGGGTCCCCTGGGGAAGTGGGGGCACTGAGACACCCTGCCTCCCCTACCCTGTCTGGGCCAAAGCACCAGACCATCTCTGGAAACCACACCGGGTGGACCAAGAACAGGGACACGGAGCCAATGTGCCCTAGTAAATACCACACTGTCTGTTGCCACTACCCAAGGCCCAGGTGGCACATTCCTGCCCCCAAATTCATGGCTGTTGTCCTGGCCACATATTAGAAGCACCCATTAGTCTCTGGAAACACACGGATGTCCAGTCTCACTCACCCAGACAAAGTCAGACCCTCTAGGGTGGGGCCTGGGCTCTCAGGTGGTTCTGGTTCATGGCCAGGGTTGAGGATGACCATCTACAAATGTGGACACACTTCCCTCCCAGAAAAAGCCCCATCCTCACCCATGGAACTCTTCTGTGCGGTCTCCAGCAGTAGCAATCATCACACTGTGCCGGAGAAGGGTCCCCAGGTGTCGGTAAAGAGCAGCGTCTTCCTGACCAAAGAAAGAAGGGTTCCTTTGAGGAGCGCCACTCATCCCACTGCTGTCTGCTGAGGCTCTACTGTCTGTTGCACTCCAGGACTGTGTGGCAATGACTGTGCACCTCCTGTACTGCACACTTGGTCCCCTGGGGTCTCCTAGGTGACTCTGGCTAGTGCTGGGGGCAAAAGATGACCACTGCTGTCTTCCTAAAAACTCCGTAAGTATTCTTCTAAGAGCACTTCCCTGATTAGGAATGTTAACACATACCCTTGGGATGAAGTCACACTCTGTCTCAGCCCCACTCACAGCCTCATGGTGGAGGATCTCTTACAGTCTCCCCGGAGAGCCCACAGCCCCCTGCCAGGCAGCAAGAGCCAGAAGTGGCCTCTACTTCCCTCAGAATCCTTCCCTAAGGTCCCAGCCCAGAACTGGCATCTCCTTGGCCTTGTCCCAACAGGCTGGGAGGTCCTGTCCTCTCCATGTCTGACACCCAGAAACCTGAAGGTACCCAGTGGGAAGCAGGTCCAGGAAATGTTGGAGCTGAGTTGAGACCCATCCATGGGTTGAGGTCAGCGCTCACCTCGTCCACCTCCCCCTTGATGGAGTCGAGGGTGATGTTGAAGAGCACTTTGAGGATCTCCATGGCCCGCTCAGTCTCTTGGGAAGGAAGGAGCTTGGGTGGGTTCCCTTCAGGAGTCACCCCCAGCGTCAGCTCCAGTGTGTCAGTCAGCAGATGCACTCCTTTCAGCTCCTGAAACAGCTGCTGGCGCACATCGGTGCGGAGTGCCGTTAGCAGGAAGAGGAGCCTCAGGTCAAAGAACTGGACATCGTGGGGGAAGCTCCTCTCACGGTACAGCCCCACACGCTCTGTGAGCTTCACCACTAGGCGGGCCTCTGCTGCCAGCATCTGTGCCACAGGGCTGCTGAGTACGAGGTTGCACAGGCACTTGAGGGACTCCAGTACAACATCCATGTCGGGGGAGTCTGGGACGGACCCCTCAGAGCCACAGATGTCAGCATGGCAGGCCAGTGCCTGCAGGCTCTGGCGGCTGGTGAACGGGTCCAAGCAGTTGCGGTCCCGGGACAGGATTCGGACACTCTGCAGCCAGGTGACACGGTGGGAGGGTGGCAAGCCCTGTTCCAGGACCGAGACCAGCAGCTCCGCCAGTCTCTGTGGGCAGGGAGAAGAGCGGCTCCACCAGGCCCCTCTTCCTGGGGCCACCCGTCCCTGTCCCTTTACCCCTCGGGCCAGCACCCACCTTCCGGTCCTCCTGTTGAGCATCATCAAACGTGAAGCTCTGGGAGTGCTGCAGAGAGAACGAGTGAATTCAAGTCCACAGAGGGGCAGTATCCGCGCCTGCTGATGGGGGGCGGCCTATTGGCCTCTAACTCAGGCAGCAGCCACTGCTCAGAAGGGGTGGCAGGGTCTACACTCGCCCCCATCCCTAGACACCTGCCACCCAACGGGTGCACCCCAGACACTCTCCCCCCAACACTGCATCCCTGACCTGCCACCCTGACCCCGCCGCGTCCCCTAAGCTTGCTGACACAAGCCCTGCCTCACCCACACCCTCCCGACCACCCGCGCACGACCCTGCCCCACCCCTCCGTGCCCGCCCCGCCCCGGCCTCAGGCGGCCGCTCACCTCCTGGTTGTACGACCGCAGAGCTTCCATAATCACATCCTCCTTCCCCGTCTCCACGGCTTCTGCAACCGCCCGGGGCTCCATGGCGCCCCCGGAACCCGGCGCGGGGAAGGCGGGACGGGCCCTTCCTCAACCGTTCCCGGCTGCAGTTCGCCGGCCCCGCCCTGGCCCAGAAAGCCCCGCGCCAGCGCGCGGGGGAGGCCGGGACGGGACGCGGCGTCTGGTGGCGCTTTAAGGGGGCGCGGCCTGAGGCGGCACTGGCGGCTCGGAGGTTTGAAGACCCGAGTCGGGGCCGAGTCGCCCTGCACCGAACTGACCCCCCTCCCTGTGACCGGGGCTTCAGGGGCCGGAATTTCCAACAGGAAAGGATCTCAGTCCCCACCGTGTCCTGCCACACACACAGTGACGCCCCTCGAGCTCCACAGAACCGATGGGAGGGAGAGGGGAAAGCCGAAGTGGAAAAGACTTTTCAGTCCTGGGCCATTGGGTTCGTTAGGCGTTTGCTGGGGAGTGCAGGCGAACGGGATTCCCAGGTCCCTGCCTTTGTGGAGCTATGTTCCAGAGGGGAAGGCAGACAAGAAAAAACAAAAGGACAGGAGGCGGTCACAGGGCTGTGCTTCAAAAGAAGCAAAAGGTGACTGCCGGGCTGCAACGGGCTGTGAGGAAGTGCTGTTTTTGCTAACACTGGACGATGGGAAGGGAGCCGGGAAAAGACTGGAGGAGCCGCTCCAGGCAGAAGGAGCAGCACTTGCAAAGGTGGAAGGGCCGTGAGGGGCCGAAAGAAAGGGGAGCAACCCAGTCTGGCCTGCACTCAGTTCCCTCTTGAAAAGCAAAGATCCTGCGTGTCCGTTTCAGTGGCCATCAGGAGGGTTCAGTGACGCACAGGAAGCGCGGTCCACTCGCTCTTCTAACCAGTGCCCGGGAGCAAAGGCGTCTACGGCCCCCACTCCTCGTGCCGCCTCCCAGTCTCTCTCCCCGCTTTACTTTCCTGTAGTGCTTTCTGCACACCTGTATTCGACGCGGCGCGCACTCGCAGGCACTAGCGAGGCGCCGATCTCCACTTGACAGAGGAGGCACCCTTGCCCCTCCACACCCCGGGTTCCTTGCGGGCTTCTCCCCGAGGGGCCTGCTCCTCCCTCATAAACCGCCCGTGAATCCGTCCTAACCGTTAGGACCTAACCCACGGAAGCGTCTTTCCACCACCATCGTCTTGGCACTGAGCAGGCAAACGGCCCCGCCCCGCCCCACGTTCACAGGAACAACAAACAAACGTCACATCCGCGGTGCTGCTGTAATCCCAGCACCTTGGGAGCCCGGCAGGCGGGGGCTGCAGTGAGCTGCGATCGCGCCACTGCCTGGGCGACAGTGCTGAAAATAAGTCACAGCGACGCCCATCGCTTCCGCGCTCCGCGGTTCCCCACCCTCTGCCCTAAGCCGGAAATCCGCGAGCCCGACGCGGAAGCGGCTGGGCCATCTAGGGGCGTGGTTGGCGCGGAGGCGGGGCCATCGCTGGCGGGGGGCGGGGCCGGAAACCCCTTCCCCGTGACTGCGCCACGTCTGAGGCGGCTGTGGCAGCGTCGGTGTCGGCGTCCAGGAGCCGGGGCAGGGCACGATGGCGGACTGGGCTCGGGGTGAGCGCGGGAGAGCGAAGCTGTTGGGGGCAGGGCCGGGCCGGAACCAACGCCGCTGCCTGTAGAGCCGCGTGCGCCTGCCTCTGGCCCCGCTGGGGTGACCTCGGCGGGGAGGACCCTGTGAGGGGGGCGGATTCGGATCCTTCAGGGTCCCAGCAGGGCCGGGTTTCGGCCGGCACTGCCGCTAGGAAGGACGGCGGGCGGGGCGGCCCAGCAGCTCCAGCGAGGGGTCGCGCAGCTGCGGGGTCCCCCCACTCCCCGCCGCTCCCTGTGAGATCGTTTTGCATGGGTGCGGGGTGAGCGGGAGTCTCGGCATTCGACAGGTCCCGAGGCCAGGCCCTCGGAGTAGAGGCTGTGCTCCGCTGGTGTCCAAGCAGGCCTCTGCTAACTAACTTGGGCCTCAGTGGCCCCATTTCCCCTCCTGGAGCCCGTGTTCTTCTCTGCAAAGTGGGATATTGATACTTGTCTTTCTGAGTTGTTATGATGATGAAAGGAATTAATGAACATGAAGTGATTGGAAGGGCGCTGGCATCCCTTCCTTACGTTGAAGCTAGGGAGGAGGTGGTTCTCACCCACCTGAGGTGACAGAAATTCCTTATCACCTGGCCCAGCCTGTCACAGGCCAGGCCTCTGCAAGCGCTGTGCCCTGGGTGTTGCAGGAAGTCCTGTGTGGGATGCAGACCAGGGATCCCGCTCCTGGTCGACCTCAGCTCCCATCTCGGGAAATTGGGAACTTTGCTCAGCCCTTTTCTGTGCGGTAAAGGGCCTTCCCAATGTTCTGTCCTGGTTCCTTGCCACCTCTTCAGGACCCAGCTTAAAGGTCGTCCCTGCAGGAGCCTTTCTGCTGCCCTGCTGGGTACTTTTCTCAAGTCTTTCCTATGCTTTTAGCAGAGTTTACTCTTTTTCTATAAGAATGGGCTCCACATACACAGATGGCGACCTCCCTGGATGCAAGTGTCACATCTTACTAGCATCCCAGGGCTGGGTCCAGTTTTTGCTACACAGTCGCAGAAGGTGCTGGTGGACCGAACCCATTGTGGGTGCTGGCCCATCCCCACCTGGATATGTACACAGGACACGTGTTCACATGACAGGCCCTTGCACACGTCGTCCTTTATGCAGCCTGTCTCACATGTGCAAGATTCACCTGCTGGAACCTAGGTTAGGGCCCCTAGATTTCCAACTCACCCAGTTGTGGTTGGAGTGAGAGGGGTCAGGTGCCTCGCTCACGGATGGATGCCATCCCTCAGCCCCTCTCTTTTCTCAGCTCAGAGCCCGGGTGCTGTGGAAGAGATTCTAGACCGGGAGAACAAGCGAATGGCCGACAGCCTGGCCTCCAAAGTCACCAGGCTCAAATCGGTCAGTGGTGGTCTGTCCTCTTACCTCCACCTGGTGCCCTTGGGGAATGGGGATCAGAGGGAAGGTAGAGGGCCCAGAGGAGTTTCAGGCAGTTTTCCATCCTCCTTGTTCGATTCGTGGCTGTGCTCACCTGCATGAGGCCCCAGCTGACACCTGGACCTTCCTGCTGCTGCCCCACTGTGTCTGGCAGAGTTGTTGGCAGGGTTTGTCTGGTCTGGGAAGGGTGAGTGCTGTATTATGTGTCTGCTGTGGCCCAACC
The DNA here is from genome assembly GCF_001698545.2 of Rhinopithecus bieti. Taxonomy (NCBI): domain Eukaryota; kingdom Metazoa; phylum Chordata; class Mammalia; order Primates; family Cercopithecidae; genus Rhinopithecus; species Rhinopithecus bieti. The sequence continues at coordinate 121,144 of NW_016808211.1, forward strand.
CTGCCCTCTCTGTGTGCTGAACAGCTTGCCCTGGACATCGATAGGGATGCAGAGGATCAGAACCGGTACCTGGATGGCATGGTAAGGGCCCACAGTGTGCGCGAATCAGTGCCCTGCCCCCAGCACTACCTGCTACAGAGCTTGCAGTGTCTCCCTCAGCACTGGTGCGGGTGGGCGGTCAAATCACCACTTCTGTGTGATCTTGCTGGGATTCCTCCCTTAGGACTCGGATTTCACAAGCGTGACTGGCCTGCTTACAGGGAGTGTGAAGCGCTTTTCCACAATGGCAAGGTCCGGACGAGACAACCGGAAGCTTCTGTGTGGCATGGCCGTGGGTCTAATTGTGGCCTTCTTCATCCTCTCCTACTTCTTGTCGAGGGCAAGGACGTGAGCCAGTGGGAGCTGGTGTCTGTGGGTGCCAAGGGCAGCCAGGGTCTTCCCTGCCTGGCGTCTTGGGCTCCGGAGGACTTACCTACAAAGTACTCCTTTGAAATTATAATCATGGGCCAGGAATCTTCCTTCTGTGTGGCAGGAGGCTGTGGCTGCCTGTGACCTGATGAGCTCATGTTGGCTGGTCCCATGTGTGGAAGGGACTGTCTCGGGGAAACCAAGGCCCAGCCCCTCCCCCCTCCCCCAGGTGCTAGAGACACAAGCAGAGCTGGGGCCACAGTGTGTCTGGAGGAGCCAGGTCTGAGCAGAGCAACTATTGAATCCCAGACGTGGCCACCTGTGGCCTGCAGCTTTTCTCCCAGCTCTTGAACGGCTTGCCCTGGACATCGATAGGGATGCAGAGAATCAGAACCGGTACCTGGATGGCATGGTAGGCTGACATCTGAAGGCTCCACGGTCGTGTCCTTGTCTGGATGAGGCCATGTCTGTGATCCAAGGTTCCTGGAACTGACACAGGAAGGGACTGTGAACCCTAAGTGGGTGCTATCTCCTCCGACTGAGGCTTCTCAGCCTGGAGATGGCAGTTACTCCTGGCCATGGTTGCTGAGTACGGGAGACCAGTGCGGCCACCCTGCTGTGAGTTCTCTGTGTCTACTCTCCAGTCCTGCAGATGAAGTGAGACCCCTGGGGAGAACGAGCTGTGGATGAAGGAGTGGACCGCAGCCTTGGCCTAGCCACTGGGCGGGATCCTTTTGGGTCATGTTACTTTGTATCCAGGAGCAGAAACTTGTATTCTCAGGATTCAGGATCTACCCAGCACCAAAGATGTATTTTCAGAAGAACAGACCTAGAAATGGGCCTGTCTGGCATTTCAGAGTCAGGCAAAGCAGGCAGGGCCGGGGAGCTACTGTGGGTCTACACAAGAAGGTTCCTGTGAGGCTATCAGTTGTTGCCATATAGCTTGCTGGTAACTCTGGCGCCTCCGCCAAGCCCTGCCAGACTCCTCTGGCTGTGATGGCGTTCTGTGCCATCCTCGTTGTCCCCAGCCTCTGCAGGATGCCCTCCCTACCCACCTCTCCCTGGGCCTTCCCTGTCCACTGGTCTGGGCTCATGTTCAAACCACTGGACTGGCAGGGCAACGGCTTCTCCCCACCTCAAGGTGAGGTCCTTGCCCCCTTGGCATAAAAACACCTTTAAAGCATGAGCCGTGTGCTTCTGTGCCCTTCTCTGTCGTGTTCCAATCTTCTGCCTCCCAGTCATTCCCTGGGGACTCTGGGATCACTGTCCCCCAACCTGTGTGGTCACACCGTGTGTCCTGTCAATCCGGAACTGCCTCTGAGCTCCAGGCTGACCACAGATCAGCCACAGCCTGGTACCTGCAGCCCCACTTTGCTCACCCTTCCCCTCCCCTCCTTCCTTCCACACAGCAAGCCCACCTTTCTCCATGCACGCTCACCATAGCCCCCTTCCTTGTGACCTGAGCCCTCCGTTGTACCTAGCTGAGACTGTCAGCCTCCTGGAGGAGTCCAGCTTCTTCCCCTATGCAGTGCAAGCTCACTTCTCACCCAGCAAGGTGGACTCACCTGCCCCCATGTCTCTGGGGCTTTGCTGTTGCCCTGAAACCTAGCTGGGCTGGTCTTGCTCCCAGCTTGCTTCCCCCTTCTCGGATGTCCCTTTGCAGGCCCGTCGTTCCTCAGGCACCAGTGTCCTTGTCTGCCACGGCGAGCTCATCAGGGGCTTGTACCCTGGTCACCAAGCATGGTAGCAGCTGCCTGCGTTGGGTCTCCATCTGGTCACTGCAGGTGCCAACCCTTTATCTCCCATATTTTCTTGGGCCATGGAGGGCTGACCTCCATTTTGGTGAATGTGGCTGAGCTGTGGTAACCAGCTATACCCCAGGTGCGCTTCCCATGGTTGGTGGTACCCGCCCACCTTGCTGATGTGAGCTGGAAAATTAGGCTGTATCTCAGACTGGCCTTTGCTGGAGAGGTGCTTTGCTGTCTCTGAGACTCAGTCACTGTGTTCCCTCCCCACCTGTCTCCACAGCTGTTTGCAACCCTCCCAGGTTGTTTGGGGTCTGGGCTGGACTTCCTTTGTGGTTTGCTTTTCTGCTTCTCACTCTTGTTGTATTAAGAAGGATTCCACAAAGGGAGAGTGGCAACCCTGCTGCTGCTGTGCCCGACCCTAACCCTCCAGCTCAGCCCTGTGCACCTGACCCTGTAAATGAGCAGGGTTTGTGACTACACTCCCTGACACCAGTAAAACCAAAAGGAATCTTGGGGGCTCAGTATGAGAGCCAGGGTTACCCACTCTGCCAAGTAAGGACAAACTGCTAGGCTGTATCCCATAATTTCAGGATGAGAAACATTAACAATAAAAATTTGTAGTACACATAACCTCATGAAGAACTAATCACATGGTCTCTGTTGTCCTGATTTCCTTGGGATTTGAGGGAATTTTGTGTGCAGCTCACCCTGGTTCACAGGCTGGCCATGGGCACTGGTGCTGTAAACCCTGGCCCTTCCCTTATTCACTCCATCAGGATTGACTTTGGGCAGAGCAGCCACAGACTCACCTGAAAGGGGCCTGCCCTCCACACCTGTGGGTATTTCTCGTCACGTGGGACGAGAGACTGAGGAAAGAAAGAAGACACAGAGACAAAGTATAGAGAAAGAACAGTGGGACCAGGGGACCGGCACCGGCGCCAGTCTCCGAGTTCCTTCAGTGTTTATTGGTTACTATTTTCACTATCTCGGCAAGGGGAGTGAGGCAGGAGAACAGGGTGAACAGAGTGATGGTTGGGGAGAAGGTCAGCAGGAAAATGTGAGTAAAGGAATCTGCATCATAAATAAGTTTAGGTACTGTGCCTGGATGTGCATGTAGGCTAGATTTAGGTTTCTCTTTACCCAAGCATCTTAGTGTAGCAAAGAGTAACAGGGCAGTATCACCACTAGCATATTTCGCCTCTAGCCACAGGGCAGTTTTCTCCTATCTTAGAATAAACGAATAGTTGGCTTTACACCGAGACATTCCGTTCCCAGGGACATGTGGGAAACAGGCCTTCCTGTTTTACGAATCCTCAGCACAGACCCTTTACGGGTGTTGGGCTGGGGGACAGTAAGGCCTTCCCTTCCCAGGAGGCCATATCTCAGGCTGTCTCAGTTGGGGGAATCCTTGGACAATACCCAGGTTCTCTCGGGCAGAGGTGCGTGCGGCTTTCCGCAGTGCATTGTGTCCCTGGTTAATAGAGAATGGAGAATGGTGATGACTTTTACCACGCGTACTGTCTGCAAACGTATGGTTAACAAGGCACATCCTGCACAGCCCTAAATCCCTTAAACCTTGATTCCATATAGCACATGTTTCTGTGAGCGCAGGGTTGGGGCTAACGTTACAGGTTAACAGCATCTCAAAGCCGAACAATTTTTCTTTGTACCTATCAAAATGAAGTTTCTTTTGTCTTCCTTTTCTACATAGACACAGTAGCAATCTGATCTCTCTTCCTTTGCCCCACACTCACCCACTTCCTGCTGTGTTACTCTTCCCTGCCCAAGTTCCTGAAATGCACACGGGGTTCCTGATAGCATCATCACTTAGGGAATAAAGGAGGAGGCCGGGCACAATGGCTCATGCCTGTGAGCTCAACACTTTGGGAGGTCAAGGTGGGTGAATCATGAGGTCAGGAGTTCGAGACCAGCCTGACCAACATGGTGAAACCGCGTCTCTACTAAAAATAGGAATATTAGCCGGGTGTGGTGGCACATGCCTGTAGTCCCAACTACTCAGGAGGCTGAGGCAGGAGAATCGCTTGACCTGGGAGACGGAGCTTGCAGTGAGCTGAGATTGCGCCATTGCACTCCAGCCTGGGTGACAGAGCGAGACTCCATCTCAAAAAAAAAAAAAAGTAACCATAAAGTGCTTCGAATCCACAGCCTGGCTTGATCACAGCTAAGTGAGGGTCAGCAGCTGTATTGTGCTTTATACAGGTGCAGGTGATGGTCCTACCAGTGTGTCTGTTAAGGTCACCCGTCCTAAAGTGACCTCCCTGAAAGGCTGAGTTGAAATCCAGCCTCTACTTCTTGAGGCCTGGCCTTGGACTCCTGGACAGCCTTCTGGAGATCCCCCTCTTCAGGCCCAGCGGACACCCCACCTTCCCTGTCCCTGTCCTCCTTGTACTCCCTGTATTACCCATTGATGTGTAACAGGTCACCCTAAAGCTTCACTTAAAATAGCAATGATTTATCATGTCTCACTGAATTGGAGACGGGGCACTGCCTCAGGGTTGGCCGTCTTTGCTCTATCATGTCGAGGCCTCACTGGGAGATGTGGTCCTGGGGCTGCCTTCACTTGAAGGCTCACTCACAGGTCCAGAGGTCAGTGCTGGTGCGTGGAGGGCCTGGCCAGGCTGAGTGCCTGTGGCCAGGCTGACTGCCTGAGATGAAGCATTCAGTCTCGCCATGGTTGGGCTTCCTCACAACATGATGGCTGGTGCTGGAGCACACATGGACACGTGGTGGAAGGGTGGGGGTAGGGTGGGCCATGGTGTCCAGGCAGAAGCCGTTTCCTTGGCATGTTGTATACCTGGCCTCAGAAGCCTGGTGGCATCACTTCTGCCTCATGATTCAGGAGCCCCACAGGCTGCAGTCCAAATTCAAGGGAAGGGACACAGCATTGCTCAGATGAGGAGCACAGGTGTGGCCGTCTTTGGGTTCAAGGCAGAAAGCATCGGGAGGGACAGTGTGGAGCAGGGTGTCCGAGGCACTCAGGCCCTCCCATCTCTCCCCACACAGACCCTGGGCCCTCCCCTGTCTCCAAGCGGACCCTGGGCCCTAGAAGCCAGGATGGGACCCATGTGAGCTGACAGCACACGGGGACTCCTTTCTGGAAAAGCCTGATCTTTTCACCAAGACAAACCCTTATTAATGCAATGTGATTTATTAAATAATTTGGGCACAGCAGAAAACAAGAGTAACATATGGTAAAATAGCATAGAAAAAAAGTAACTGGTTGCAATTGCCCAAACAAGCGTGCTCTGCCCTGCAGGGCCAGGCTGGCCCAGCCCAGCTGGTGAAGACAGCCTTGAGCTCTGTGGCCCAGTGGATCTCTTGTGCAGATGCTGGGCGTGTTAAGCCTATTCCACATCAACCACCAGGGGAATCATGTAATCAGAGTGTTTGATGCCAAAGGTGACAACTGGGGCGCAGGGCTTGGTCAGGGTCACCTGGGAGAGGAGGGGCTATGATAAGAGCCAGCACCCCTGCCCCCACCTGCAGGTCTCTGCCCTGGCTGGGGCTGGGCTGCTGTCCTTCCGGAACCTGGGGCCAAGGTGGCCAGCAGCTGTGCTCCCAGTTTGAACACAGAGCACTCAGCAGTAGTAGCTGTCATAGTGTCTAGGGAAAAGGGCAAGGCCGCTGCTTCCATGTCCCTGAAGGGTTACCTGTGGGGCTAGTGCTGGATGTGTACAGGGTCCTCAGGGTGCAGGTGCCTCCCCTCCCAACCCACCCCTCCACCCACTCTTGGCTGTGCCCTTCCATAGCCTGACGCTGTTTCCCCTTGTCTGTGTCCCAACCCCCCTCCCCTGCTCTTTCCTACACATTCCTCTGGGTCAGGCCCCCGACCCCACCCTGACCCCTCTGAGCTGTGCTCTTCCTGGACCTTCTCAGGGCTGTGGGCGCCTGGTCCTGGCTTGAGGGTCTTGTCCCCTGGGGGCTCTACACGAGCAGCCATGGTGTACTGTGGAGCCTTGAACTTGGTCACCTGCACGTCAGTCTGGTGGTAGGCTGCGGGACCTGGGGTCTGAGAGGTAAAGGAGGCTCAGAAAAACTCAGCCTACCCAGGGCGCGTGGCCCTAGAGGACAGGGAGCAAACTTAGACGGAGGGTCTCAGGCCGAGTCAACAGGGTCAGCTACAAGTTGGTGCCCGTGCATCAGGGTCTCCTTCTGTCTTCTGTCACACTGTGGAGACCACACCCCCCTGCTTGTGGAGCACCTTCTCATGTGGGGGTCTCTTCCTCCATTTCAGCCTCACGCTGGCAATGACCTCCCCCATGTGCCAGTCCTGGGAACATCCCTGAGCATGTGTGAGAGAGGCTGTCGCTGCCCCGCTGGACCTGAGGGCCTGGGGCTGGCAAAACCGACATGGACAAGGGCTGCTGGGTGCCATGATGCTGCTTTCCCATCTCAGGCCCCTCAAGCTCTCAGGCATGTGCCACCCAGGGCCTTCGCACTGGCTGTTTCTGAAACCAGGACCCTCCTCCCCCAAACAGCTCCTGGTTTATTTTTTCCTCCTCCCCGTGCCGTCCTAAGATTGCCTGTCTCTCTCCAGGCAGTGCTTCATAAACCCCATCTTTTGTCCTCAGCACTGTCCATGCTGGGGCCTGGGCCTCTCCCTTCTGTCCTATTGCCTGCCCCTCCTCAGCACTGCAGTGTGACCCCAGCATGTGGCAGGCACCCAGAGGATGAAGGGCTGAGAGGGCTGAGGGGCATTGGCAAGGCAGGGCTGAGCTGGGGGGTCCTGGGTTCTGGGGGAGGGTTCAGATGGCTGGGGGTGATTCTCCGTTCTCAGCTGGGGTGACCCTTGCCTTGTGTAGGTCATCGCTGAAGCTGCCCAGCTTGCTGCGGCCCTTGATGGAAAAGGAGGGCTGGGAGACCTTGCCAACGGTGTTGGGCCCCATCACCATGGGCAGCATGTACGCAGCGGGGCCTGCAGGGTGGACAGGAGCCTCAGGGTGGACGGGAGCCTCAGGCCGGAACAGGGCCCACCGCTCCTTCCCTGGGGCTCCCCCAACTCTGGACTGGAGCCT
>NW_016808211.1:129393-136902 GCF_001698545.2 Rhinopithecus bieti
TGGAGCCTCAGGCCGGAACAGGGCCCACCGCTCCTTCCCTGGTTTCCCCCCAGCTCTGGACGTGGAGCCTCAGGCCGGAACAGGGCCCACCGCTCCTTCCCTGGTTTCCCCCCAACTCTGGACGTGGAGCCTCAGGCCGGAACAGGGCCCACCGCTCCTTCCCTGGGTTCCCCCCAACTCTGGACGTGGAGCCTCAGGCTGGAACAGGGCCCACCGCTCCTTCCCTGGGTTCCCCCAACTCTGGAGATCAGCCGTCAGGCTGCCCCATCTCACCCACCCCACCCAGGATCCCCAGGTCCATTTGGCTGAGGACGGTTGGGGCTGCTGCAGACCTGGGGTGCTGTCCACTCGGAACGTCTTTGTTCGGGCGGAGATGGAGTGGCTGGGTGCTGAGTCGAACACGTACTTGGTGGATTTCTCTGGAAAGTAGTCACCTGGACAAGGAGCCAAGGGGGTTGCTGGGACAAGCAGGTGGGTATGCAGCCCAGTTTGGGGGCTCGAGGAGGACTCCCCAACATTCAGGCAGAGGGCCTCTGGGCTCCAACACAGGTGGTGACCAAGTCTCGTCAGGGGGTATCCAGGATGGAAATACTGACTTCGGGGCTGGGGAGACAAGGGCCATTTTTGAGCAGGGAGAGTGGGGTCTGACGTCGGCCTGGCAGAGAAAGGTCCAGGTCGAAGCTGGGTTCTAGGGCCAGAGTCTTCTCTGCCCAGGCGTGATGGTGGCCCCTCAAGAGAGAAAGATGGGACAGAAGGGGCCAGGACGGCTGAGCTCTCTCACACCCTTGCTGCCATGAGGTTAGGGGCACCCAGCAGGGAGGGGCAGGCCCGGGGCTGTGCAGGGCAGGAGCCTGAGACAGGGTCACTAACCTGGGCCGGGGGTCAGCATAGTCTTGCTGTGGTAGCGCCCCAGGATGGAGTAGGCAGGGCCAAGGTCCTTGCCAGTCCTCAGTATCTTGGGGTTTACATTATAACGGGGTCCTGGGGAGCAGTTCTCTGCCAGGAGCATGGGGGCCCCGCGGAAGCTGTAGGCCGGCGCACGGAGCTTGGTGGGCGTGTGCTTCATGAAGCCTGCGGACACAGTGGGCCCTGAGCAGCCTGGAGCCTGACCTGCCCTTCTCCCCGCGGGGAGTCAGTGATGGAGCCCCAGGCCCTTCCCGGCCCCCCTACCTGCCCGCCTGGCTCCTGACCCTCCCAGGCTCTCAGGCTCTTACCGGTTGTTGGTGGAATCAGGTACTTGGGTCCAGGGCTGCTGTAGAGGGCCATGATGGGTCCCCGGGGGCGATGGGGCCTCCAGGTGCCCATCCATACCTCCTCCGTCATGGCCAGCTCTGTCCATAAGTGAGAGGGTTACCAGGTGCTGGGAGGCCCGACCCTGTCCCAGGCTGGCCCCTGATGTCCCCGTCCCTGCTCTTGCTGACACTAAGGGGTAGACCTGCTGAACCTGCCACAGCGTCCTCAGTGGGGATCTCCAGCTGGGAGCCAGGAGTAAGGGATGGTAGGAACTTTCTGCATGGGACTGTGAGCTCCTCACCAGCTTAACTGTATCCCAGAGCTACTGTCCATGCTGGCCCTCAACTCACCACCGTTTTCGGCTCTAAGGGAGCCCTGGGCGGGTTTCTCCTACTTAGAGTGGTGATCAAAGACGGGGAACTTCTTGATTGAGGCTGTGCTGAGGGGCAGGGAGGGGGCCCCCCAGGAGGGAACTATAACTTCTTCGGCGCAGGGACAGCACTCAGAGCAGTCTACGGACCCATCCTCCTCAGAGACCGTCCTGTCCCCCTTGGCCTTGGTGCCAGGGAGTTCCTGCAAAAGGAGCATGGAGAGAAAGGCCTTCTCTCTTCAGGGGCTTACAGAATTGGGGAGAGGTCCCCCAGTCTAAACTCTAGAATGTGGCTCTGTGGGATGACAGGTTCTAGATTCTGTCTGTGTGACCAAGACAATGGCCTCTGCCTTTGATCCCCTCACCAGATGTCACCACCAGGTCCCCTCACCAGGTTCCACCAACAGGACACCCCTATAAGTCCCCCTGACCAGGTTCCCCTCACCAGGCCTCCCACCACCATGTCCACTCACCAGGTCCTCCTCGCCAGGTTTCCTTGGCCATGTCCCCTCACCAGGTCCTCCTCGCCAGGTCCCCGCGCCAAGGCCCCCCCCATGTCCCCTCACCAGGTTCCCCTAAGTTCTCTCACCAGACCACCCCTCACCAGGCCCCCTCTCCATGTTTCTCTCACCAGGTCCAGGCATCCCCTCATGAAGTCCCCCTCACTGGGTCCCCTCACCAGGTCCCCTGTAACCAAGTCCTCTAGGGCCCCCTTCTTAGGGCTTCCTCAGCCAAATGGAAATCCAGGCAGAGACCATCTAGGCAGGTGGACAGAGCACAGAGCCAGACAGCACCTCGTGGCCTCCTGGCCGGGCTCAGACAGGACGGAGGTGTGGAGAAGAGGGCCAGGGCAGTGAAGTTTCAGGGCTCAGCACCCAGGGTGGCCAAGGATGTGTCAGTTCCACTCAGCTGTGCCCCCAGAAGAGACCATAGATTGGGAAACTGAGGTGCTGGAAGGTTCTGGCTGTGGGAGAGCCTGGGATCCAGGGTCAGGATTAGGGTATGTGCTGGTTGTGGTGGGCGTGAGTCATTGTGGGCGCTGCTGCTGCCCTGGCTGACCTCCTCAGAGGCTGCTCACCTGTGGCTCCCATCCCCCTTGGACATGGGTGTACCTTTTTTTCTCTTGGCCTTGTCGGGGGTCCTCTTGGGACTTGGGCCCCTCCCAGTGTCTTCTAGGCAGACTCTTTCCTTGGACGACTTTGGGAAGAGAGATTGTTCTCAAACCCGCTGGACCTGGGCTGCCTGTGTGACTGTTTATTGCACACAGCTATTGTCTTACGACACCAGCTTTCAGATGCTGAGCACCCCCACCCTGACCTAGCCTATGGGCGACATGGGGTCTGTGTCCACCCAGTCCTGGACACTTCCTCTTTCTGGGGCTCCCTGTCTCTCCCACTTCATACCGCTGCCTCTGCCACCCGTCTCCCTCTGGACGCCCTCTGTCCACATGGTGCTGTCTGGCTCTGTGCTCTGTCCCCCTGCCTACATGGCATCTGCTTGGATTTCCATTTTGGGTCTTGCCTGTGGTGTGCCTGCTCCTATGTGGACCCTGTGTGCCCCTCTGTAGAGGACCTTCACACATGTGCTCCTTAAGCAGGACTCTCTGTCTGTGGGTCTGTGTCCCTGAGTATGTTCTCGATGTCCCCATTTGTGTGTCTGTCTGTGGGGGGAGAGAGAGGAACCAGAGCCTGAGCTGTGGAAGGCTTTATTGATTATACGGTTTGAGGGTAAATTTCCATGTGGGGAGGTGGTAGTGGGCGGCGTGTCCATGGCTGCTTGTGTGGCAGGTCCTATGGCTGAGCCATGTCTGAGGTCCACTTAGGCACCGTCCTGACTGCCCAGCACATGCACCTGGAAGGCAGACACACACAGACTCTAAGACGGCGCTGCATCAATAAGCGGGAGAGCCACAGGCCCCATCGGCAAGCAAGGCCCTCCGTGGGGGGGTCTGCGCCATATTGCTGCCAATCTCTCCCAGCAGCTGGATTGTGTGCTGCATGCCCATGAATGGCTGTACGACACATGTATGTGTGCTAACGCTACCAGTGTGAGCTATGCCGGTGTGATGCTGTTATACACTGTGTGCACGCAGTGTGCCATTGCAGTCTTGCACCTGCGTTTGCGATCTCTGTGCTATGTTTCACATGTGCTGCATGGAGGAGGGTAGCCCACAGACTGGGGAGGAGCAGGTCTATGGAGTCTGGGGGCCGCTCTGTGGACAGGAGGTCTGGGGTGCCCACCTGAGCTGGCTGATGCGGGTTCAATGTCTGTGGGTGGTGTGATGTCTGTAGGTGGGAGGCTGTGGGGGTGCTGTGTTGGGTGATCTTCGTAAGGCTGCAGGTCTTTAGAAAACGGCGTGCCCCGCCCCCCGCCCTCATACCAGCAACTTGATCAGCTCTGCCTTGTGCATTGGCTGCAGGCCGTCTGTGCAGGACTTGAGTTCAGTCATTGCTGACTTGGCATCTTCGTTGACATTGTACTTGCCCAGGGGCCCCTCATAGAGCTCCTCTGGGGTCCCCACCAGTAGTGTTTGCAGGAAGTCCATGAAAAACTCATTGCAGTCCTCCCCTGTGGCCAGCCCTGCATCACGAGCGAGATGATGCCAAGACAGGACAGGGTGACTCCGGTGCAACCGCAGCCCCAGACCTGCCCCAGGGCTCCAACCTCCATGGTCTCCAGACCTTCCCCTTCAATGCCCACCCCTCCTCCCCAGGGCTTCCTCCACAACACCCCCAACTCCACCTTGCCCGAAGACCCCTTCAGATCCCCCTTAATCTTAGCTGCTCCAGTTTCCACTCAGCATTCCCTGGGATCACCAGGGAAGGAAAGTTAAGCCCCTGGTGTGGGGGAATTTCCACTGATGAGAGGCTGGTCTGATCAGGGGCTTGAAGGGCCAGGTCAGGCTGGACGGGGCTGGGGTAGGGTCAGCTGGGCTTTGTCTTTGGTTGGGGTGGAGTTGGGTGGGCACGGGTTCTGCAGGGTCCTTGCCCACTTCTGTGACAGGTGCAGGTGGAGTGTTCACTGCAGGGGCCTGATGCCAGGATTTTACCTTCTCGGGTACCCCCACCCCCCCTGCCCCTGAATGTTCTGGAAACCCCAATGGCACAGACTCACGGCAGATGCAGAACAGGGTGAGGGCCACCAGCAGGAGGGCATGGCTCCCCTTCATGCCAGCAGTCTCAGGAGCTGCCTCCAGCCAGAATCCCGAGATTTTATGCCTCACCGGGCAGCACCTCTCCCACAGGGCGGACCGGACCTGCCCATTAGGATCTGGCAGCCAGCTCAGATGAGGTTTATTCACATCCCTGTCTCCCAGTGGGTGCCAAGCAGCAACAGGCATGGGGTGGCTGTGTGACAGGTGGTTGGCAAGTGGCTTTAGGGTATGTAAGAGAGAACAGGTGTGTTAGGAGGGAACGCTGGTGAGGGAGGCCATGCCAGCCAGTCGGTGAAGAAGGCAGCGGGTCCTGGTCACCAAGGGCCTCTAGTCATGCCTGCCCTTGAGGCCGAGGGTGGTGGGATCTGGGGTTGGTCCCATGCCTTTCTTTTGAGGTAGGAATCCCTCCTCTTATCACTGTGCTGTGTGATCTGGGTTTGCATCTGGAGGTCTCTAATCAGGCAGGGGCCTCCTCAGTACTCAGATGGGGGTGGCTGACTGGGGGAAGGGGGTGCAGGCTGCACCAGTGGACACTGCCATAGGACTGCCTGGGGACTGTGGATCTATGGTGTGAGTAGCAGCCCAGTGGCAGTGCCTAGAAGAGAGAAGGTGGCCTGAGAGGGTCTGAGAGACATAGAGCTGGCCATGCCGGGGCCAGGTCTTAGTAGGAAGTGAGGAATGGAAGAGGCTGGAGGTACATCAGTAGCCAGGACAGCAAGGAGAGGTCGAAGGCCCTGGGGAGATGGTCCCAGGACATATAGTCACCTAACAAAACCACCCCAAGAGAGGCCGTGAGTAGGAGTTTCCCAGTCCAGTCCTCTGGCTGAGCCACACGGTCCAAATACAAAGGGCCCCTGCTGCCACCTGGTGGCTGATGGCGTCCCCAGGATCCCGGGCCACTTGCATTTAGGGTCTGTGGAAGACCAAGGTCGTTGTTACAGTGAAGGACTCCTACATGAGCAGAGATTTACAACTACTCCAAACAATGAGATAAAATCCCATCGTGGACAAAGTATGTGGGACGGAATAAGGCTAGGGTAAGGGTTAGGATGAGGATTATGGTTGTGGTAAGGGGTTAAGGGTTAGGGCTCAGCATTGGTTAGGAGTTGGGGATACAGTAGGGCTGGGTTAGGGTTAGGGTTTGGGTTAGGGTTCGGGATCGGGTCGGGTTCGGGTCAGGGTCGGGTCGGGTCAGGTTCAGGTCGGGTCAGGGTCGGGTTGGGTCAGGGTCAGGGTCAGGGTTAGGGGTAAGGTCAGGGTCAGAGTCAGGGTTAGGGGTAAGGTTAGGGTCAGGGTCAGGGTTGGGGTAAGGTCAGGGTCAGGGTTAGGGGTAAGGTCAGGGTCAGGGATAGGGGTAGGTTTAGGGGTAGGGTTAGGTGTAGGGGTAGGGGTAGGGTTAGGACTAGGGTCAGGGTTCGGGTTCGGGATCGGGTTAGGTTTTGGGTTCGGGTTAGGGTTAGGGTGAGGGTCATGGTCAGGGTTCGGGTTAGGGGTTAGGGATTGGGTTCGGGTTAGGGTTGTGGTTCGGGTTAGGGTTGGGGTTAAGGGTTAGGGTTCGCGTTGGGGTTGGGGTTCGGGTTTTGGTTGGGGTTGAGGTTGGGGTTGTGGTTCGGGTTCGGGTCAGGGTCAGGGTTCGGGTTGGGGTCAGGGTCACGCTCAGGGTCCGGGTCAGGGTCAGGGTCCAGGTCAGGTTTCGGGTCAGGGGCAGGGTCCGGGTCAGGGGCAGGGTCTGTGTCCGGGTCCGGGTCTGGGTCAGGGTCAGGGTCAAGGGTCAGTGTTAGAGGTCAGGTTCAGGGGTCAGGGTCAAGGTGCGGGTCCGAGTCCAGGTTCGGGTTCGGTTTAGGGTTAGAGTTGGGGTTAGGGTTTAGGGTTAGGGTTGTGGTTGGGTTTGTAGTTAGGGTTTTTTAGGGTTAAGTTTGGGGTTGGGGTTGTGGTTAGGGTTAAGGATAGGGTTAGCAAATTTCTCAACTTGTCTGCCTTTGTTATTAACTGAGCGGGAATTAGGAGAGGAGCCTGGTCCTCTCCACACACCCCTGCAGGTACACCGCCTATGTGCCTGTGGAGAACAGCGGTTCCTGTAGGGCCGACAGGTGTGGACCAAGTAGCTGTGAAATTTCTTCTGAAGAAAACGCACAAGGAGGACGCGGGTGAGCTCAGTGGAGAGGGGCACTACCCCAGGGGACGTCCACATACATGGACTTGTGAACCCCGAATATCTGAGATGATCTCAGTCAATTTAGAAAGTTTATTTTGCCAAGGTTATGGACGGACGCCCGTGACACAGCCTCCGGAGGTTTTGACGACATGTGCCCAAGGTGGCCGGGACACAACTTGGTTTTATACATTTTAGGGAGACAGGAGACATCAATATATGTAAGATGAACGTTGGTTCCGTCGGGAAAGGCGGGACAACTCGAAGCGGGGGGGCGGGGATTCCAGGTCACAGGTAGGTGAGAGACAAACTGTTGCATTCTTTTGGGTTTCTGAATAGCCTCCCCAAAGGAGGCCATCAGATATGCACTTATCTCAGTGAGCAGAGGGGTGACTTTGAATAGAAGGGGAGGCAGGTTTGCCCTAAGCAGTTCCCAGCTTTTTTCCCTTTCGATTAGTGATTTTTGGGTCCTTAGATTCACTTTCCTTTCACAGGCTAAACAGCTTTAGGAACTGAAAGGTTCATGAGGCTGTAAGGAAGAGTCGAGTTGCTCCAGGTGAGCCTGGGCCACAACAGCATGCAGGACCTGGGCGCCCATGA
>NW_016808212.1:0-4285 GCF_001698545.2 Rhinopithecus bieti
ATAAACACACGCACACAGGTCCCTCAACCAACGCAGGGAGACCCGGCACGTGTGCGAGCCTTCACCCCCCAGCTCCATGAGCAGGTTCTCCCCTGCTGAGAAAACATTAGTCTGCACTGCTGGGGAGCAGAACTGATCACTGAAGGAATAGGCTACATTAATTAGCAGAGCATGGAGGATGGAGTCAGTGGGCATGGAACACACTGACAATGACCAAAGCCACAGAGTGCAAAGCATGGCGTCTGTTTTCAAAACTTCTCTTCCACCAAAACCAACAATTTTGCAGGCTATATCACGAGTTCTATAGTTCAAAATAATTCAGCGCCTCCTAAACAAATGGGAAAGAGCGCTTTCTGAAGCACACACTGCCCAAAAAGATCAGTGACCAGTCAACAGAGAAACTTTCTTCCTAATTGGAATCAACAGCTAAATGTAATCTTTTTAAAAATAATAATAATAATAATAATAAGACATGAAGCCAGGCACAGTGACTCATGCCTGTAATCCCAGCACTTTGGGAGGTCGAGGCAGGCAGATCACCTGAGGTAAAGAGTTCAAGACCAATCTGGCCAACATGGTGAAACCCCATCTCTACAAACGTACAAAAATTAGTCAGGTATTGTGGCAGACACCTGTAATCCCAGCTACTCAGAAGGCTGAGGCATGAGAACCACTTGAACTCAGGAGGTGGAGGTTGCAGTGAGTTGAGCTCATACCACTGCACTCCAGCCTGGGAGACAAAGTGAGACCCTGTCTCAAAAAATAAAAAATAAGTAAGACATGAGTTTGTCTTTACGGTGAAGTTTTCTGTTTCCACTCCAATTTGGCAATTCCACGTAAAGTATCAGTTATTAATCAAATTATTTTTAGGCCTTTTAAAGCCACAAAAAAGAATACCCAATTATGAAGGGCAAAAATGTAGGGAAGAGAAGGCAGAAGAAAATATTCTGGGGAAAGCAGTAGGAGAAAGCAGCTGCCACAGCCCTCCCATTCCTTGACCCTCCCCAGAATGGAGCTCCAGATCACCTGGAGGCCTCCCCATCCTCATGGCCTCCTCACCCGCAGGTCCTCCTCCCAGCTGTGGGGCCTCTGCACCCTCACAGCCTCTCCACCCATGGGGCCTCTCCACCAGCCTAGTCTCCCACCCTCATGGCCTCCCCACCCGTGGGGCCTCCTCACCCACAGGGCCTCCTCACCTGCGGAGCCTCTTTACCCTCACAGCTTCTCCACTTGCAGGGCCTCTCCACCCACAGGGCCTCTCCACTAGCAAAGCCTTCCCCCAGTGTGGCCTCCCCACCCACACAACCTCCTCACCCGAGGGGCCTCCACACCCTCATGGCCTCTCCACCCGCACAGCCTCCCCAGCTGCACAGCCTCCCGACCCGTGTGGCCTCCTTACCTGTGTGGCCTCCTCCCTGGCTCACACTTAGACCCAAGTATGTGAGGAGATGACCCCTCTCGCCCCACACCCCGAATGTATCCCCACATGGATTCGAGGCTGTCAGCTCCCACAAGGGCTGCCCACACTTCTCCCCACAGAGAGCCCTTGTGTTTTGCTGGCCACATGCTCTGTGGTGTGAGCTGGCCTTGCCTTCCCCTGCAAGGGGCATCAGGTGGCACGGGGCAGGGACAGGTAGTGGAAGAAGGATGGAGCCCTCGGCCCCACAGCAAGAAGTGCGCCTACAACCCCACAAAGCAGAACACCAGCAGGTGCGTGTAACGGCACCCAGCAGGCGGGCACAGCAGAACCGGACCAGGGTCTCAAAACCTAGACAACATATGACCCACACAGGCTGGCAGCCCATGCAGGAACCTCAGGGGAATGCTCTACTCTTTCTTTCAGTCTACGTTATGTGCTTAAAATGGAACTTTTTCCATCCTCCTCTATAGGAAATGAGCACTGGAAATTCCACATATGTTTCTATAATATTTTCTGATATTTTAATAAAATGATGACAACTAACTTAAAGAATTCTCTCCACTTGAATTTTGATTGAAGATGGGAAATAATTCAGCATTAACAGCTGTTTTCAGGTTTCACTCTAAAAGCAGATGTTGAGGAATTTTTGAAGTCCAATAACATAAAGAAACACAGATTTTTGATCCTTCAATTACTGGGTTTCTATTAAGCAATACTGGAAAACAAGTTGATTCATCTAATATAAGCCCGTAAAACTGTTTTATGTGGTTATGAGACAGAGAATTCCAAATGACCTTACAACACTACCCCCATAAACTCAACCTGGGCAAACCCACACTTCACAGCAAAGTCAAAGACCATCCAGCAAGCAGATGAGGCAGTGGGGCCAGCACAGGCCGGAGGGCGCAGAGAGGCTGAACGGAGCCACCGAGCAACCCTCTCACAATTTCCTCTTAAATGTGCAGCTCAGGTCTCAGTAAGATTCATATAGAAGGGAAAAACATAATTAGGCTTCCTGCATGCAAACACACACACCTCTTTCTCTGCCTGGTCGCTCAATAAGAAACTCATTAAGCCCTTTTTAAAAAACCTGTACAGAGGCAAGGTGTTCACGCGGAATTCGGCTGAGCACACCTTCGTCGAAAG
Source organism: Rhinopithecus bieti (assembly GCF_001698545.2). NCBI lineage: Eukaryota > Metazoa > Chordata > Mammalia > Primates > Cercopithecidae > Rhinopithecus > Rhinopithecus bieti. Next base: position 2,567 of record NW_016808212.1, read on the forward strand.
TGGCTTTGCCATCGTCTGGGCAGCAAGATGGTATCACTCACCCTTCAAGAGCGACTGACAGGCAAGTGTCATCACCTCGAAAGGCCACGATGCACGACACACCGGACACCCGTTCCCAGCGACATCCCAGACTCTAGGAACAAATGTGGGTCCAACTTCTGGGCTGGCAGTGGGTGGGGGACACTCAGACGGGGCTCGCCCTGCCGAGCTCAGGGTTGCCTGAGCTCGGATGACATGGTTGGGGCACTGACATTTCACATCAGTGTGATGCAGGCAACACAGAAGTCCCTGTCCTGAGACAGCGCACGGCGGGTGCTGCAGGCAGGGGTGCACCCGGGTGGTGACACGAGCCAGGAAACCTACCCAAGTCTGACACAATCAGATAACGAGGATGGGCCTTTTGCAAATGATACTCTCCTTACCCGCCAAATGAGCTGTCTGCACAGCACACTCTATTTACCAGTTTACATCGGAACCCTGCACACAGCGTCTCCTGCCTCCTAGCCATGCACTCCTCATCCTCGGCTCCACGGGAGGGCGGCAGCCAAGCCCACAGGCCTGGGAGACTCCGTCCTCCCCGCCACTGTGTCACGTTACAGGACACTGACACACCTCGTGGAACCTCACATCTGAAACTGAAAAACAGAACCATTTCCCGTCCCTAGAAGTCCGGAAAGGCATTTGGCTGCATTCTACGGCCCCTGCTCACTCCCTTCTCTGCCCTGAAAGTGTTAAAAAGGAAAACATAAAGTCAACACCAGCTCCTCCCTGCTGGTGAAAATTGGCACGAATGAATTTACTTGCTGGCTGCCGGCCCCCACAAAACCGTTACCCAAAACAAGTTCACCAAACTGCTCCAAATATAAATGTGAGGCGCGCCGGCCCACCCCCACCCCACCCCACGTTACAGGAACGGCCTGACCAGGGGGAGCCCGGAGACGGCTAAACACACGTCAAACATTTCAGATTTGGGAACTTCAGTGGTTTGGGGAAAAAGACCTGGCAAAGCCCGATCTGAAACTTATGACAGTTGAGCACATGATCTCCGCCATGAAGAGCAAATAAGAGGCGTACACAACCCTCCAGGAGACCGCGGTGGCCGATCCGCCACAAACCCTCCTACGACAGGACCAGGACGGCGAGGCCGGAGCCCAGCCCGGGGGGAGGTTGACGATTCCGCCCAGCCCTCGCCGCGCAGCGCCCGTGAACAATGGGGATGGGATCCCCCGGGCCGCGCCAGAGATCCAACCCGGGGTCCAACGACAAGTTTCGCATTGAAATCAGGCCGGGCGTTCCAGGCCAAACCCGCCAGCGAGGAGGTGGCGCGCACCGCGCGGCTGCACCAAGGACGCCGCGGCTCCAGCGCAGAGCGCACGGGAAGGCCGATCCCGCCGGGCCCGCTGCATCCTGCGTCCCCGCGCGGCGCCCAGGCCCCACAGACACCCCCAGGGCGCGGGGGGATCGCGGCCCTACAAACATCCGCGGTGGGATCGCGGCCCCACAAACATCCCAGGGCGCCGGGGATGGCGGCCCCACAGACACCCCCAGAGCGCGGGGAATACCAGGCCCCACAGACACCCCGAGAGCGCGGAGAATCGCGGCCCCACAAACCTCCCCAGGGCGCGGGGTCTGTGGGTCCGGGGGACGCGCACGCTCTGGGCTGGGGTCGCACCTCCCCTCCGGGCCCGGCCCCGCCCCGCTGCAGGCCCCGCGCCCCCA
>NW_016808212.1:6056-49204 GCF_001698545.2 Rhinopithecus bieti
CTACCCCACTCCCCCACCCCACTTCGACTGGAGCCCCCACCAGCCAGGGCCACCTGCCAGGCAGCCTTGCGGCCTCCACACTCCAGCTCCTGCAGACAACACGGCTGACCCGCAGCACCTCTGCTCTCGGCCTTCACCCCGAGAGCCTGCCCCTTGTCTGTCTGCACCCTGCCCCTTCACTGCCCGTGCCACCCACAGCTGTCCCTGACCCCAGGTCCAGAATAATCTCTCTCCTTTCTCTTCCTGCACCCGCCACTTCCTGCCCTCATCACGTTTGACCTTTCGTTTATCTCCTCTGTATTCTTTGTGAGTGTAAGCGCCTGGAGGACAGAGTCCATGCCTCTCCCACCTTTGCCCTTCCCATGGATTTGGCAGTGACGGCAACTGCCAGAGGTGTTTGCATTTCCTGTAGGGATCGGTCCTTTCATTGGGGAATTGTGAGACGCGAATGACATTCGACGATGAGCTGGGAAACAGGAACCCCAAAATCCGTGCACTTCCTGCGCAGAGCCATGCGCCTCCGCCCGGTGTGCGCCGTGGGTTCGTCCTTCCCTCAAGACTGCGTTCAAGATCACAGACACGGGTGGCACAAGCATGTGGCCCCACCATCATCTCTCCCCTTTTCATGATAAAGAGACCGACCAGCAATGTAGGGGTTGTGGGGAAGATCCCACACAGCCCCTGCATGTCACAGATACAAGTCCTTAGAGACAGAAAGGGGAGCAGAACCAGGATTCAAACCCCAGTCTCCAAAGCAAAGCCCTGAGTTCATTTCATTATAGCAAAGATGCACTGTACATTCCAAGCAATAAATGGTGTCAAGTCCATTTAGGGCAGGATAATATCAGAATAAAAATATATATTCCCGGGTCAGGCACGGTGACTCACACCTGTAATCCCAGCACTTTGGGAGGCCGAGGCAGGTGGATCACGAGGTCACGAGTTCGAGATCAGCCTAGCCAATATGGTGAAATCCCATCTCTACTAAAAACTACCAAAAATTAGCCAGGCGTGGTGGCACGTGCCTGTAGTCCCAGCTACTCAGGAGGCTGAGGCAAGAGGATCGCTTGAAACCGGGAGATGGAGGTTTCAGTGAGCCGAGATCACGTCACTTCACTCCAGCCTGAGTGACAGAGACTCAGTCTCAAAAAATATATATGTGTGTGTGTGTGTGTGTGTGTGTGTGTATGTGTGTGTGTGTGTATTCCCTTTTTAATGGGCAGATGGGACTTAATCCTTTGCATATGATCCTATAACTGATGTCAGTTCCAAAGAAAACTTGTAATTCGCATTAAACACCTCAATTGTAAACTCAGATTTTGAGCTGATGGTTCCTTTCAGCAGGCCTTTGTGCACCTACACATTACACATGTGAGCATGGGCTCTCAGCCTTAGACTCTCATTTCCAAGAGCCTGATAGGTATCATCTTTATCTGGAACTCCTACCATCTCCTTGAAATTCATGCTGTCCACAATCAAACTCATCCTACCTACCAATCCTCTCCCCCATGTACATTATTTCTGAGAGCAGCCTTTCACTTTGAGTCCCCTCAAGAACTTCTACCCACAGCATTTCTCTTGTTCACTGCCTACTCCTGTCGAGACCTCCAGCTATAGCCCTGGTCAGGCCTTCAGAGCCTCCTTCCAGTCTTCCCACCATGGCTGCCAGATCACTCTTCCTAAAAAGTCCCTCTTAGCACAGACCACAGGCCCCTTGCTGTACAACCCACGATTCTATGCCTGCAAACTGAAGAAATCCTTAATTTGACATCAACGGTTTCACGGGCCCTGCACTAAACATTTCCCCCTGCTTTCTGTTCCTCCCGTCTCTTTCATGCTCCGAGATTCAGCTACAGAATTCCCAGCTGTCCGTGGAGAGTCCCCACCTGTGGTGTCTGTTTTTCTGACGTGCTCCCTCCTGTTGTCTCCCCTTCCCTGCAACCTGAGTCACAGCTGTACATGGAATTTCACCCTGTCCAGTCCAAGCTCAAATGCCACTTCTTCCATGCGGCCTTCCTGAATCTCCTGATTAGAAAGATTCTCTCGCACCTGTGGAATTACACACCTCTTTATCCACCTGCTGTCCCTGGGACTGGTAATTTATATGTGTGTTTTATCTGGTGGCTGGCTTATCTGTAATTCTCCCATGTGTTGACTGACACCACAAATGCATAGTGCCTCTGTCTGGAAATGCAGACCAGCACAGGAGCAGGGAGAAGCAGCCCTTTCCTGGGTCCCATTCTGCTCCAGCTGTGGGCAGCCTTGCAGAACACGTGATTCGTGAAAGCCTTGCCATCTTATGTGTTCATAAGTGTAAAAACCTGGTTCAAATGTGTGTCCAGGCAGGAATGAAGGTGCTCAATAGACTCCCAGGGCTGTTGGCTTCAAAAGCTCTGCCAAACTCCTGAAATTTCCATCAGGGATTGAAGTCACGTTTTTGAGCTACTCCACAGTTTTGCCTAGACCAGTCTCGAAAACCGTTCTGAGCTCCACAGAGGGACAGCAACATGTATCTAATTAAACAATTAATTAATTACCATGCCAACTAGTATTTGAGGACCTGTTTCTGTGTCTTGCTTTACTGTCTACTGACGGGTAATTCGTCACCATTATTTACCCTAACTTCCAGGACCTCGCTTATTGTTTTTCTGTGTCACTGAATTCCAAGCCAATTCTAATGAGTGAAAAATTAATGACTTAGGTGTACCTGGGCTCGAGATTTCAGGAAATCTGATTGGGGTGGAAAAGAGTAGCAAAGGAATGTGTTGAATCAAAGCAGGCTGGAGGTATGGGTGCCAGGCAGACAGTTTATTTATTCATGAGATCGCTAATAGGAAGGAAACACAAAGCTCTCAGGCAATGGTTCCCCTGCATCTCAGAGCTGCACCTGGACTCCCTCCCTCTGTATCAGAGTAATGGAAAACTGTTCATGCTGCACTCTCGCCTATGGGCCCCATTTCTGTGACCTTTTTTTTTTTTTCCTTTTCCAAAGCTACTGGAAGAGTAGGTTGTAAAATACTGCGGTTGGCACCCCCCGGGTACTTACATCTTCAATCCTGTGTGTGGCCGGGGGAAGCAGGGGTTACAATCTCATTGTGACAAAATCTTCCTAAGCTGCAGTTTTCACACAGAACTGTGGCTGGCAGTTTTGAGTTCTGTTTCATTCTTGTCTTATCGCATCATCAGAAATTCAGCTTGGGTAGACTAAAGAAAGGACAAAAGTGAGTAATCGCCAGACACAGAAAACTGGGTTTAATTAATTAGTATTTAGAAAGCAACTTGTAGGCCGGGCGCGGTGGCTCAAGCCTGTCATCCCAGCACTTTGGGAGGCCGAGGTGGGCGGATCACGAGGTCAGGAGATCGAGACCATCCTGGCTAACATGGTGAAACCCCGTCTCTACTAAAAAATACAAAAAACTAGCCGGGCGAGGTGGCGGACGCCTGTAGTCCCAGCTACTCGGGAGGCTGAGGCAGGAGAATGGCGTGAGCCCGGGAGGCGGAGCTTGCAGTGAGCTGAGATCCGGCCACTGCACTCCAGCCTGGGCAACAGAGCAAGACTCCATCTCAAAAAAAAAAAAAAAAAAAGAAAGCAACTTAAGACTCCTGAAAGCAACTCGTCCATGCAGTCAAGAGATCATTAACATTTTCGTGGCACAGGTGTTTTTCACAACATTAAGAATTAACTCTGTAATGTGACTATGACTGAGTTTGGTAAACCAGAGGTACATTTTCCTATCTATTAGTGGTTACTGTCTTCCTCTGGAAGTAACAAACTATCCAGTCTATTTACTGAAGAACAGGCACACTAGTAAGAGAAAAAGCAAGAAATACTCCCAGAGAGTCCCGCAGTCCAATTAATTTGCTTTTCCATTTAACTGATGGAAGTGCTGAGAATTCACTGTGAGTCAAAGACATTTTGAAGGAAAAACAAGCTGTGAAATGTATCCTGAGCAAGTCACCTAAGTGTTTGGTTGTATATGTCAATATACATCAATATACAGTTATCGATCATTGAATTATTTCTGGTAATTTGAATAATTTCAGTTATTTGGTAATCACTGTGCTAATGGTAACATGGGCAGCACAAAATAACAAATTAGGCAAAGATTGCTCCTGTTTGATCTTAGATTATATAACACTTTACAGCAAATTTCCTTTGCCAATTATGATTAATGTCTGGCTTACTTAAGCTATTGTTAAAATTAATTACCATTCTCAGAACCCATATCCACTAACAACTGAGACGAGGGACACACGGGCTTCTGAAGTGGAGGGAGAGCCTGGAGACTAAAATTTTTCCATCAAAACTCGGCAAAGTGAGAAAGTGTCGGAGAATTTTAAAATTGACCTTGTTTTTCAAAATGGAAAAACACACACCCCCCAAGCCAAGCGCATTCCCAAACGGCTTCTGTGGTGAGACCCCACCGCGGTGCTCTGGAGTCATGCGAGTCGCAGAAGCTTGTGACTGTGACCTGAGTCTGGACCATCTCACACCCACACCTGACAAAAGCAAAGAAAAACAAAGATGGTCATGAGGCTCCACTGTCCACACTGAGGCCACAGTGATCCAGGGAGTCCAGCAGCTGTGAGACCAGGCTCCCTAACCATCACCTTGCAAACCAGAGGTTGAAGCTTCATTTGTTGAGAAAGGTCTGGGGAAGCCTGAGACAAGGGGCCTCCCGGAACATCCAGACCCCAGTCAGGTGGGAGTGCTGCTCTGGCTGGCACTGTGTCTCAGGTCCTGGCCGTCCTGGCCAGTGATGTCTTAGGCTGGGCTCCAGGAAGCAGGGCCTGAGGCAGAGGCTGGGGGGCGGGTGCCTCATGGAGGGTGTGCGCTGCAGATAGAACCCATCAAGGGGTGGCCACCTCAGCACAGGAAGAAGCAGAGCCCTTGGCCCTGCAGCTCAGGACAGGGCCAGTCCTCAGGGCAAGACGACAGCCTGGGCCAGCCGGGTGTGGGCAAGGAGCCCACAGGGAACACGCGTGGCTGTGCCCCCCCCCAGCCACATGACAGCCACTGGAGGATGGGGCACCCAGCCTAGAGCAGACAAGCAGGCTTGCTGAGAACCACCACATGTCAGCCAGGCAGAAACCAGGAACCCATAGCTCCTCATATCCACCGAGCAGCGTATCCGGGCAGACGGCGTCTCAGAGGGTGGGGGTCCCCCATGATCTCTGGGGACCTGCAGGTGAGGATCCTGTGTGATCTCTGGGGACCCGCAGCGACTCACATCCACCAAGTGGTGCTTCCGGGCAGAGGGAATCTCAGAGGGTGAGAGTCCTATATGATCTTTGGGGAGAACATCGAATATACATGATTCAGTGCTTTTTGGTTTATTTTCTATGTTATTCTTTTTTTGTGTCTTATTTTTATGACTCCATTTGCTTTGTGTGGACTCATGAAGAATTTTAGACAGTGTCCTGGTGCCAAGCCATGTGCTGGATGCCGTATAGGATGTGGGTCAGGAGCTTACACGCGTGCAGGGCCTGTAGTCCTAGGACGTGGGTCAGGAGCTTACACACGTGTAGAGCCTGTAGTCCCAGCAAGAAACACAAAAGGAAACAGAAGCCGGTGGACACCCCTGGAAAGTCAGGCCTTTAAGCCGGGAGAGATTAGTTAATAAGGAACCACGGATTGTCCAAAAGATCTGATTCGAAACCCTTCCCCTGCCCACGGGGACCTTGTGCCACTCAAGCCCTGGAAGTGCACGGCCAGGGCCTCGCCCGGACCAGGTGCTTGTCTCCCCTGCCCCAGGTGCTGCCCGGCTGAAGGTTCCCCCTGGTGGTCAGACCTCCGGTGTGGGCATGGGGGACCTTGGCAAGTTGTCAAGCTCTGCACGCAGCTCCCGTGAGCCTGGCCAGGCTCTGGTTTCCTTCCCAGCTCCTTACCCTGCCCCGGCTGGGAGAGAAGCGGGCATACCGGGGCCCTGGATCCCCCGTCCCTGGCATGCCTCTCTGGATGCTCACTGAGGGCAGCTCCCCGCGGGGCCTTCACACAACGCCAAAGCCAAGGCTTCCCCACACACAGGCTCCTCGGAAATCTGACCCCAGATGGGAAAGCGTGGCCAGGCAGACAGTCACAGAGTCTTGGCCAAAGCACTTGCACCAGGCACCCCCCGACCCACGGGGACCTTGTGCCACTCAAGCCCTGGAAGTGCACGGCCAGGGCCTCGCCCGGACCAGGTGCAGTCACAGAGTCTTGGCCAAAGCACTTGCACCAGGCACCCCCCGACGCCCCACAGCTACAGGGGAGGGCTCTGAGGAGACTGCCTGTCCCAAAGCAGCTTGCCCCAGCCCCGCAGGCTCAGACGCATGCACCCCTTCCTGCAGCCCCTGTAGCATCCTCCTTTCCAGCCTCACCAAGGGCTGCACCAGGTTTCTCAAGGAGCTTAGACCCCAGGAAGAAGTCGTTGTGCAAAAAACTCACAGGAGAGCAAAGCAGAATTTAGCAAGTGCCATGAGTAGCTTGTTCCTGAGGAAGGTGAAGGATGAGGAGGTTAATTTGAAAATCACTCACTCCTGCTCGGGTCCAGCGGGCACTCCCATTGTGTGGCGCCTACTCCATTCCCTTCACGGGGAAGCCTGGCTGTCACTCCCTCCGACCATGGGCCTCCGCAGAACGTTAGATGAAAATGCTCTGAAGCACAGGAAAGAGAGAAAGAAAAAGATTGGCGGGTGGAAAAAGAGAGGTCAGGAACGGAGGGAAGGACAGAGGGGGAGAGGAACACAGAGAGTGTGCGCTCACCGAGAAAGATCCGTGTTAGCAACAGGGAAGAGATGGGTGAAGTAAAACACAAATTCAGGCAGAAATAGAGTTGAACTCATGATTTTTAAGATATGGTAAATTAGATGTCTTTTTAAACAATAGGGATGCAAAATGTTGTAGGTTTTTTTTGTTGCTCTATTTTGTTTTTGAGACAGCGTCCCACTCTGTCGCCCAGGATGGAGTGCAACAGCACGATCTTGGCTCACTGCAACCTTCACCTCCTGGGTTCAAGCGATTCTTTTCCCTCAGCCTCCTGAGTAGCTGGGACTACAGGCCTGCACCACCACGCCTGGCTAATTTTTGCATTTTTAGTAGAAACGGGGTTTCACCACTTGGGCCAGGCTGGTTTCAAACTCCTGACCTCAAGTGATGTGCCCACCTTGGCCTCCCAAAGTGCTGGGATTACGGGTGTGAGCCACCATGCCCAGCCCAAAATGCTGTGTTTAAATGTTGCTATGGAAATTAGATACTGTGCTCGCTTCGGCAGCATATATACTAAAAATTAGAAATTAGACATTGTATCAGATTCCTGGGGCGGCCATAACTAAGTGCCACAAACTGGGTGGCTTTAAGCAGCAGACATCAACCAGGCACGCCGGCTCATGCCTGTAATCCCAGCGCTTTGGGAGGCCAAGGAGGGCGGATCCCTTGAGCCCAGGCATTTGAGACCAGCCTGGGCAACAGAGAAAGATCTCATCTCTACGAAAGATTAAAATAAAAACAATTAGCCAGGCATGGTGGTGTGCCTGTGGTCCCAGCTGCTCGGGAGGCTGAGGACCACGTGGGCCCTGGAGTTCGAGACTTCAGTAATCTATGATTGCGCCACTGCGCTCTAGTTTTGGTAACAGAAGGAGACCCTGTCAATCAATCAATCAATCAATAAAAGGAAAAAAACCCAGAAAGGTCTTGTCTCAGTCCTGGGGCTGGACATGTGAGATGCAGCTATCAGCAGGGCCCTGCTCTCCCTGACCCCTGGAGGCGCGGATCCTTCCCACCCTTCCAGCTCCTGGGAGCTCTGCAGCGCTTGGCATTTGGCAGCTGATCGCCGTGTCCCTCCAGTCTCTGACTCCATGGCCGCACCGCCGTCTTCCCTCAACCGTGCCGGCTCCAAATGTCCCCTTTTTACAAGGACATCAGTCATACTGGTTTAGGACCCAGAGCAGTGACCTGATCCTGACATGGTGAAATCTGCAAACATCCTATTTCCAAAATAGCTACACTCTGAGATGCTAAGGGTTAGGGCTTCCCTCTCTCTTCTTTCGGGGGACACAGTTCACCCCATAACAGATGTTAATGTGGGAGAAAACAAATGTAGGCAGAGACTTTACATCCTGAGCATTGGAAACTGCAAAGGGTTAACTCTCACACAGCAAATGAATGAACCAAAGCTGTGGAGTGCAATGGAAGCAGTGGGAGAAATTATCAGTAACATATGGCATACAACTTTTACAATTTTTGAATAACAAAGAAGGTAAAAGGCAGTGAACAGGCGATTACAAAAGAGACTGGTTTTATTTCTACAATGTGAGAAAGGGATCACGCTCATTTCATCTGCTGATTAACTGATGGGCTGCCAGACAGTTTCATTTGACATCACATGTTTCAGCTCACCTTAGTAAATGGGCAGCTGCTCCGACAGACAGTGCCTCTGGTTATAATTTTCTGAGACCAAAATATTCCCTTTTATTATCATAAAACTTCCACTAGTGAACGTGTCTTAGCTCTTCAGAGAAGTGCACTTCTTAGTACTGACCCATAAAAATGAGCTGCAGTAACAGGAAGCCCCTTTGCACTGGGGCTGACTCCTCTGTCAAGCCGAGACCACCCTGGAGAACAGACGGGGGTGTGTCCTGCACACAGTCACCCCTTCGAGGAAGAAGAGGAGCCACCTCTGGGCCGTGCACACCCATGTCTTCCTCACTCTCACCAGTCAGGTCAGTCCTCCACTCTCCTGGGCAGTGAGTGCATAGACGTGCACTGTGTGTGCTGTGTGTGCATGAGCATGCACTGTGTGTGGTGTATGTGCATGATCGTGCACTGTGTGGTGTGTGTGCATGAGAGTGTACTGTGTGTGGTGTATGTGCATGAGCGTGCACTGTGTGTGGTGTGTGTGCATGCATAAGCGTGCACCTGTATGTGTGTGTGTGTGTGTGTGTGTGTAAAGAAAGGCTAGAAATGAACAGAACTCCCTCCACATGGAAGAAAATATAATGCATGGGAAGATGTCTTCCCTGCAAAAGTAAAATAATTAAAAACTGGAATTGACATATTAACGGATGTGATTAGCCTGGCTGAAAATTGTGTGAGAGCCTTTTTTAAGGTATGGGGAAAATTACAAAAAGCCACACAGAAACTAATCTAATAGGACAAATAAGGCGATTAACTTTAGGAAAAACAAAAAGAAAGGATCCATGGTGATAGTAGATGCTAAGCCTGGAAAACACTGGCTTGTAATGTGATGTTGACGTGGTTTGACTTGGGTATAGCATTTCGCTATTTGCTTTTGGTATTTTGTTTTTCTGTTCCTCCTTTCCTGACTTCTTTTGGACTAGTCAGATTTTTTTAGTAACTCATTTTATCTCCCTTTTTCTTACACCTCTTTGCATTGCTTTCTGTATTCTTGTTATATATATTATATATATGTACATTATAAACCTCACAAAGCAGTGAGATAATATTTGGGTTACCAGTAATATGACTTTTGAAAAATTAGAAGAAAAAATGTAAAGTATGAAGTCTTTTCTATTTACCATTTTAGAGGCTCTTCATGCATTCCTATAGATCTGAATTTCTATCCAGGGTCATGAAGAACTTCCTTTAGAATTCTTGTAATACAATTATGCTTGGAGTGAAATATCTTTACTGTATCTTCAATTTTAAATGATATTTTCACAGGATTTAGAATTCTGGGTTGACAGCTACTTCTTTCTGCTCTTTACAATCTTATCCCATTGTATTCTGGCCTCTATTGTTTTTGAAAAAAAAAATCAACCCTAATTCGTGTTGTCATCCACTTGGATAGAATTGTCATCTTTCTTTGGCTGCTTTCAAGACCTTCTCTTTCTCTTTGGTTTCAACAGGTTCACTCGCATGTTCTTGGGTGCCATTTTCTTCATATTTATCCTGTGTAGGGTTTGCTGGGCTTCTGTGATCTGTGAGTTCTTGTCTTTCCAACTTCACATAATTCTCAGTTCTTCTTCCAATATATTTTCTCTACTCCTTTCTTTCTTTCTTTTCCTTCCAAACTTCTCTCACACTTGTGTTGGAGAGATTGATATTGTCCTAAAGATTATGAGACTCTGTTCATGTTCTATTTTAATAATTTTTCTGTTCTACAAATAGTTAACTGACCCTTTCTTCTAACATTTGCAACCCACTGTTAAACTTGTCCTGTTAATTTTTTTTATTTTATATATTATGCTTTTCAGGTTTCTAATCTCCCCTTTTTTTGTAGTTTAGAATTCTCTGTTGAGATTCCCCATGTGCTCAGTCATTCCAGCAGCTGTGATGAAGATGTGAGTTTGTCATCGTTTCTGGAGAGTGCTGCTTGTTAATTCCAACATCTAGGTTATCTAGGGACCAGTTTCCTTCAACTGCATATTCTCTTGATGATGGCTTATATTTTCCCTTTTTTTTTTTTTTTTTGCACATCTAGTAATTTTCAAATTTTTTAATTCTTTATTTTTATGGGTACATAGTATGTGTATACATTTATGGGGTACATGAAATATTTTGATACAGGCATGCAATGTGAAATAATCACATTGAGGTAAATGGGGTATCCATTGCCTAAAACATTTTTTATTTCTTTGTGTTATGAACATTCCAACTATACTTTCTAAGTTTTTTGTTTTTATTGTTTTTAGAGATGGAGTTTTGCTCTTGTCACTCAGGCTGGAGTGCTGTGGCGTGGTGTTGGCTCACTGCAACCTCTACCTCCCGAGTTCAAGCGATCCTCCTGTCTCAGCCTCGTGAGTAGCTAGGATTACAGGTGCCCACCATCATGCCGGAATAATTTTTGTATTTTTAGTAGAGACGGGGTTTCACCATGTTGGCCAGGCTGGTCTTGAACTTCTGACCTCAGGAGATCTGCCTGCCTCAGCCTCCCAAAGTGCTGGGATTACAGGCGTGAGCCACCATACCCATTTCTAAGTTATTTTTAAATGTGCTAAATTATTGTTGACTGCAGTCAGTCTGCTATCAATTACTATATTTTATTCATTCTAACTGTACTTTGTACCCATTAGCCATCCCCACTTTCTCCTGCACACCCCACTACTCTTCTCAGCCTCTGATAACCATTATTCTACTCTCCATCTTCATGAGTTTGATTAATTTTTAGCTCTCACAAATGAGTAAGAACATGCAAAGTTTGTCCTTCTGCACCTGACTTATTTCACTTAGCATAATATCCTCCAGTTCCTTCCATGTTGTTGCAAATGATAGGATCTCATTCCTTTTTATGGATGAATCGTACTCATTGTGTACATGTACTACTTTCTCTTTATCCACTCATCTGTTGATGGACACTTAGGCTACTCCCAAATCTTAGCTGTTTTGAATAGTGCAGCTATAACGTGGGAGAGCAGATATCTTCTGTGTACTGATTTCCTCTCTTTGGGGTATATCTCTAGCAATGAGATTGCTGGATCATACGGTAGTTGTATTTTTAGTTTTTTTAGGGACTTCCATACTGTTATCCATATCTAGTAATTTTTTGTTATATGCTGCACATTGTGTACAATATGTTGTAGACAGAGAAGATTGTGTCTTTTTTTTTTTTTTTTTTTTGAGACGGAGTCTCGCTGTGTCACCCAGGCTGGAGTGCAGTGGCTGGATCTCAGCTCACTGCAAGCTCCGCCTCCCGGGTTCCTGCCATTCTCCTGCCTCAGCTTCCCGAGTAGCTGGGACTACAGGCGCCCGCCACCTCGCCCAGCTAGTTTTTTGTATTTTTTAGTAGAGATGGGGTTTCACCGTGTTAGCCAGGATGGTCTCGATCTCCTGACCTTGTGATCCGCCCATCTTGGCCTCCCAAAGTGCTGGGATTACAGGTGTGAGCCACCGCGCCCGGCCTGTGTCTTCTTTCTTTACAGGGTGTTGCGTTTGCTCTGGCAGACAGTGGAATCAGTGGTACTTACTTTTGATCTGCTCAGCCTTAGTTCTGTCCTTTTTTTTTTTTTTTTTTTTGAGACGGAGTCTCGCTGTCACCCAGGCTGGAGTACAGTGGCCGGATCTCAGCTCACTGCAAGCTCTGCCTCCCAGGTTTACGCCATTCCCCTGCCTCAGCCTCCCGAGTAGCTGGGACTACAGGCGCCCGCCACGTCGCCCGGCTAGTTTTTTTTGTATTTTTTAGTAGAGACGGGGTTTCACCGTGTTAGCCAGGATAGTCTCGATCTCCTGACCTCGTGATCCGCCCGTCTCGGCCTCCCAAAGTGCTGGGATTACAGGCTTGAGCCACCGCACCCGGCCTCTTAGTTCTGTCCTTTGCTAGAGTGGGTCTGTTTTGGTTTAGAAAGTGTTTTTATGATATGATCCTTACTCTAGAGTGTGTGACTTACACTTTCTGGGAACTCAACTCCATTCCAAAGTTCTCAGTGAGGTTTCTCCACTGCTGAGGCTGGTACTCCAGTGTCTCCCAAAACTGCCTGCTTCCTTTGTCACCATTAGCTCATAGCCTGCAGTAGGCAATACCTGCTAAGCCCCACAGAGTCCTGCCCTTCACCTGTCAGCCCGGACATGAGCTGAGGGACCATGCTGAAGCCCCATGCTTGTTTCTGGGGACTCCTATCTGTGTAGTTTCCCCTTCTCAGAAACCCCACCAAACAAATCCAACTGCTTCAAAAACTCGAACTTCAGTATCTTCCTTCTCAGCTCCAGGAGATCACCATCCTGCTTGGCTCTACCTCCCTCCTGTGCAGCAGGAGAGCACCCAGGCGGAAAGCCAGAACAGTGGCGGGCAACACGGGCTCACCTCGTAAGTTTCTCTTCCCCTGTGATGCACATTTGCACATTTTTCTTGTTTTTTGTTGTTGTTGTTTGTTTGTTTGTTTTGAGACAGAGTCTTGTTCTGTGCCCCAGGCTGGAGTGCAGTGGCACAATCTTAGCTCACTGCAACCTCCGCCTCCCAGGTTCAAGTGATTCTCCTGCCTCAGCCTCCTGGGTAGCTGAGATTACAGGCATGTGCCACCACACTCGGCTAATTTTTATATTTTTAGTAGAGACAGAGTTTCACCATGTTGGTCAGGCTGCTCTCAAACTCCTGACCTCGTGATCCACCCAACTCAGCCTCCCAAAGTTCTGGGATTACAGGTGTGAGCCACTGCATCCAGCCTTGTCTTTTTTTAAAAAGAAGAAAGTGAATGAGCTCATGGTTGAGATGCCCACCCAGATGACACTCCCAACACACACTTTTCCAACCCCAAAATGCCTCATCTCCTGTGTTGCCAATGTTTAATTTGTTTCCAGTGGACAAGTCTGCATCATGGCTGGCAGGAGAAGTCTGTGAAAAAGTATTTTCCTGTGCATACAATGTAAACACCAGTCCAGATTGGAGGAAAAGGATAAGGATTTCTGGAGGGATGTCTCCAATAAAAATAATGAAACTGATAGAATTGGCATATTGAGAGGAGATGGAGGTTGAATTATTTTGGGGATAAATGATATTTACATAGTCAAAATAATGTAAATTCTGAGAATTGACATAAATGAAAACCAAGATATTTAGGGAGGAACAGGATAGGAAACATTTGTGTGTGAGTATAGAGAACAAGAGGAAAATGAGAAAGCCAAGTCTGACTGGGCCAGGCGAGGTGGCTCGTACTTGTAATTCCAGCACTTTGGAAGGCTGAGGTGGATGGATCACTTGAGCCCAGGAGTTCAATACCATACTGGGCAACATAGTGAGACCCCGTTTCAAACAAAAAAGGAGGGGCAGTTCCAAGACAGCCGAATAGGAACAGCTCCAGGCTACAGCTCCCAGCGTGAGCGACACAGAAGACAGGTGATTTCTGCATTTCCAACTGAGGTACCAGGTTCATCTCACTGGGGCGTGTCGGACAGTTGGTTCAGGACAGTGGGTGGAGCTCACTGAGTGAGAGCCGAAGCAGGGCAAGGTATTGCCTCACCCAGGAAGCGCAAGGGGGAAGGGAATTCCCTTTCCTAGCCAAGGGAAACCATGACACACAGCACCTGGAAAATCGGGTCACTCCCACCCTTATACTGTGCTTTTCCAAGGGTCTTAGCAAATGACACACTAGGAGATTATATCCCACACCTGACTCGGAGGGTCCCACGCCCATGGAGCCTCCCTCATTGCTAACACAGAAGTCTGAGATCTAACTGCAAGGTGGCAGTGAGGCTGGGGGAGGGGCGCCTGTCATTGCTGAGTCTTGAGTAGGTAAACAAAGCCACCGGGAAGCTCGAATTGGGTGGAGCCCACCACAGCTCAAGGAGGCCTGCCTGCCTCTGTAGACTCCACCTCTGGGGACAGGTGGAAAACAAAAGGCAGCAGAAACCTCTGCAGATTTAAATGTCCCTGTCTGACAGCTTTGAAGACAGCAGTGGTTCTCCCAGCATGGAGTTTGAGATCTGACAATGGACAGACTGCCTGCTCAAGTGGGTCCCTGACCCCTGAGTAACCTAACTGGGAGACACCTCCCAGTAGGGGCAGACTGACACCTCACACGGCTGGTACCCCTTTGACATGAAGCTTCCAGAGGAACGATCAGGCAGCAACATTTGCTGTCCAGCAATATTCACTCTCCTGCAGGCTCTGCTGCTGATACCCAGGCAAACAGGGTCTGGAGTGGACCTCGAGCAAACTCCAACAGACCTGCAGCTGAGGGTCCTGACTGTTAGAAGGAAAACTAACAAACAGAAAGGACATCCACACCAAAACCTCATCCATATGTCACCATCAGCAAAGACCAATGGTAGATAAAACCACAAAGATGGGGAAAAAACAGCAGAAAAGCTGAAAATTCTAAAAATCAGAGCATCTCTCCCCCTCCAAAGGAACACAGCTCCTCACCAGCAATGGAACAAAGCTGTATGGAGAATAACTTTGACAAGTTGAGAGAAGAAGGCTTCAGATGATCAAACTTCTCTGAGCTAAAGGAGGAAGTTCGAACCCGTTGCAAAGAAGCGAAAAACCTTGAAAAAAGATTGGATAAATGACTAACTAGAATAACCAATGTAGAGAAGTCCTTAAATGACCTAATGGAGCTGAAAATCATGGCACAAGAACTACGTGACAAATGCACAAGCTTCAGTAACCGATTAGATCAACTGGAAGAAAAGGTATCAGTAATTGAAGATCAAATGAATGAAATGAAGCAAGAAGAGAAGTCTAGACAAAAAAGATTTAAAAGAAACGAACAAAGCCTCCAAGAAATATGGGACTATGTGAAAAGAGCAAATCTACATCTGATTGGTGTACCTGAAAGTGACAGGGAGAATGGAACCAAGTTGGAAAACACTCTGCAGGATATTATCCAGGACAACTTCCCCAACCGAGCAAGGCAATCATCATTCTCAGCAAACTATTGCAAGAACAGAAAACCAAACACCGCATGTTCTTGGTCATAGTTGGGAATTGAACAATGAAAACACGTGGACAGAGAAGGGGGATCATCACATACCGGGGCCTGTTGTGGGGTGAGGGTAGGGGCGAGGGATAGCATTAGGAGATATACCTAATGTAAATGATGAGTTAATGGATGCAGCACACCAACATGGCACATGTATACATATGTAACAAACCTGCACGTTGTGCACATGTACCCTAGAACTTAAAATATAATAAAAATTAATTAATTAATTAATTTTTAAGAAAGACAGCCAAGTCCTCATCTGGTGGATGTAGACTGTCAATAAGTAGTATCTAAAATTTAAAAATAAAGACCCAGCACCATGAGCTTACTATTTAGAAATATGAAGTGAAGCTTACTATTTAGAAATATGAAGGTGGCTCAGTCCTGTAATCCCAGCACTTTGGGAGGCTGAGGCTGGCGGATCATGAGGCAGGAGATTGAGACCATCCTGGCCAACATGGTGAAACCCCGCTTCTACTAAAAATACAAAAAATTAGCTGGGCGTGGTGGCGGGCACCTGTAGTTCCAGCTACTTGGGGGACTGAGGCAGGAAAATGGCGTGAACCTGGGAGGCAGAGTTTGCAGTGAGCTGAGATCCAGCCACTGCACTCCAGCCTGGGCGACAGAGCGAGACTCGGTCTCAAAAAAAAAAAAAGAAAAAAGAAAAAAGAAATATGAAGTGAACACCAAAGGAAACATCAGAAAAGCACGGTGTACTTGCCTGTAGGAAATGGAATCGGTCTGGAAATTGCTTCATTGGAAGTCTAATTATGCAAGTATATATTTTTTATTGGGAAAAATAACATATACAGAAATGTGCATAAATACTTTGATATTTAACAAATAAGTAGAAAGCCAATTAATTCTCAACCAGGTTATAAAATTGATTTTCATTTCTTTTGCAAAATATATAGAAATGTGAACAAATGTTACAGGTAGCACTTAAATGATTGAGAATCCAACTAACCATGAGCCAAGTCAAGACATTGAACATTATTTTCATCCTAAAAGTCCTTCATACATCACTTCCTGACTGCAATTCCCTCATTCCTATCAAGACAGACCATTCTCCTGACTTGTACAGTGATACTTTTTTTACTACCATTGCACGCATCCCTGTAAAATATGGTTTAATTTTGCTTACTTTTGAACTTTGTATAATGTTTATGTATTTTTTTCCACTCTCTTTTGGGTTGGTAGAGTCATCCATGCTGTTTCACGTAGCCTACATTTTTTTCCTCTATCTAAATATTTTTTGAATGAATATATTGGAGTGTATTGATCCATTCTATCATTCTGTTGATGGACATTTGGGTTGTTTCCAGATTTGGCTACTATAGGACAAATATACTATAACTTTATAAGTAGTATAATATATATGGTTACATACTATCATATATATGATACGCTGGTGAACATAAATGCACTTTTCCCCCACCACTCTGAATTGCTTTCTATGTCATAGGTTACCAAGCACTTATGAACTCTCTATTCTGTTCTACTCATCTATCTGTTCATTCTTGAACCAATACTACATGGTATGAATGCAGCCAATAACATCTACATATCTGACAGTGCAAGATCTCTTGTACCTTCCTTCCCTGCCTCCCCCTTCTTCTCCTTCTTCAATGCCTTGGCTCTTCCTGTGCCTAGAATTTTTACATATTTTGAATTACCTTGTCATGTGTCCCTACCTCACGCCAAATGCCTTCTGGGATTCTGAGTGGGACTGAACTGAATCAAGACATCAATTGAGAGATTAACCACCTCGCTGCATTTTGAGTCTCCACAACATGGCCCATCTCTGCATTTGTTTAGGTTTTCAGTAATGTCTTTCAGTCTTTCAGTAAAGTTTTATAATTTTTCTCACAAAAGTTTTTCACACTATCCTTTTTTATCTATTATAATTGCTATCAGTGATGCTATTTGTAAATGGTATATTTTAACTACATTTTCTATTTGTTGCTTTTATATAGAATACAATTGAATTTTATACTGATATTGTTTTGGTAATCCCCATAAACGTTCTTACTAATTCCAATAGTTTATCCGTAAAATATTTTTTAATTTACTGCAGATACAATTGTTTTATCTACAAAAAATGATGGTTTAGTTTTTTCCTTTCCTCAGCGTTGCCCAGGTGAGGCCTCTCTCCAGAGGTTCACCCTTGAATTTCTGCTTGCCATTGCCCGAGTACAGGCTCTCTGTAGTGTGGCTCTGCTCCTATGAGAAGTCCCTGCCTGGGGCCCCAGGCTGTCCACAGCATCTTTTGAAATCCAGGTGGAGGCTGCCCCATAGCTCTAGCATTCTTCTTGCCTAAAAATTAGCACCACATGGATGCCACCAAGGTTTATAGCTTGTACTTTCCAGAGCCATGGCTCCAGCCACAGCTGTGGTGACTGGGCACTGTGCTGGATGTGGGTCCCCTGGTCCTGCCTGGTGATGGGGGCAGCCTTGAGAATCTCAGAGGTGCCTTCAGGGTCATTCTCCCAGTCCTGATTATTCCTTCTCTCCCCATCATCTCCTCAGTGAACAGTCACTTGGCTACACCCTTGGTTTGCTCTCCCGAACTCACCTTGTTATTCTTTACATGGTCAGGCTGAAAATTTTCAAAATCCTTCCATTTTACTTCTCTTTTAATTATGAATTCCATCTTTAAGTCATTTCTTTTATCTCATATCTGACTGTATGTGAGTTAAAGTAACCACACAACTTCTTCATTATTTTGCAGAGACATTTCTTCTGCCAAACATTCTAGTTCACTGCTCTTATAGTCCACCTCCTGTAAAGCCTGAGGCATGGATATAATTCAGATGAGTTCTCTGAATCTTTGTAACAAGGATGGCCTTTCCTGTAGTTTCCAAATCTTGTTCCTCATTTCTGCCTGACAAATTATCAGAATATCCTGTCCATATCTCCACCAACATTCTAGTCACAACCATTTAGGGAATCTCCGGGAAGGTTCAGGCTTTCCCCATGGTTCTCCTTTTCTTCTGAGCCCTCACCAGAATTGCCCTTCACGCCCCATTCATAGCAATCCAGGCTTTTTCTAGCACATACCTCCAAATCCTTCCGGCCTCTACCCGTTTCTCAGTCCAAAGCCACTTCCACATTTTCAGGTATTTGTTATAGCAACGACCTGATTTCTCACTACCAGTTTTCTGCCTTAGTCTGTTTTGTGTTTCTAGAAAAGAATACCATAGACTGGATCATTTATAATGAACAGAAATTCATTTGGTTCACAGTTCTGGAGGCTGGGAATTCCTACATCAAGGTGCTGGCATCTGGTGAGGGCCTTCGTACTGTGTCATCTCAGGGCAGAGAATGCAAGAGAGCAAGAGAAGGCTGAAGTGGCTTCTATAACTAACCCATTCCTGCAATAATGGCATTTATCCATTCATGAGGGCAGAGCCCTCATAACCCCATCACCTCTTATGACAGGCCTCACCTCCCCACACTGTTGCACGGGGGGTTAATCTTCTAACACATGAACCTTGGGTGGCACACTCAGACCACAGCACTAGTCAAGGATATCTTGAGAGGTGATGAAGTAAAGGATAGGCCTCTGCATCCCAATATTCTCCCAACCTAAAAGCCACAGTCAGGCTGATAAATGAACTCCAAATAATCCGATTTCTGAAATCCATGACAGTGTCTTTGAAAGCCAAGTCAGTCATAAGAACAAGAATTTTCCCGCACTGATACTTAAGCCAAAAATTGACCAAAAAATTAGAAAGGAATGAAGAGAGAAAAAGGAAAGAAAAGAAGGAAAAATCCGTATATATAAAACAACAACAGGAACTGGGGGCATAGTTGGAATTCTGCAGCTCTCACCCTAAAACTGCAAAGAGTGAGCTGCGCCAGTTTGACTTGACTATCCATGAACTTCAGAATAATGGGGCATGTATTTTATTCAATTGGTTTTTATTTTGATTTCATGATATTATTCTGGGGCTTACTATATCACTATATTTAAAAGTTTTTACATTCATGTTCATAAGCGAAATTAGCCTGAAATATTCCTTATTTATTTGTCCTTGGTATCAAGGTTTGTTATATCTTCAAATAAGTTGCAAAATGGTCCCTCTTTGTCTGTTGTCTGGAAGAATTTGTGTAAGAATGGAGCTGTTTTTTCCTTGAGTGTTTGGAATAACTACCTTGTGAGGCAGCAGGGCCTGAAGTTTTAAGGAAAGAAATGTACTACTGATGTAAGTATTTGAAGGTTTTTGGTCTGTGGTAGTCTTCCATTTCCTCTTAAGTCAGTCTTGGTATACTTCCCTAAGCATTTCCCCATTTCATCTACATTTTCAAATTCATTGGCCTAAAGTTGTTAGCAATGCCTTATTTCTACTATGTTTGCGTGTGGTACCTATAGTGATATTCCCTGTTTTATTCCAGTATTGGTACTTGTACCTTCTCTTTATTTTTGGTAAACATCACAAGGTTTTGTCCGTTTTATTCATGTCATTGAAGAATAAACTTTTATATATCTCAATCCTTCCTATTGTATATTTCTTGTTGTTTCCTTTGCTTATTGATCCTATCTTTATTAATTATTTTTTCCTTTTTGGATAATTTTGCATTTGCTTTTTTAAACTTCTTTGAAGGATATCAAACTTCTTTTCAGCATTTATTCTTTTCTAATATATGAATATGAAACTTTTTCTTCTAGTTAAAACGTTGGCTTCAGTCACAGTTTTAATATGTAGCATTTTCTTCTTCTTTTGTTTTTTTTGTTTTGTTTTGTTTTTGTTTTGAGATGGAGTCTCACTGTGTTGCCCAGGCTGGAATGCAGTGGCGCAATCTCCACTCACTGCAAGCTCCGCCTCCCGGGTTCACTCCATTCTCCTGCCTCAGCCTCCCGAGTAGCTGGGACTACAGGCGCCTGCCACCACATCCGGCTAATTTTTGGATTTTTAGTAGAGACGGGGTTTCACCGTGTTAGCCAGGATGGTCTCGATCTCCTGACCTCGTGATCTGCCTGCTTCGGCCTCCCAAAGTGCTGCGATTACAGGCATGAGTCACCACACCCAGCCAATATGTCACATTTTCATTACTCAATTCAAAATTCAATGTTCATTATAATTATATAACATGATCTATTTATAACAATGTTTCTAATTTCCAAAGATATCTTTCCATTTATGCTTTTGTGATTGAGTTCTCCCTTAATTACATTATGATCAGAGAATATTTGGATATTATGTAAATCATTTGAAATGTTTTAAATCTTGCTTTATAGTCATGTTTGCAAATGCTCTGTGTATACTAGAAAATATGTGTTTTCTGCAATTGGTTATGGTGACCAACAGATGCTACTAAATCTAGTTTGTTACTTATATTACTCATCCTTTTGTACCTGGTCTGATAACTTCTTTCTTTTTGGAAATGGAGCCTCACTTTGTCACCCAGGCTGGAGTGCAGTGGTGCAATCTCGGCTCACTGAAAGCTCCGCCTCCCAGGTTCACTCCATTCTCCTGCCTCAGCCTCCTAAGTAGCTGGGACTACAGGTGCCTGCTGCCATGCCCTGCTAATTTTTTGTGTTTTTTTAGTAGAGACAGGGTTTCACCATGTTAGCCAGGATGGTCTTGATCTCCTGACCTCGTGATCTGCCTGCCTCAGTCTCCCAAAGTGCTGGGATTACAGGCGTGAGCCACCACCCTGGCCTGGTCTGATAACTTCTATCAATCACTGAGAGAAGTGTACCAAAATTTACCTCTATAATTGTGAATTTGTCTATTTCTCCTCATAGGGCTATCAAGTTTTTGCTTTATATATTTTGGTGTTATTTTTATGAGGTACATCCACATTTAGATAATTGTGTCTTCCTAATTGAAATTTTCATTACCATGAAGCATCATTATCCCACCCAATGCTTTCTGCCTTGCAGCCTATTTTGCGTGACATTAATCTATTTACACCAAAATATCTTTTGCAAGTACAAAAGTGCATAATTGCCAATCATTTCTACATGATCTATTTTCATCAGCTGATCTTAAGATTTTTTTTCTTGTCTTACAGTGTATCCACTGAGCTTTAGATTTTGGTTATTCTATTTATTTTTAGAAGTTCTGTTGTCTCTCTGCTGCTGCTCAGCCTGAAGAGAAGTGGAGCGATCATGGCTCCCTGTAGCTTCGACCTCCTGGGCTCAAGCGATCTTCCAGCTTCAGCCTTCTGAGTACCTGCAACCGCAGGCTTGTGTCACCATGCCTGGCTAAGTTTTAACACTTTTTTTGTAGGCCAGATGCGGTGGCTCACGCCTGTAATCCCACCACTTTGGGAGGCCGAGGCGGGTGGATCACGAGGTCAGGAGATCGAGACCATCCTGGCTAATATGGTGAAACCCCGTCTCTACTAAAAAAACACAAAAAATTAGCCAGGCGTGGTAGCAGGCGCTAATTTTTTGTATTTTTTTTTTAGTAGAGTAGGCACCTGTAGTCCCAGCTACTTAGGAGGCTGAGGCAGGGGAATGGAGTAAACCCAGGAGGTGGAGCTTTCAGTGAGCCGAGATTGTGCCACTGCACTCCAGCCTGGGTGACAA
Organism: Rhinopithecus bieti; assembly: GCF_001698545.2. Lineage (NCBI taxonomy): Eukaryota > Metazoa > Chordata > Mammalia > Primates > Cercopithecidae > Rhinopithecus > Rhinopithecus bieti. Next base: position 27,955 of record NW_016808212.1, read on the forward strand.
AGTGAGACTCCATTTCACAGCTACTCGGGAGGCTGAAGCAGGAGAATGGTGTGAACCTGGGAGGTAGAGCTTGCAGTGAGCCGAGATTGTGCCACTGCACTCCAGTCTGGGAGACAGCAAGACTCCATCTCAAAAAAAAAGAAAAAAGAAAATTGTAGAGATGGGGTCTCTATTGCCTAGCCTAGGCTCGTCTTGACCTCCTGGCCTCAAGCGATCCTCCTACCTCAGCCTCCCAAAATGCTGGAATTACAGGTGTGAGCAACCACACCCAGCCTAGAAGTTCTGTTTTTAAGTGGACCATATTGTTTTTTATAGTTTCAACTTTCTCTGCATACATTTCAAATTTTTATTTCATTTCTTTAAACATGCTATGTTTAGTTGTTTCAAAACACGTATCTGATAATTTCATTCTTTAAAATCTGTCCAGTTCTGCTTCCGTGATTTTTGTGTCTCCTGATCCTCATTCACGTTTTCTCCCCACCAACCCACCACCATTACTTTGGGTATCTCGCAATCTGTACTAGAAAACATGTATGTTCTGCCATGGGTTACAGTGTCCACTAGATGTTATTAAATGGCTGCCTGCTGGCTGCCGCTCTTGGAAGTTACTGCTGTTGGTGACCCGAGGTCCCGAATGTATTCACCCTCCTTTACAAGCTTTCCTGTTTCCTTCTAGGAATGTTAGGGGCACTAACAGTCTCAACCATCTCAAGTCAACTCCATGGCTTGATTTTCCTTTTCCTCCAAGTCATAGATCACATGTACCCAGGACAAGTCTAGGCAGGAGCTGGTCTGTGGTCCCAGATAAATTCTCTGGAAATTTTTTCCCCATTTTCTTTTCTGTCGGTTCATTTCCAAAGCAGCTATCTTTAAAATCGCCTATGGATGCGTGGAGTGTAGGTTTAGATACGGCTCAGCTCTGCAGCGTGTGCGATTCCCTTTGGGGTCCCAGCCTCGCACCAGGAGGCTCTTCTTTACGACTCTGGGTACTGGAATTGATTTCTCCTCCTCTCGTCCCGAGTGGCTGAGGAACCAAGACCTAGTGTGGGCCCAGCAGGCACCCTCAGGGCATAAGCCTGGTTTGATGGTCACAGACCCTTTCATGCATTTAATATACATACCAGCTTGAAAATTCTCTACAGACTTTTGTACCATAAGTTAGGTTCCTACTGCCTTTTCATATTTTGATATTTTAAAGATTTTTGAAAAAAAATATAGGCCAGGCACAGTGGCTCACACCCGTAACCTAGCACTTGGGGAGGCTGAGGCAGGAGGATCACTTGAGCCCAGGAGTTTGAGACCAGCTTGGGCAACATAGTGAGACCCCATCTCTACAAAAAAATACACAAAGTAGCTGGGTGTGTGATGTGGTTTGGCTGTGTCCCCACTCAAATCTCATGTTGAATTGTAGTTCCCATGATCCCCACGGGAGGGACCCGGTGGGAGGTAATTCAATCATGGGGTGGGTTTTCCCCGTTGTTCTCATGAAAGTGAAAAAGTCTCATGAGATCTGATGGATTTATAAAGGGCAGTTCCCCTGCACATGCTCTGCTGCCTGCCACCATGTAAGACCTGCCTCTGCTCCTCCTTCACCTTCCACCATGATTGTGAGGCCTCCCCAACCATGTGCAACTGTAAATCTGTTAAACTTCTTTTTCTTTATAAATTACCCAGGCTCAGGTATGTATTTCTTTATTAGCAGTGTGAGAACAGACTAGTATAGTGTGGTAGTGTGCACCTGTCATCCCAACTACTCAGGAGGCTGAGGTAGGAGGATCAATTGTACCAGGAGGCAGAGGTTGCAGGAGGCTGAGATGGGAGGATCAATTGTACCAGGAGGCAGAGGTTGCAGGAGGCTGAGGTGGGAGGATCAATTGTACCAGGAGGCAGAGGTTGCAGGAGGCTGAGGTGGGAGGATCAATTGTACCAGGAGGCGGGGGTTGCAGGAGGGTGAGGTGGAAGGATGGCTTGCACCCGTGAGGCAGAGGCTACAGTGAGTTGTGATTGCACCACTGCATTCCACTTTCTCTGGGTGACTGAGTGAGACTCTGTCTCAAAACAAGAGGTCGAAGTTCTGAGTCACTAATTCAGTTTTCTCTGGATTATGGACCACAGGAGTTAATGCAGATTCTAAAAATGCCTAACATTACCAGGAGATAAGGTTGGGCTCTGCAAGAATCCAGTTCAATAGCTATTAAAATATATTCTTCTCCTTGAATAAATGTTCTTAGAAAATCGAATAATATTGCTTTATAGGCCTCCAGATCCTAGTTGGTTTTTATTGCTCTGTTTTTAAATAGTTCATGGAATCAGGATGACAGAAGTTTAGACAGCACAGTCCCTGCATTGCTTATTACTAAATCTCCTAAGCTACTGCATAGCACTGTTCCCAGGGAATGTGGAAAAGTGGCACGGCTACACAGTCAGAGACTCATATGCTGGAAGGACCCTTAGAGATTTTCTGAACCAACCAATCAATTGATTTTTTAAAAGAAACAGAAGAATTCTCAAGGTTAAGTGACTTGCCTCACATTAAATCTGCAGTGTTAAACTGCAGAGCTTCAACTAGAATGTGTCCTCTCCATTCCAGGCCATTGTCTAAGTAACAGCTTCTCCTAACAGAAAACCCAACAACATCACACAACACCGTTTCTCTGACCCAACAGGAAGCCCTGAGGTAGGGGCACTCAGTCACAGGGTACCTCAGCCCTGCCACTGGGAACCAGACCCTCCCCTCTTCCCATTGAACCATCCTTGTGGCTGCAGAAAGAGAAGTGTAAAGGGGGAAAGAAACATCTTCCTATGAGGCTTGGACTTGTTCTTGCCAAGAAATGCCTGAGCCAGGGACATCCACCCCTGTCTGGATGGTTGAGGCAGTGTCTGATGGTCAGTTTTAGCTTTCCAGGCTCCAAGGAAGAGAAGAGCCAGAAAGAGGAGGTTTCAGATGCATTTCTTGTGTCGTCCCTTTAAAATAGATGCTTCACAGGTTTGCTTTTGTTGGTTTTAAGACTACAAGATAGTCATCTCTCTCTCATGATATCTGACATCCACAAATATGTACAGATATTTATATGCAATTTAGTCAAGGTTGGAAAATCTAACAACTTGTAGCCACTACCCAGAACAAGAAAGAGAACATTACAAGTCTCCATGCATCCCTTGCCAATCACAACCCCCCTCTAAACAAGTATCTGACATTTTTAGTGGTCATTGCTTTTCTTTTCTTTACAGTTTTACAACATGTGTGTACCTCCGTAGAATATACAGTTTGGTTTTTCATGTTATTGAATTTTATGTAAATTAAATCACATTATGTATTATTTTTTTAAAGATTTTTTGTAGAGACGGGGTCTCACTGTGCTGCCCAGGCCAGTCTCAAACTCCTGGCCTCAAGTGATCCTCCTGCCTCAGCCTCCCAAAGCTCTGGGATTGCAGGTGGGAGCCACAGTACCCAACCACCCATGCTATACACTCTTCTGGGACTGCTTTTCCCCCTCATCATTATATTTGTAAGATTCATCCACACTGTTATCTATAACTGCCATTCTCTTCATTGCTGAACAGAATCCCATAGAATAAATATACTTCAGCTTACTTATCAATTCTATTATTGATGGGCATTTGGGCAGCTTGCAATTTGGGGTTATTATTAACAGTAATAATATGACACCTTGAGCATGCTGGTACATAGATCTTTAGACACACACACAAACTCACACTCAGATCTCTGAGGTATATTCCTAGGGGGAGAGCTGGTGTGATTGTCTTCAACCTTACTGGATAACATGAGGCTGTTCCTCAGTGATGGCACCCATTTGCAATCCCTTCAGTGGACTGGAGGGTCCCTGATAATCCATCCACATCCTGGTTAACACGTGATGGTGTCAAGCTGTAAACCTTACTGACATGATGGTGAGATGGCAGTACCGCTGAGCATTTCTGTGGTTTGGGACTCTGACTGTTGATGAGATCAAACACAGTGAAAGGTGGAGTGGCTGTTTTTGCATTAGCCTTTTTGTGATTTGCTCATTCAAGTCTTTGGCTCATGTTCTATTGATCATCCTGGCCTTTTGCTGTGATTTATAGATGTTCTTTATGTATTCTAGATACTAGTCCTTTTCCAGTATCTTTTCCAACAGTCTGACTTCTGTTCTCATTCTTTTTGTGGTGTGCTTTGATGAATAAGTTTCTTCATTTTAGTGTGTTAAATCGAGCAATCTTTTTTCATGTGTGGTTGGTGCATACTGTGTCTTGTTGGGGAAATCTTTCCCTCCCCCAAGGCCATGGCAACAACCTCCAATAGTCCCTTCCAAAAGCTTGTGCTTCCATGTTTAGATCTTGATATTTTCTACCTCTGGTCTTAGTTCTGGACTAAGACCCTACCAGCTGACCCCCTCCCCCTTGTAGAAAATAATGATAACAACTGCATCTACCAGAGAAGGTGAGCAGTCTCCACATGAGGCAAATGTGGCACAATCAAGCAGACAGGATCCTGGTGAGGCCACCCTCTGGAGAAGCTGCATGGGAGCTACGCAAGTGAGTTCCCATGTCTGGGTTTTTAGTTTAGACCAAGCACAGTCCACACAGTGAGCACAGGGACAGGCAGGTAGAGAATCCATAGGGAAGAGCCTGCAGCCTTTGTTGGAATGGGAAACCAGCGGGGATGCCAGGAACAGGATATGAATGCCAAGGCAGGGAAATCCCGTAAGTGAAAAAGCCAGAGAAGGGGTCCTCAGACTCCACCTTTCCTCATAACCCATTGATCCTGAACCACACGTACAACAGACGCAGTCACTCTGCTGAGGACAGAGGAGATGAACGGACGGAAATTGTCACTCAAGAAACAAGATTTCAGTTCACGCCCAGCCAAAGAAACTACCTACCAAGCAAAGGAAGCAATAATCATGGAGGAAAATAACTGATTCTGAACTCCCCAGCTCAGCTATTTTTTTTTTTTTTTTTTTGAGACGGAATCTCGCTCTGTCACCCAGACTGGAGTGCAGTGGCGCAGTCTCGGCCCACTGCAAGCTCCGCCTCCCGGGTTCACGCCATTCTCCTGTCTCAGCCTCCCGTGTAGCTGGGACTACAGGCGCCCGCCACCACGCCCAGCTAATTTTTTGTATTTTTAGTAGAGATAGGGTTTCACCGTGTTCGCCAAGATGGTCTCGATCTCCTGACCTCGTGATCCGCCCGCCTCGGCCTCCCAAAGTGCTGGGATTACAGGCTTGAGCCACCGCGCCTGGCCCCAGCTCAGTTGTTATGACCAGAATGCGATGAAAAATTACCCAGCACATGAGGAGCCAAGAGAGCAGATCATGTTCCTGAGAAAAGGGAAGTCGGCTGTGTGTGGCTCCAAGTGTGGTTCCGGGCGCTGGAATCAACATGTCAGTGTTCACTCTGTTTATTCATTCTTGTGTATATAGTTAAAAGAGTTCTTTTTTTTTTTGAGATGGAGTCTCGCTCTGTCATCCAGGCTGGAGTACAGTGGTGCAATCTCTGCTCACTGCAACCTCCGCCTCCTGGTTCAAGTGATTCTCCTGCCTTGGCCTCATGAGTAGCTGGGACTACAGGAGCCTGCCACCATGCCCTGCTAAGTTTTTTGTATTTTTAGCAGAGACGGGGTTTCACCGTGTTGGCCAGGCTGGTCTTGAATTCCTGACCTCAGGTGATCCACCCGCCTCAGCCTCCCAAAGTGCTGGGATTACAAGTGTGAGCCACCTTGCCCAGCATTTTTGTTTGTTTTTAACTATTTCATTAGTCAGTTTTCCCAACACTGTCTATTGAAAAAAATCCACCATTGCTGCACTGACCTGAAGTGCATGCTCACACAGTCATAAATCACACACACACGATTCTGTTTCTGGGTTTTCTCTTCTCCTCATGTGGCTCACTTGCCTACTATTAGCACACTGTGGTGACCCAGCTCTACAACACGACTTCATATTTAACACAGCCAGTCTTCCTACGGTGTTCAAGGATGTCTTGGCTACCCATGGCACTTTGCAATTCCATATATATTCTAGAGGTGGCTTTAAAATGTCACTAAACAAACAAATGAAAAACCTGTGGAAGTGTGATTGAGGCCACATGGAATTGCACAGTCAACTTGGGAAGGGCCCAGATCATGGTGTGGCATCCGCGTGGCACTGGTATGGCATCCGCGTGGCACCTGTGTGGTGCCTGCCAATCCATGAACATTCATGGCTTTGTATCTGTAGGCTCTTCCAATGTCTTACATGAAGTTTCATAACTTTACCTGGAGAGGCCTTTTTGTTAGATTTATTTCTGGCCGTTTGACTTTTTTTGATGCTACTTTAGTTATATATCTAATTTTTTTTTTCAGATGAAGTCTTGCTCTGTCACCAGGCTGAAGTACAGTGGCGCAATCTTGGCTCACTGCAACTTCCACCTCCCTGGTTCAAGCAATTCTTCTGCCTCAGCCTCCCGAGTAGCTGGAATTACAGGCACCCACCACCACACCGAGCTAATTTTTGTACTTTTAGTAGAGACAGGGTTTCACCATATTGGCCAGAATGGTCTCGATCTCTTGACCTCCTGATCTGCCCGCCTCGGCCTCCTAAAGTGCTGGGATTACAGGCGTAAGTCACTGCACCCATCCTAAAAAAAATTTTTGAATTTCTTTCTTGAATACAGAAATGTAACTTTAATCCTTGTATCCAATAACCTTGCAAAGCTCAATTACCATTAATTCTAGTAATATCTACAGATTGCTTTGGTTTTTCTATGTGCATGATAATCTGTGAATAATGGTACTTTTATATATTCCTTCATAATCTTTATAAGTTGTATTGCTTTTTATCACTTACTGCACTGGCTGGGACCTCTCTCGCAAAGTTGGATAGGAGTGGTGTTAGCTGACACTCTTATCTCGTCTTCCTCTCTAAGACGAATTGTTGACATCTCACTATTGAGTATGACATTTGCTGTGGGCCTTTTGCAGCCATCCTTTATCAGATTGAGGAAGTTCCTGTCCATTTCTAGATTGCTAAGAGGTTTCTTTTTAAATTATGAACACATGCTGAACTCTGTCCAAGGCTTGTTATACATCTACTAAGGTGATCATATTCTTTTTCTCCTTTAATGTGTCAGCGTGATGAATTATATTGATTGGTTTTCTAAGGCTACACCTATTCTGAGAATACATCCACTTTGGTAATGAGGTATTTTTTCTCCTTCTATTACTGATCTCAACTTGCTGATATTTGTTAAGGATCTCTGCACCGTGTTCATGAGGGAGATTAGCCGGCAGTTAATTTTCCTTTCTGGCAATGTTTTTACTTGGTTTTTGCATCAAGTGTGCTGGTCTCAAACAACAAATTGGGATGTGCTGCTGCTTTTCCTGTATTCTGAAAGCATATGTGTGAGATCAGTGTTAGTTATTCCTGAAAGCCTTCCTAGAGCTCACGAAATCAGTCTGCCATGCAGAACAAATCCTGGCCAGGAGACTCTTTTCCTTCTCCTTCGGTCAGTTCAGAGTTGGGCATCTTTCTCTCAGGAGTTCCCAGGGCTGGGCAAGAGATGGGCACCATGGGGATGTGGGTGAGTCTTCCCTCAATTTCCCACCATGGGCAGGCCCTGCCTCACTGTCCCCCCCCCAGGCCTCTCCACCCCGACAGCCAAGGGTGTGCAGGGAATACCTCCCTCTGGACAGAGGCGGCCCGTGGCCCTGGAATTCTCTAGCCTTTCTGTGTCCATCCAGACATTGACCTTGAAGTTTCACATCTTTAATGCTTTCCTAGTCCTTTCCTTTCCCCCAAATGCAGGCCTCGTGTGATATCATTTCGGTGGGAAGGTTCAGCCTAACAGCACTGCCAGATTCCAGAAGCATCAACTCTCCTTGCTCATCACGTCACATCCACTCTAGGAAACAGATCTTTGTCTGCTCAAGCCTAACCAATCCCTCTCATCTGTGTGATATGACAGAGGGTGGTACGGTAACTTCCCCCCTCTCCAGAATAACACCAGCAATACTTCACAGGAAGGTGCAACTTCACAGCCAATCACGCATTCCAACCAAACGGGCCACAGCTGTAAACCAAAGACAAGCTACTATTTCAAGTGCTTTGCATTTGCAAATATCTCAGTGTTCTTGTTTCAATGAATACAAGTGGTAGAGCTAAAGTTTTTGTCTGAGTCTAGAAAAAAGTCTTACAATGAATCTCTTCCAGGCGTACATCTAAGAATAATGGAATAAAAATCAGGAATATTGTTGGATAAATCAGAAGCTCCGGCAAAATCTATGCTTGTGTATATGCTTGTGTTACTACAAAGAGGAAGAAAGTTTCCAGTCCTGCCTGGCTTGCGTCAATATGCCAGTCAATTTTATCCCTTTCCAGTTTCTGGGGGTGTAGTGTCTACAATATTTGCAATTTTCAATGTTCTTTGAATAAAGAAAAGAAATATGATGTTTCTGAATCTTTGCTCCACTTTGCTGCAGGAACGGAACCTGTGTGTAGCAGAGGCAACCAAGCATCTTTTATTCTTTTTTCAAGCTGTAAAAGAATATGGGCTTTTTTTTTTTCTTTTTTTTTTTTGAGACAGAGTCTCGCTCCTGTCGGCCGCAGGGCTGGAGTGCAGTGGCCGGATCTCCATATGCACTGCAAAGCTCGCGGCTCCCCGGGTTTTCACGGGCGCATTCTCCTGCCTCAGCCTCCTGAGTAGCTGGGAGCTGACAGACGCGCCGCCACCTCGCCCGGCATAGTTTTTTGTATTGTTTTTAGTAGAGAGCGGGGTTTACAGCCGTGTTAGCCAGGATGGTCTCGATCTCCTGAGCCTCATGATCCGGCACCGTCTGCAGGCCTCCCATAAGTGGCTGGATTAAGCAGGGGCGTGAGCCACCCGCGCGCCCCGGCCAATAGGGGCTTTTCTCATTCTCCATCCAAAGTCATTATTACTTAAAAAAATAGAATTGGGCCGGGTGCAGTGGCTTGCACCCGTAATCCCTGCACTTTGGGAGGCCGAGGGGGGCAGATCACCTGAGGTCAGGAGTTCAGGACCAGCCTGGCCAACATGGCGAAACCCCGTCTCTACTAAAAATACAAAAATTAGCCAGGTGTGGTGGTGGGTGCCTGTAATCCCAGCTACTTGGGAGGCTGAGACAGGAGAATCACTTGAACTCAGGAAGCGGTGAGCCAAGATCGCACCACTGCACTCCAGCCTGGGTGACAGAATGAGACTGTCAATAATAATATTAATAATAATAATAAATCAGCAAAGGGAGTCTCTAATTAGCATTTAGTGGGTTTTGCACATCACACCACGACTCCTGCTGGGCATTGGTGCAGAGCAGGTGGACGCACGCGTTCTCTGCATTTGTGACCTGCTCACACATGGGTCATTCCAACGGAAACCCCGTCACCCAGGTGACATTTACGGAAAGCATTACGCTGTTTGGTGAGTAGTTACTATAAAAAAAGTTTAAAGGAAGAGTTGTCCTGGAAAAAGATGCTTTATACATGAAGGACTTGGGTGCTTGGAAAAGCATCCTGCAGAAGGTGGAGTGTGAGTTTTGCTAAGCTTAGGACATGGGTGGCTGTGATCTCGCCCAGCAGAGAGTACAATGTTGACCATCACGACACCGCACTCACGCTGGTCCTGGCAGAATCGGTCCCTGCCATCCATGCTGCCTGAGTCACAGAATTGAAAAAGTGGTGGCAAAAACGAGCGTTCAAGACCACACGGCCCAACAGAAAGGCCTGCGGCCGAGGGATACTTGTGGTTTGGCCGGCCTGAGGTCCTGCCAAAACAGTTCATTCTGGTCTCTACACCTCCCTGGAAGGAGGTGCTTCATCTTTTGGAGAAAATTACTCTCCTTTTGAGCGTCCTGACAGTTTTCACGCTGGCCATACCCTCCAGTTACACACCCAAATGTCCAGAAGCTGCCCGCCAAGGGTCCACAGCTCACGTTCCCGCCCCGGGTGTCCAGGTTATTCACTCGGGAAGCAAAAAACAACGGGACCAAGGATTAGAAATTAAACTGTGGAATTTACCTTTTTATCAGCAGTGTGTGTGGCTCTGCCTTCCTCATTGCCTGTGTGGAAACCCAGGTCCACGTGGAGGAATCAGATGGCCCACAGGGCGGCTGCTGAACTGAGAAGGCGTCTCTGCTCGCTGCATTAGTGTCAGCAGCAGGGCCCGAAAGAGATGATCTTCGCCCACACACTTCACGAAGTCTTGAATTAATTATCCGAACTTCCACTTTAGGATCCTAATCATTTAAATACAAAAAAGAGCGGGGAGAGCCTTTTCGTGTGGTCAGAAATAAATCTCCTTTGAGTGTGTATTTCATTCTCGGTGCCATGATTTAAGGGATGAGACGGCATTTTGTAGAAGTGAAAAGAGACACAGATAGAAATACAAAAAATACTGGAGCTGAAGTTTCTGCTTCTTACCTGACTTTACACGGACAGTTTCTAGGTCTCAGAGGCCTCCAGAGCAAAGGGGGCTTAAGAGTAGCCTACAACAGCACGGGCACATAGTAGCTGCTCAATACATGTTGATGAAAGAGAAAGGACCAGAACCATTTTTGTTTGCCAACAAGAACCGCCTTCTAGGTTTCACCACAAATAACAGAGGGCAGGTAGAATAAACTCATGTTTCCCCAAATGATTGTTGAAGCACTTCTTACTCATCGTACATTTCTGCTAAATACCTTCTAATGTGACAGGCGTTAGTAAACATCATTAATTGTTCAAAAATATAATTAAATATAAAAACACAATTTCCTACTTCTAACTGATGCCTTATATTTTCCAAAATAGATTTAAGAAAGAGTTTATTCAAAACAACATCTTTCTAAGGACGATCATCCACGGGGACCCCAACCTTACGAGGAGCTGCCCCCAACCCCACATTCCAACCAGCTGGCACCACCCTGCAGCAACAGCCAGGCCACAGTGGAAGCTTCTCTTTCAAATTTATATCGTCTTATAAATTATTTGCCTTTTATAATAATGCAGCACTTTCATAATAAAATACAGCAAGCAACAAAAGCAAAAATAAATAAGTGGGATTATATCAAACCAAAGAGTTCCTACTCAGCAAGGAGACAACAATAAAAGGCAGCCTACAGATTGAGGGAAACATTTGCTAATATTTTCTACAATATCCAAAATACACTATAAGGAAGTCAAACAACTCAATAGCAGAAAAAAAATCTGGTTAAAAAGTGAGTAAAGGACACAGCGAGATCCCATCTCTATAAAAAACTTTGCAGATAGGCAGGCACGGTGGGCGCACCTCATGGTCCAGGCTACTCGGGAGGCTGAGGCAGGAGGATCACTTGACCCTGGGAGTTCACCGCTTCAGTGAGCTGTGATGGTGCCACCACTCTCCATCCTGGCAATGGTGGTGCAAGACTCAGTCTGTTTGAAAAAAAATTGTTTTTTTAAGGAGCAAAAGACTTTAACAGATATTTCTTTAAAGAAGATACACAAATGACCAACAGGTACTTTAAGAAGTGCTTGGCACCACTAGCCATAAGGGAAATGCATATCAAATCCACGGTGAGTTATCACCTCGCCCCAGCTAGAGTGGCTACTATCAAAAAGACAGAAAATATCCAGTGCTGGGAAGGATGCGGACAGAAGGTATCGCGAGTACACTGTTGGTGGGAATGTAAACTGTTGCAGCCATTATGGAAAACAGTGTGGAGTTTCCTCACAAAAATGAAAATAGAGTTACCTGCGATCCAGCAATGCCACTGCTGGGCATCCATCCAATGAGAAGGAAATCAGAACATCACGGAGGTCACCGCACGCCCGTTTACTGTGGCACCGTTCACAGTAGCCAAGGCAGGGAAGCAGTGTAAATGAATACAGAAAACACGGTAAATGTGCAGTGGAATATTATGCAGCCAGCAACAGAAGGAAGCCCGTGTACAACGCGGTGCGTGGAATTAGAAGGCATTCCGTGAGGGAGACGGGCAGAGACGAAGAGCTGCATGGTCTCACATGTGGAGCCTAAAAAATTGTGTCAAACTCATAGAAACAGTAGAATTAGAACAGTGGCTGTAGGGACTGGGAGGGGAAATGAGGATGGCACCATCATCACCACGCCCCGCGTCACAGGACAGGGATACAGTACGTGTCAGGGTATCACTGTGTGGGAAAAGGTCACGCCGTCATCACCACGTCCCACGTTACGTGACACGGATACTGTATGTGTCAGGGGTATCGCTGTGTGGAGAGAAGGTCACATGGCCAGGACGTAACAGACAGAACGTGGAATCCTGGGGCTTCTTCTTCGCACACGAGTGCTCCATGTATCCATTCTGCCCTGATTTCGTCCACATGTCCAGTGAGTGATCAGTGAGCACCCGCTCTGTGTTGGACGCCATTGTATTCAGCTCTGGGGATGCATTGGTGGGAGACAGAGCCTCCGTCTCTCTGGACCCCCAATGCCCCACAGCGCTCTCTGATCTCCCATTCTCTTGGATCGGTATGTCCAAGCTCCTGCCACAAACCCACCCTGTGCAATCAGCTGCAGCAAATCAGTTCAGCTGTCCAGTCCAGTCACTCCGGACAAAGCTCAGGGTGGCCGTCTGGCTGTTCCCAGACCCACGAAGGCCATGCTTCACTAAAACAGACACTTGCATCAATCTAGGAGATGTGGTCCCATCTATGTTGAGTGTTTATGTTATTTAAAATCTAGGCAAGCCAGGCACAGTGACTCACACCTGTAATCCCAGCACTTTGGGAGGCTGAGGTGGGTGGATTGCCTGAGGTCGGGAGTTCGAGACTATCCTGGCCAGTATGGTGAAACCACATCTACTAAAAAAATAAAAAATAAAAAATAAAAAATAGCTGGGCCTGGTGGCTAGCACCTGTAATCCCAGCACTTCGGGAGGCTGAAGTGAGCAGATCATCTGAGGTTGGGAGTTTGAGACCAGCCTAACTGACATGGAGAAACCCCATCTCTACTAAAAATACAAAATTAGTCAGGCATGGTGGTATATGCCTGTAATCCTAGCTAGGGAGGCTGAGGCAGGAGAATCACTTGAACCTGGGAGGCAGAAGTTGCCGTGAACTGAGATCATGCCACTGCACTCCAGCCTGGGCAACGAGAGCGAAACTTCATCTCAATAAATAAATAAATAAATAAATAAATAAATAAATAAATGGGCATGGTCGTGGGTGCCTGAAATCCCAGCTACTCAGGAGGCTGAGGCAGGAGAATCACTTAAACCCAGGAGGCAGAGGTTGCAGTGAGCCGAGATCGTGCCATTGTATTCCAGCCTGGACAACAAGAGCAAAACTCTGTCTCAAAATAAAATAAAATCTAGGCAAATCAAAATTTTGTAGATGAAATTTCATCTTAATATAAACTTTCTATATAAATCCTTGGGTCAAGTAAAGAAAATAATTACCCTTTTATTTGTTTTTGGCATCTGGGTTTCAGAAGCTTAAAGACAAATGTGCTGGTGCATTCCCCCTGTATTTAGAAGCCTGCCGTATTCCTAGGATGGGTAGAAGTATCTCCAGCTCTTTCAGAAATTCCTGCAAGATGAGATCAGTTCCGGAGCTGGGCGGCGTCAGCCTGCAATGGGAGGGCCGTGGATGGCACCAAATACACAAGTTCTACCTGGATTTGTGTCGGTGAAACCCACACTTCCTGCTGTAGCCCCCAATCCTCGTTAGACCGTGGAGGGTCCTGGATGTTTAACAGCACAGCACTGGCCCCAAGGGTCCAGGGCTTACTGTGGACCAGCCCTTCCCAGGACCAGGAAGCAGCCCTGCCCAGAGCCCAGCAGGGTCTGTGTCTGGAGCCCACTCCAGCAGCTGCCCCGACCCCAGCGTTCTGCCTGCAGATCCCTGGGAAAGGCTGCTCCCTGCTCTGGGTGTCTGCAGGTTCATAGTACCTTCTCGCTGACACGTTACTCGGCAGGAAAAGCCCTAGCTGAGAGGTGCAGATGGCGGGCGTGGCCCCTCCCTGGTCCTCCCTGCGGGTACTGCCCAGGCCTCAGCCCTGCGTTTCACCAGGCCCAGCCCACACCCCTCCTGGCCTCTGAAGTCCCGTCGGCCCCAGTCTCCCTGACTTCCTCAGGCTTTCACTGTCCTGGTCTTTGCCTTTTCCCTCATTTCCCCAGCTGCTGTGCAGTGGAAACACGGACTGTGTCTGATCTAGTCAAAACAGCAATTTCAACTCCCATTCATCAAAACACAGCGTCACGCCTGGGAACCAAGGGTGTGGAGGGGATGTGCCCAGGCTGAGCGTGTCCCCATGGCCAGCAGCTGTGGGGCAGACACTCCGGGACTGAGCAAGACCACGACCCTCCCTGAAGCCGCTGACCCTGAGACGAGCCTCACCCGGCCCCGTGATGACGGCCACCGTGCGTTCTCCTGTATTCATTCACGCACCCGTAGGCTCACCCATCTATTCACCAAGAACCATAACATTCACGCACCCATCTGCTCACCTGCCCACTCACCAAGCACCATATTGTTCATGCACCCATAGGCTCACCCATCCACTCACCAAGCACCGTACCATTCACGCACCCCTCGGCTCACCTGCCCACTCACCAAGCACCGTATCTTTCATGCACCCCTTGACTTACCCATCCATTCACCAAGTACATGCACCCATCGGCTCACCCGTCCACTCACTAAGCACCATATCATTCATGCACCTGTCGGCTCACCCATCCACTCACCAAGCACCATATCGTTCACGCACCCATCAGCTCACCTGCCCACTCACCAAGCACCACCCTGCAGATGGCATGGAGTGGACACTGGAGGCGTGTACTCTGGGGACTCGGTCCCACTCTCACCCTTGCTGACCTTCCCTGGAAGGTCATCAGTGGCCAGACCAGGCTGGACAGGGGCAGTACTGGGGGAGGCTAGAGGGCCAGGCCAGGCTCCCTCTGTCTACTGTGTGCATCGACCTGTCTCTCAGGCCTCGCAGGACAACACGTGTCTGTGTGGACCTGGGTGGCAGATGTCACAGTGTTCCTGAAGCACGAGGCACACGCCTGCACTGCGGTTAAAGCACGAAGGTGCTGGCCTGAGCACACCCTCATGTTCCTTCTTCCCACACCAGAGCTACAGTAACAACAGAGACGTTATCTGAGGCAACCAGACTGACCTGAAGTAAAAGAAGGGCTGGGACACGTGTGAACTCCGTGTGGACAGGTGGGGTGGATGGCACAGTCGGTGGGGCCACACCGAGAGGCAGGGCCAGGGCAGGAGGAGCCCCTCACCCCTGGGAGCTGGGCAGGCAGCCAACCACAAAGGCAGGTCCCTATCAGTCGTCACCAAACTCCAAGGAAAGCCGGCACCACCGCAGGGAAACACAGCAACAGGAGAGAAGCTGCCGCCAGGGCAGCAGAGCTAACGTCAGAATTGGAGCAGGACATTTTAAGAATATACCTAGATAATATCCTCAGGGGGACAAAGAGGGGTATCTGATATTTCATGTTCAGCTGTGAAACAAAAACAGGAGAAACTGAAATATTTAACTGTTGGGGGAAACGTCTTCATAGAAGAGGAAAAAATGGACTCAGTCTTGAATGAGAAAAACAGACCCACTCTGTGGATTAGGTCGGATCAAGCCATCACCCCTGAGCACACCCTGTGGAGCCAGAGGATGCTCTAATATGACATCTGTTTTGTACACGTTACTATCCTGTGTTTGAATATCACAAATTTCAAATTCTCTAAAAACGTGGATCATTTTTATTTATGCTAGAAATTTCAGTTAAGCAAGACATTTAACCAGAACAGGTTTGCCAGGCATTTTTTTAGTGGCAACGTTTTTATTTAAATGGCTGTTAAGTGATGGTCCTCTATACACAGCCACTAGCCCACCTCGTCCCTTCATGCACATGCGACAAAGATATCTGGATCTTGGCGGGGTGCGGTGGCTCACGCTTGTAATCCCAGCACTTTGGGAGGCCAAGGCAGGTGGATCACCTGAGGTTAGGAGTTTAGGACCAGCCTGGCCAACATGGTGAATCCCCATCTCTACTAAAAATATAAAAACTAGCTGGGCATGGTGATGTGCACCTGTAGTCCCAGCTACTCAGGAGGCTGAGGCAGGAGAATCACTTGAACCAGGAGGTGAAGGTTGCAGTGAGCTGAGATTGCGCCACTGCACTCCAGCCTGGGTGACAGAGTGACACTCCATCTTGGGAAAAAATGGTATTTGGCAAATACCTGCATTAATGTGCCATTAAGAGTAAAATTACTCTTTGTAAAATGTCTTACAAGTTTGATAAGAAGCAGTTATGTGATTTAATTGAGATAATTTTTAAAGATTTTTGTGCCTTGTTCTTCAAATAATTTCCCTTTGGAAAAGTGGAGAGATTCATTGAGTTTTTTAGGCAATCCTATTTCTTTGTCGGATCCAGAAAATCTAGGCCTTGAACTGCCTCTGCCCTTTCCTGAGAATCAATGTGGAATAAAGATGGTGTATTAACTTATTCCCAGCTCAGACAGGTACAAGGGTGATATTAAAGGAAAAAATGAAGGCCACATAACAGAAGAGACAAGAAAAATCTACCAAAAGTCATTGTTGCTTCATGGAGTCATAAAAAAAAAATGTGACATTTGTGTAAGCACAGATTGAATACAATGTACTTAAATAGAGGTTAATAGACCTCTACTCAAACTGGGTACAATGCAATTAAATAGAGGCCAATAGATTCCTACTCAAACTGAGTACAATATAATTAAATAGGGGCTAACAGACCCCTATTCAAACTGAGTACAATGTAATTAAATAGAGGCCGATAGATCCCTACTCAAACTGAGTACAATGTAATTAAATAGAGGCTAACAGACTCCTACTCAAACGTTGTGGGAAACTAGATATTCAAAGGCCTTTCTCCAACTGGGACCCGAGTGCTAACGGGCCCTATAGAGCTTATTTTACCCGTAATTAAAGTGAGGTTTGTCTATAAACTTTTCAAAAAACTTTTTTTTCTGGCCAGGTGCAGTGACTCGTGCCTGTAATCCCAGCACTTTGGGAGGCTGAGGCAGGAAGACAGCTCAAGGTCAGGAGTTTGAGACCAGCCTGGGCAACATGGTGAGACTCCATCTCTACAAAAAGTACAGATTAGCTGGGCATGGTGGCACATGCCTGTGGTCTTAGATTCTTGGAGGATCACTTGAGCCCAGGAGTTTGAGGTTGCAGCAAGCTGAGATTGTGCCACTGCACTTCAGCTCGGGCAACAGAGTGAGACCTTATCTAAAAAGAAAAGAAAAGAAAGAAAGAAAAAGGAAAAATAACAGATATTGGTGAGGTTGCAGAGAAAAGGAAACACGTACATATACACTGCTGGAGGGAATGTAAGTTAGTTCAGCCACTGTGGAAAGCAGCTTAGAGATTTCTCAAAGAACTTAAAACAGAGCTACCATTCCAACCAGGAGTCCCATTACTGGGTATATATCCAAAAGAAAACAAATCTTTCTACCAAAAAGACACCTGCACTCGCATGTTCATTGAAGCACTGTTCACAACAGTGAAGACGTGGACTCAACCTGGACACCCAGCAGTGGTGGACGGAATATGGAAAATGGGGCCCATACACACCGTGGAATACTATGGAGCCAAGAAAAGAACAAGGTCATGTCTTTTGTGGGAACACGGATGGAGCTGGAGGTTATTATCCTTAGTAAACGAGCACAGGAAGAGAAAAGCAAATACCACATGTTCTCATGTTCATGTGGGAGCTAAGCACTGACCACACATGGACACGAAGATGAGAACCACAGACACTGGAGAAAGTAGAGGGGCAGGGAGCAGGGCGAGGGCTGAAAACTCACTCTCAGGTACTGTGCACAGTGCCTGGGCGACAGGGTCATTTGTAACCCACACCCCAGCAACATGCAATTTACCTACAGCAATAAACCTGCATGCGTACGCCTGGACCTAAAATAACAGTTGAAAGAAAAATATTGAAAAATATAGAAATCAGAAATAAATATTATAGAGGATTTATTTATTTGATGGAGATGAACATTTCAAAATGTGATCTCAAATTTTTAGGATAAATGAAATGCAAAAATCTTCCCTCATTGTCTGAAGTCAGCTGTTTATCTCCATCGGCACACACATTTTAGGTAATGAATTTATTAAATAATGATATATGTACATTTAAAACTTGGAGCAATACCGGAAAGTCTTGTTTTTAAAAAACAATATCATCTCAAATTCCACTGATCAGAAATAAACACTGTCAACATTTGGTGAATGTTATTCAAGATGTCTCTAGAAAGGAAAATGTCCTCTCTGCTATCTCTGAATACATGTTCTGCTGCTTCTCTGAAGTCGCTATCCAGGGCGCACTGTCCTCGCGTGGGTCACACACACTTTCTCCTTCTCCACCTTTGAGCCACCACTCTGGGCTCCCGGGCATTTCTTGCTGTCCCTTTCCTCATCTCAAGCTCCCCTTTAACTTGACTTTCCAGTCATGTCTATTCTTCCCTTGTTTGTAATTAAATTAACTGGGAAGGTTTTGTTTTGTTGATGCTATTGTTTCCTTAGCTCTCCACTGCTTCCTGTTGCTTTGCCATCTCGTCTTTGAGCTGCTGTTTTCTTTCATTCATATAATCATACATGCACCCATCGGCTCACCCGTCCACTCACTAAGCACCATATCATTCATGCACCTGTCGGCTCACCCATCCACTCACCAAGCACCGTACCATTCACGCACCCCTCGGCTCACCTGCCCACTCACCAAGCACCGTATCTTTCATGCACCCCTTGACTTACCCATCCATTCACCAAGTACATGCACCTGTCGGCTCACCCATCCACTCACCAAGCACCATATCGTTCACGCACCCATCAGCTCACCTGCCCACTCACCAAGCACCACCCTGCAGATGGCATGGAGTGGACACTGGAGGCGTGTACTCTGGGGACTCGGTCCCACTCTCACCCTTGCTGACCTTCCCTGGAAGGTCATCAGTGGCCAGACCAGGCTGGACAGGGGCAGTACTGGGGAGGCTAGAGGGCCAGGCCAGGCTCCCTCTGTCTACTGTGTGCATCGACCTGTCTCTCAGGCCTCGCAGGACAACACGTGTCTGTGTGGACCTGGGTGGCAGATGTCACAGTGTTCCTGAAGCACGAGGCACACGCCTGCACTGCGGTTAAAGCACGAAGGTGCTGGCCTGAGCACACCCTCATGTTCCTTCTTCCCACACCAGAGCTACAGTAACAACAGAGACGTTATCTGAGGCAACCAGACTGACCTGAAGTAAAAGAAGGGCTGGGACACGTGTGAACTCCGTGTGGACAGGTGGGGTGGATGGCACAGTCGGTGGGGCCACACCGAGAGGCAGGGCCAGGGCAGGAGGAGCCCCTCACCCCTGGGAGCTGGGCAGGCAGCCAACCACAAAGGCAGGTCCCTATCAGTCGTCACCAAACTCCAAGGAAAGCCGGCACCACCGCAGGGAAACACAGCAACAGGAGAGAAGCTGCCGCCAGGGCAGCAGAGCTAACGTCAGAATTGGAGCAGGACATTTTAAGAATATACCTAGATAATATCCTCAGGGGACAAAGAGGGGTATCTGATATTTCATGTTCAGCTGTGAAACAAAACAGGAGAAACTGAAATATTTAACTGTTGGGGAAACGTCTTCATAGAAGAGGAAAAAATGGACTCAGTCTTGAATGAGAAAACAGACCCACTCTGTGGATTAGGTCGGATCAAGCCATCACCCCTGAGCACACCCTGTGGAGCCAGAGGATGCTCTAATATGACATCTGTTTTGTACACGTTACTATCCTGTGTTTGAATATCACAAATTTCAAATTCTCTAAAACGTGGATCATTTTATTTATGCTAGAAATTTCAGTTAAGCAAGACATTTAACCAGAACAGGTTTGCCAGGCATTTTTTTAGTGGCAACGTTTTATTTAAATGGCTGTTAAGTGATGGTCCTCTATACACAGCCACTAGCCCACCTCGTCCCTTCATGCACATGCGACAAAGATATCTGGATCTTGGCGGGGTGCGGTGGCTCACGCTTGTAATCCCAGCACTTTGGGAGGCCAAGGCAGGTGGATCACCTGAGGTTAGGAGTTTAGGACCAGCCTGGCCAACATGGTGAATCCCCATCTCTACTAAAATATAAAACTAGCTGGGCATGGTGATGTGCACCTGTAGTCCCAGCTACTCAGGAGGCTGAGGCAGGAGAATCACTTGAACCAGGAGGTGAAGGTTGCAGTGAGCTGAGATTGCGCCACTGCACTCCAGCCTGGGTGACAGAGTGACACTCCATCTTGGGAAAAAATGGTATTTGGCAAATACCTGCATTAATGTGCCATTAAGAGTAAAATTACTCTTTGTAAAATGTCTTACAAGTTTGATAAGAAGCAGTTATGTGATTTAATTGAGATAATTTTAAAGATTTTGTGCCTTGTTCTTCAAATAATTTCCCTTTGGAAAAGTGGAGAGATTCATTGAGTTTTTTAGGCAATCCTATTTCTTTGTCGGATCCAGAAAATCTAGGCCTTGAACTGCCTCTGCCCTTTCCTGAGAATCAATGTGGAATAAAGATGGTGTATTAACTTATTCCCAGCTCAGACAGGTACAAGGGTGATATTAAAGGAAAAAATGAAGGCCACATAACAGAAGAGACAAGAAAATCTACCAAAAGTCATTGTTGCTTCATGGAGTCATAAAAAAAAAATGTGACATTTGTGTAAGCACAGATTGAATACAATGTACTTAAATAGAGGTTAATAGACCTCTACTCAAACTGGGTACAATGCAATTAAATAGAGGCCAATAGATTCCTACTCAAACTGAGTACAATATAATTAAATAGGGGCTAACAGACCCCTATTCAAACTGAGTACAATGTAATTAAATAGAGGCCGATAGATCCCTACTCAAACTGAGTACAATGTAATTAAATAGAGGCTAACAGACTCCTACTCAAACGTTGTGGGAAACTAGATATTCAAAGGCCTTTCTCCAACTGGGACCCGAGTGCTAACGGGCCCTATAGAGCTTATTTTACCCGTAATTAAAGTGAGGTTTGTCTATAAACTTTTCAAAAAACTTTTTTTTCTGGCCAGGTGCAGTGACTCGTGCCTGTAATCCCAGCACTTTGGGAGGCTGAGGCAGGAAGACAGCTCAAGGTCAGGAGTTTGAGACCAGCCTGGGCAACATGGTGAGACTCCATCTCTACAAAAAGTACAGATTAGCTGGGCATGGTGGCACATGCCTGTGGTCTTAGATTCTTGGAGGATCACTTGAGCCCAGGAGTNT
>NW_016808212.1:52483-60720 GCF_001698545.2 Rhinopithecus bieti
CCTTCCTTCCTTCCCCTCCCTCCTTCCTTCCTCTCACTTCCTCCTTCCCCCTCCCTCCTTCCTTCCTCTCCCTCCTTCCTTCCTCCTCCTTCCTTCCCACCCCTCCCTCCTTCCCACCTGTTGTCTTTCCTCTCTTCCTCTCTCCCTCCTTTCTTCCTTCGTTCTTCCTTCTCCTTCTCTCCCTCCCTACTCCCTCCCTCCTCCTGCCATGCTCCTCCTCTTCCTCCCTCATGCTCATGGGAAGTCAGCAGCTTGGTTTGCTCTGATGTCCTGCGGCTGAATTCTCTCTCAATCCCACCTGAGCCCAGCTTTTTTCTTGCACGAGGAGGGAGACTGGGAGTTGTTTTTGAATCCCAAACGTACTGTGTGTGTCTGAGGGTGAGCGCGTGCGAACGTGTGAGTGCTCAAGTGTGAGTGTGCATGTTTTGTGTGTGTTTGTCAGTGTATGGTGTGAGTGTGTAAGTGTGAAAGACGTCATGTCATACACTCATGTCTAAGTGTGAGTTCAGTGTGAGCATTAGTGTGTGTGTACGTGTGTTTCCGTGTGTCTGAGTGTGAAGTGAGGGGGGATAGGGAGGGGTGTAAGAACTCAATTCCATTTACAATAGCCACAAAAAACAATACAGTACCTAGGAATGCATTTAATCAAGGAGAGGAAAGATCTCTACAAGAAGAGCTACAAAACACTGGTGAAAGAAATCACAGATGACACAAAAACATGGAAAAGCATCCCATGCTCATGAATTGGAAGAATCGATATTGAAATGGCCATACTGCCTAGGGCAATCTACAGATTCAAAGTACCAATGTCATTTCTCACAGAATTAGAAAAAACAATCCTAAAGTCCATATGGAACCAAAAAAGAGTCTGAGTAGCCAAAGCATTCCTCCTGAGCAAAAAGAACCAATCCAGATGCACCACATTGCCTGACTTTAAATTATACTACAAGTCTACAGTAACAACAGCACGGTACTGGTACAAAAATAGACACAGAGATCAATGGAATAGAATAGAGAACCCAGAATAAAGCCACAACCTACAACTGATCTTCAACAAAGTTGACAAAAATAAACAACGGGAAAGGGACATCCTATTCAATAAATGGTGCTGGGAAAACTGGCTGTCAATATCCAGAAGAATATAACTGGACTCCTACCTCTCATCACATACAAAAATTATCTCAAGATGGATGAAAGACTTAAATGTGCAGGAAAAGAAATCATCAACCGAGTAAATAGACAAGAAATAGAATGGTAGAAAATATTTACAAATTATGCCTCCAAGAAAGGACTAATATCAGAAATGACAAGGAACTCCAACAACTCAACAAGAAAAACTAAACAACCCCATTACAAACTGGGCAAAGGGGACGAATAGACACTTCTCCAAAGAAGAAATATACATAAAATATACATGGCCAACAAAGACATGAAAAAATGCTCAATATCACAAATCATCAGAAAAATGCAAATTAAAACCACATTGACCAGTCAGAATGGCTCCTAAAATGTCAAAAGAACAACAGATGTTGGCATGGATGTGGAGACAAGGGAATGCTCATATCCGGTTGGTGGGAATGTTAATTAGTTCAACCTCGATGGAAAACAGTGTGGAGATTTCTCAAAGACCTAAAAATAGAGCTACCATCCTACCCAGCAATCCCACTTCTGGGCATCTACCCAAAGGAAAAGAAATCATTATAAAAAAAAGACACCCATACCTGTATGTTTATCAAAGCACTACTCACAGTAGCAAAGTCGTGGAACCAACCTAAGTGTCCATTAATGGTTGACCGGATACAGAAAATGTGGTATATCCAAACTACAGAATATTATGCAGCCATACAAAAGAATGAAACCACATCCTTTGCAGCAACGTGGTTGGAACTGGAGACCATTATCCTAAATGAACTCATTCAGAAACAGAAAAGCAAGTACTGCAAGTTCTCACTTATGAGTGGGAGCTAAACGCTGGGTACGCATGGACATAAAGATGGAAACAACCGACACTGGGGACCCAAAAAGTGGGAGAGAGGAATGGGGGTGAGGGGTGAAAAACTACCTGTCAGGGGCAATGTTCACTCTTTGGGTAGTGGGTACTCTAGAAACTCAATTCCCCCAGTGTGCAGTATACCCACGGGACAAAATGTGCACGTGTATCTCTTGAACCTAAAATAAAACAAAGTTAAAAAAAAAAAAAGGAAAAGGATAAAAATGGAAGCACATCAATTTCCCTGAAGTTGAAAACCAGCACCCAGACCTGAGATAGAGCGAGGCTCCAGACCCAGGATACAGTGAGGCTGCAGACCCGGGAGAGAGTGAGGCTCCAGACCTTGAGAGAGCGAGGCTGCAGATCTGGGATAGAGTGAGGCTCCAGACCCGGGATAGAGTGAGGCTGCAGACCCAGGATAGAGTGAGGCTGCAGACCCGGGAGAGAGTGAGGCTCCAGACCTTGAGAGAGCGAGGCTGCAGATCTGGGATAGAGTGAGGCTCCAGACCCGGGATAGAGTGAGGCTCCCAGACCCGGGATAGAGGCTGCAGACCCATTATAGAGCGAGGCTCCAGATCTAGCATCACTAAGCCACTTTCTCTTGAACATCCACAGATCATCACAAGGAAACCATTGGGCAGTGCATGAGGGAGAGTCTAATGAATCCATCCAAAATAGGATCTGAATTTTACTTCCAGAGTCTAAGCATGATGTGTGTGAACTCTGTGTTTTAAGGGAATAACTTTCTTTCTTTTTTTTTTTTTTTTTTTTTTTTTGAGACGGAGTCTAGCTCTGTCGCCCAGGCTGGAGTGCAGTGGCTGCGATCTCGGCTCACTGCAAGCTCCGCCTCCCGGGTTTACGCCATTCTCCTGCCTCAGCCTCCCGAGTAGCTGGGACTACAGGCGCCCGCCTCGTCGCCCGGCTAGTTTTTTGTATTTTTTAGTAGAGACGGGGTTTCACCGTGTAGACCAGGATGGTCTCCATCTCCTGACCTCATGATCCACCCGTCTCGGCCTCCCAAAGTGCTGGGATTACAGGCTTGAGCCACCGCGCCCGGCCGGGAATAACTTTCAATTAAATAAACTTTCAACTAAAAGCACCTGAAATACATCTGGGTTTTAATTTTGCCACTAAGGACACCCTGCATTACAGCCTGAGTCACCTGACCCATAAACCACAACTCGTCTTTGCGGGCCTTTGAGGCACGTGTGATCCTCCGCGTTGCGTCCATGTATCCAGGATCCCACATGCGTCTGTTGTGTGCCAGGCACAATTCTAAGGTCTCGAAAGGTGGACATGAGGAGGTGGTGTTCTGAGACTGAGGTCCCACAAGTGTCTTGCTCAGGAAATAATTGTAAAAGATACCTAGCCTGAGACAGGAAGAAACATCTGTGGTGTATTAGGAAGTAAAGAAACAAAGTGGCAGAATAATATATAAGCTCATTTTTAAACAAAAAACAGTGTGTGTCTGTGCATGTATGTATGTGCCTGCGTATGTGTGTTTGTGTCTGTGTATGTGTGTTTGTGTGTGCATGTATGTCTGTGTGCATGTGTCCGTGCATGTGTGCGCATGTGTCTGTGCATGTATGTGTCTGTGTTTGTGTGTGCATGTGCATGTCTGTGTGTCTGTGCATGTGTCTGTGTGTGTTTGTGCATGTATGTGTCTGTGTTCGTGTCTGTGCTTGTCTGTGCAGGTTTGTGTCTGTGTGTGTCTGTGTGTCTGTGCATGTCTGTATGTGTCTGTGTGTGTGTGTTGTGTGTGCATGTGCACATGAGCACACAGGAGAAGTCTGAAGGGTTAACTTCTAACTGATCACGCATATCATGTCACACGGCAAAAAGATGGGAGAACTGTAGCATCTCACTTGTCACTTTACACTTTCTATATTGTTTGAATTTATTTTATGCTGAGGATTTATTACTCTTATTTCCATTGGTTGTTATTTTTATTGTGATAAAATACACATAACAGGCCAGGTGTGGTGGCTCATGACTGTAATCCTAGCACTTTGGGAGGCCAAGGAGGGCAGATCACCTGAGGTCAGGAGTTCGAGACCAGCTGGCCAACATGGCAAAACCCCATCTCTACTAAAAATACAAAAATTAACTGGGTGTGCTGATGCATGCCTGTAACCTGAGCTACTCGGGAGGCTGAGGCAGGAGAATCACTTGAACCCAGGAGGTGGAGGTTGCACTAAGTTGAGATTGCACCACTGCACTCCAGCCTGAGTGACACAGTGAGACTCCATCTCAAAAAAAAAAAAAAGAAAAATTAGCCAGACACAGTGGCACACGCCTGTAATTCCAGCTACTCAGGAGGCTGAGGCAGGAGAATCACTTGAACCCGGGAGGCAGAGGTTGCAGTGAGCTGAGATCGCGCCACTGTACTCCAGCCTGGCGACAGAGCGAGACTCTGTCTCTAAAACGAAAAACAAAACACATATAACATAAAATTAACCACTTTTAAGTGAATAGTTCCGTGGCACCAAGCACACGCACACTGCTATGCGGCCATCACCACCATCATCCCCAGAGCCCTGTCTTCCCACACAGAAGCTCTGTCCCATTAGACACCGGTTCCCCGTCCGCCTCCCCCAGCCCCGGGCACCCACCCCTCCACTTGCTCTTGCATCTCAGGCAACTCCAGGGACCTCCTGTGAGTGGAATCACGTAGTGTTTGCCCCTTTGTCCTTCTGTGTCTGCCTTATCACCTCAGCATGACGTCCTCAAGGTTCATCCGTGGTGTAACCTGGGTTGGAATTTCCTTCCTTCTTTTCCCAGCCTGCTTTAAGGCAAAACCCACAGCTGTCATCGTACTTGATGTTGAGACAGAATTCTTTCTCCCTCAGCTCTAACATGACTTACTGTGCCCTCACAGGTCTCCCTCCTTAATTCAAAGTGAATGGTGAAAACAGCCAGAAATAATGATAAAAGGGTGACAGATAGAAATCATAATCCATATGAGACTATATGATAAATTTTACAGACATAATTGACTCTGATTCTTTATTAGCAAAGAGAATAAAATTGACTTTTTTTTTTTTTGAGACAGGGTCTCGCTCTGTTGCCCAGGATGGAGTGCAGTGGTGCTGATCACAGCTCACTGCAACCTTGACCTCCTGGGCTCGAGGGATCCTCCTGCCTCAGCCTCCCGAGTAGTGGGGATTACAGGCGAGAGCCACTGCGCCCAGCTGAAAGAAAGTCTCTTACACAAAAACATAGCATTACCATAAGAATAGAAGGCAGAATACATTCATAATGAGGAGCACACCCAGGACCTGCCGCAAAGGCCCGCGAGAAAATCCCAACAGTTAACAAAGACTCATATTTCAATGACCCATTGATCACAACTATATAATATTAAACCCATCTATATATTAATACTAGAAACACAGTTCAACTCACCCATACATCCCACACATTTTAATATGAATAGGCAAATAAATCATTAACTGGGTCAAAAAAACCTAACTATTGAACTCACGTACTATTATTTGAAAGAGTACCTGCAGAATTCTTACCTCAATATTTTCTTGCAAAGTAAGTTCTTTTTAAGTCTAAATAATATCCTATTGTATGTAGACAGGAGCCACAGTCTCAGGGGAGACTCCGCAGATCGCCAGGTGCAGGGTGTTGATGGAGGCCACGTTGCCGTCTACCCCACACTCCAAATCATGTGAACTAATGTGCAGTCCCTCCAACGTTAGAGAAGAACATTTACTTCACCACAGGCTTATCAACACTGGATATTAATTTTTTAAATGTTTGCTAATCTGATAAGTTTAAAAAGTCGTATTAATCATTTCTTTCACTTTGATTTCCCAGCCTAATATTGAGGTATAGCTTATTTCCATATGTATATTGGCTATTTGAATTTCTTCTGTGAATTACCTCTTCAGACACTTTTCCTATTTCTTTACTGGTTTCTGTTTAAAAATATTCTTGCCTAGACCACTGTTACACACATTAAGGTGAAATGGAAGATTAAACAATTTTGCAGGTAATTCAAGAAAAGAAAACCTTGATTTTGTACTTAATTATCCAGATGTTCCAAGTGCAAATTTTGATTTGAATTATCCATGTAATTACCTTAATTCCTTACTTTGCCATTTCAGCGAAGAAAACTTATTTTCATTGTACTTTTACCGAATAATTTTAAAATAAAACTCCGTTGAACTTTGTTCTTACCACAACCAAAAATCTAGCACTAGAAATTAGCTCCACCTCATCTATTTCCAGCAAGAGTCTCTGGCGAAGCCTTTCTTACTGCTTTTACCTAAAAACCTCTTCCAAAGCTTTGTGGTCAGGGTGTGCGTTTCTGGGCCATTTTGACTGAACTGGTTAAGTTGGAGAAGAAATAAATGAGATGATCATACTGTGTGCTCAACACCTCCCACCAAGCCACGCGTCCATCTTCAGGCGGCCATGGAGTGGTCTGGCCAGGCTTAGGGGGTCGGTGGAGGGGAGGGGACTTCCAGTGACAAGTAAACAGCAAAAGATGCGATATTCCAACAGGAAGCGAAATGAAAATAGAAGACTCAGTCGTTCTTTACGGCGGCTATAATTTTCTCCATAAAATGAAAATGAAATCAAATGAAAAGAATTAAAATAGATTTTTAGCCAAGTGGCAGCATAAACAGAAGGATGAATCGTGAAGGCAGACAGCTCACCTGTCACCGGCAGTGTGTCTGCCTAGAAAATGAGGAGAGCAAGCGAGAACACACCACCCTTGACAGGATCTAAAAATATAAAACAGCTTTGAAATTGTAATTCAGGAGACGAACAGCAGGCCAGGCGCGGTGCCTCACACCCGTAATCCCAGCACTCTGGGAGGCCGATGTGGCCGGATCACTTTCAGGTCAGGGGTTCGAGACCAGCCTGGCCAACATGGTGAAACCCCGTCTGTACTAAAATTACAAAAATTAGCTGGGTGTGGTGGCAGGTGCCTGTAATCCCAGCTACTCAGGAGGCTGAGGCAGGAGAATTGCTTGAACCCGGGAAGTGGAGGTTGTAGTGAGCCGAGATCGTGCCATTGCACTCCAGCCTGGGTGACAATGCAAGACTTTGTGTCAAAAATCAATCAATCACTGAACTGGCAGTGCATGTACAATGTTTTCCTTCCCCCCATTCAAAAAAGAAAGAAAAAGAGACAGAGAGAGAGAGAGAAAGACAGAAAGAGAAAGGGAAAGGGAAAGGGAAGGAGGAAGGAAGGAAGGAAGGAAGGAAGGAAGGAAGGAAGGAAGGAAGGAAGGAAGGACAGACATTTTCATGTCAAAGAAAACAGTTTGTCACCAGTAAACTCTCACAACATGAAATGCTAAAAGAATTTCTTTCAGAATGAAAGGAGTTGATATCAGATGAAAATGTGGACCCTTAGCAGTGAATGAAGAACATAAGAAATGGTAAATGTCTGGCTAAATACAAAAGATGCTTTTTGCTTTATTGCCTTTAAGTCTTTTATACTGCATGTGACTGTTTAAAGCAAATACTACAACATTACCTTGTGGAGTTCATAATAATGTAAATAAAATACGTCTAACAACAATACCATAAAGGATGTGGGGGGAGAAATACAGACCTATGTGACTGTGGGGTTTCCACATTTCATGTGACGTATTAAAACGGCAGCTGTGATTGGATGTGACAGTGAAGGGCGTCGAATCCCGGTTCTCGTTCTAACGGAACTCTCCTTCCTGTCTTTCCCACTAAATGCAGCAGCTATTAAAGAACCGGAACACGGTGCATGGAGCAGCTAATGGAAGTCTGAACAGTACATAGTAACAGGTACATTGGAAGAAGAACAGAATTTTAAATATCACGAACTGGCAGTGAGTTTACCATGTTTTCCTTCAGCATCATCCAGCCTAGACTCAATACAGCCTAAAATCCAGATGACAGGGTATGGATACAGACGGCCCCAGATACCGTCAAGTTTTGGGTTGAATAACTGGAAAGGGGTCTCCTAACACTCAGAAATTTCCCTTTACAAATATGTATGTATGTATATACTCGCTCACATGCTAATCCCTAAGTAATTCTGTGGTGAATGGCACAGTGGCAACAACAGCCAGAAGGACCTACCCACAGGAGCTTAAACTGGGGGGCATCAACCGCGGGGCATCAACCGTGGGGCAGCCAGACCTTCTTCTCCATGTGGAGGAGCTGAGGCGCCGGGCCGGGTGGGGGCACCGGGCTGGGTGGAGGCACCGGGCCGGGTGGGGGCACCGGCCTGGGTGGAGGCACGGGG
>NW_016808212.1:61109-68489 GCF_001698545.2 Rhinopithecus bieti
GGCACGGGGCTGGGTGGAGGCACCGGGCTGGGTGGGGCATGGGGCTGAATGAGGCACTGGGCTGGGTGGGGCACTGGGCTGGGTGGGGGCATGCCTCAGCTTCCTTTCCTCTCTTCTCTGGTTGGCTGGTCCTGGATGCAGGAGCAGTGGCATGAGGTGGACAGCAGGACAAGGAGAGCAAAGTTCAAGTTTTCTGACTGGAGGATTGAAATGGGGAGCTCCAGCACACTTGAAAAGTGCCAGGACATTGTGGAGAAAAAGGAGCTCAGAACATCGAATTCATGAAGCTGTTTATGAACATCTGCCTTCACCTCTGAACTACACATGCATAGATCTGACTTGAAAAATATGTACAATTTTCATAAGACTTAAACAAGACCTGGAATACTGTAACATAATGTTCAAATTGTCCAAGATACAATCCAAAATTACTTAATATTAGGCCAGACACAGTAGCTCTCGGCTGTAATCCTAGCACTTTGGGAGGCCAATGTGGGTGGATCACCTGAGGTCAGGAGTTCAAGACCAGCCTGGCCAACATAGTGAAACCCCACCTCTACTAGAAATACAAAAATTAGGCAGGCTTGGTGTTGCGTGCCTGTAATCCCAGCTACCCAGGAGGCTGAGGCAGGAAAATCGCTGGAACCTGAGAGGTGGAGGCTGCAGTGAACTGAGATCGCGCCACCGCCCTCCAGCCTGGGTGACAGAGCGAGACTCCATCTCAAAAAAAAAAAAACCCACAAAAATTTACTTAATATAAAAAAAACAGTAACTATCTTAAGTTACATGGAAAAAGACAATCAACAGGTAGTAATGCTGAGATGACACAGATGTTGGAATTATCTGACAAGCCTTTAAGTCAACTCTTATAAAAATGCTCCAAGCACTCTTGGAATGAATGAAAATATGGAGCATCGCAGCAAAGACCCAGAAGATATAAATAAGAACTGCTGAGCGGACACCACGCACCAGTTATCAAACCAGGGGAGGACTCCAGGTACGTAGAAAATAGCCAAGGTCATCGCAATGCTGACCACCAGAGAGAAGTCCAGACACTTCTGTCCACTGCAGCTTGGTATCAGGGTCACCAAGGAGTACAAACAACAGTCAAGCACTAGGTAGAAACACATCTTAAATCATCACAGAGAAGAGACAGAGAGAGATCAGCTCCAGCAGTGTGCACTGTTCCCGGCTGGTGGACCACTCTGGCAGCCAGTGCCGGACAGCTGACTTTCACGCACCCCCTCATGCTGCGGAAGAGGACCCCTGCCTCTCCCATGCAGAGTGTGAAACGCTGAAAGCTGGGGCATAGCTGAGGGTTATTGATGTTATACATTTAAGCTGAACAAAAGAGCACATGTGGGCCAGGTGAGGTGACTCACGCCTGTAATCCCAGCACTTTGGGAGGCTGAAGTGGGCGGATTACCTGAGGTCAGGAGTTCAAGACCAGCCTGGCCAACATGGTGAAACCCTGTCTCTACTAAAAGTACAAAAATTAGCCGGGTCTGGTGGCACTTGCCTGTAATTTCAGTCACTCAGGAAATCTCCCAGGTGTTTACCTGAACCCGGGAGGTGGAGGCTGCAGTGAGCCGAGATTGCGCCACTGCACTCTAGCCTGGGCGACAAGAGCAAAACTCTGTCTCAAAAAAATAAATAATTAAATTAAATTAGAAAGCACACATGGAGCTTGAAAAAGGGAAAGAGGAGCCCAACACAGGCTGCGTGGCTGTTTATCTCAGGGTGAGGAAGTAGCCCAGGCCCAATGCCCGTCTGTATCAGCCTAAAGGGGTTTCATGCATGTGACTGCCTTTCACAACAAACACCAAACGGAAAACATTTTAACAAAATACAATCACAAAAATTTTAAAGCTCAATGGATAGTCTCAACAGAAGAATGGAAATGACAGAGGAAAGAAGGACCAATAGAAATTACCCAACCTAAACAACAGAGAAAAAGATTGAAAAAAATGACAGCTTCAGGGACTCGTAGGACAACATCAAAATGTCTAACATTCATGCTACCAGCGTCCCAGAAGAAGTGAAGGAAGCATATGATGCAAAAAGAAGCACTGGAAGAAATGATGGCTGAAAAATTCCATTTGACAAAAACCTAAATCTCAGTGTCTTTTGAGGTTTAGAAAGTGCAGTGAACTCAAAATATGATAAACCTAAAGAAATGTATACCCAGACACATCATAATTAAGCAGCTAACAGCTAAAGGCAAAAAATTTGAAAGCAAGCAGAATAAAATGATGTATTACTTATAGGGTAACAAGCTTTCAAATGACTGTCCATTTATCTTCAGAAACCATGGAAGCCAGAAGGAAATGGAACATTTTTAATGTGCTGAAAGAAAAGGGATGTCATCATAGAATTCTATACCCAGTGAAAAATATCTGTCAGAAATTAAGATGAAATAAAGACATCCTCAGATGAAGCAAAACTGAGAGAATTCATTGCCAGCAAACCTGTTCCTGAAGAAGTGATAATGGGAGTTCTTGAAGCAGAAGGAAATAACCCTGGAAAGAATTTGGACCATCTGGATAAATATAATACAGTTCTCCCATTTACCTGCAGGAGATACATTCAAAGACGCCAGTGGACGTCTGAAACCATGGATGGCACTGAACCTGATTGCTGTCCGTGGAAACACGGTTTTGTTCATGTCTTCCATCCACAAACATAATGCCTTTTCCATCTCAACCAAGCGCTTACCGGCTCACTGCAACCACCGCCTCCTGGGTTCAAGTGATTCTCCTGTCAGCCTCCTGAGTTGATGGGACTGCAGGTGCTGGCCAGCATGCCTGGCTAATTTTTGTATTTTTTTAGTAGAGATGGGGTTTTGCCACATTGGCCAGGCTGGTCTTGAACTCTTGACCTCAAGTGAGCCACCCACCTCGATCTCCCAAAGTACTGGGATTACAGGCGTGAGCCACCGTGCCCGGCCTCACTGTCGCTTTTGCAGTTTGAAGTGCAACAGCAAAACTAATATGAATTTCTTTTTTCATCTTCATGATTCATGGATAGAAGATTTCTTACCATAAGATCTTGGGAATCTCAGCAACTTTTTTCTTGCCGTATTAAATAAAAAATGTTTACTTTTTCACTGAAAGGAAGCATTTTACTGCTTCTCTTGCGTGTGTCTATCTGAATTGCCAGCATCACTGCTCTTGTGCTTTGGGGCCATGATTAAGTAAAATGAGGGTTACTGGAGCACAAGCGCTGGGATACTGCAACGGTTGATCTGATAACCAAGCTGGCAATGGAGGGACTAACAGGCGGGTAGCGCATACGGCATGGACACGCTGGAGAAAAGGACGATTCATATCCCAGGTGGGAGGCAGCAAAACGGTGTGAAATTTGATCGCACACCCAGAAAGGCAGGCGGTTTAAAGCTTATGAATTCCTTCTTTCTAAATGTTTCCATTTAATATTCTGGGCCATGGTTGACCTCAGATAACTAAAACCACAGAAAGCAAAAACCTGGATGAGAGGGGCTACTGTAAACGAGTCTTCTCTTGTGTCTCTAAAATGTCCGGCAGTTGAAAGCAAAAATTATAACATTGTCTGAATTGTTTTTTCAAGGTACGTAGATATAACATTCAAGATAAATATAACATAAAGGAGAAGGAGGGAAGTGCCGTATGTAGTAATTAGCTTTCTGCATTCCATTTAAAGTGTTAAAATGTGATTTTAACTTGACTGTGAAAAGCTAAATGTGCACATTCTAGTCCCCAGAGCAGTCCTTTAAAAACTGTACAAAGAGATAGAGTTTAAGAATGACAATAAATTAAAATGGAATATTTAAAATGTTCAAATAACAAGAAAGATGAAAAGGGGAAACAGGTGAATAGAGAACAGGGAACAGCAGAAAACGATGAATGAAATCCTGGTCTTAAATCCAAACGCACCAATAATTACACTGAATGTCAATCATCTAAGTACACCAATGAAAAGAGTGATTGTCAGAATAACTAGTAATGACCTAATTATATTCTACCTACAATAAATTGACTTCGAATGTAGTGATACAGGCAGTTAAAAGGTAAAAGGGTGGGAAAAGATACACCATGCAAATTCTAACCAAAAGAAAGCATGGAAGTGGCATCAGCAAGGTTGTGGATCGGCAGCTCCAAGCACTTGCTACCCCAAGGAAGGCCTGGAAAGCCAGGAGAAAGTGTAAGAACCAACGCTGGGAACTTCAGACTCAGGCTGCACTCCTGTATCACCAGCTTTCCTGGTTCTCCAACTTGCAAATGGTGGGACTTCTCAACCTTCATAGTCACAGGAGCCAATTCCCATAATAAATCTCTCTCTTTAGATGTAGATTTAGATATGGATAGCTATCCTCCTGGTTATATTTCCCAGGATAACCCTAATACACATAAAAAGGATGGAAATTCTGACACACACTACAGCATGGATGAACCTTGAAGACATTGTGCTAACTGAAATAAATCAGACAAAAAAGACAAAAAGACAAATACTATATGATTCCACTGAGATGAGGCACCTAAAGCAGTCAAATTAATAGGTTCAGAAGGCAGAATGGTGTAGCTAGGGGCTGGGGCAGAGAGGAATGGGAAGTTATTGTTTGATAGGTACAGAGTTTCAGTTTCACAAGATGAGAAGAGCTGTGGAGATGAATATTGGTGATGGTTGCAAAACAATGGATGTATTTAAAACAACAAAACTGTGGTTAACATGGCAACTTTTATGTTATATGTATTTCACCAGTTTTTTAAATTAAAAATAAGTATTTATAGTCTCAGCATCTTCAAATGCCTCACAAATATTTCCAAGCTTTATCCTTGATTTCTTATCCTACCTGTGTCAAAAATCTTCACCTTCCCAAGATTTTTTTATATCAAATGCTAATAAGAGGCCCCTAATCTCTGGCAAGCACCTGACTTTTTTGGAGTCAGGCTGAGTAATAGTATATAGGACTCACTGAATCAAGGAATATGGGGTTTGCAACTTTCTGTTCCCAGGCTATCTGTGCAAAACTCAGCAAACTTAGTAATGAATGAAATGATGTTAAAAAGCAATCTCTTTAAAAATCTGAAGCAAGACAAAGATGCCTGGTAGCTAGGCTTCTATTCAACATTGTCGAGACCCTTGCCATTGCACTGAAATAAGAAAAAGCCATACAAAGTATATTTCTGTGAAGGAAAAGACAAAATTGTCATGTATAGCTGTTACGGCAGTTTCATAAAGATTCTCCAAAATACATAGACAGACAGTCAAAGTTATTTAAAATTGTCAAGTTTGCTAGGTATAAAACAATATGCAAAATTCAATTGCATATCCATATACTAACAACAAACAGAAAATGTAATTTGTTTAAAATGTCATTTATAAAGGAAACAATAAAATGAAGGGACAATCCACAGATGAGGATAAAACATTTACAAACTATTTATCTGATAAGGGCTTAATACTCAAAAATATAATGAACTCAAACAACTCAACACCAAGAAAACAAACAACCTGATTTTAAAATGGGCAAAGGACATTAACAGACATTTCTCAAAAGAAGACACACAAGGCCAGGCACAGTGGCTCATGCCTGTAATCCCAGCACTTTGGGAGGCCAAGGCGGGTGTACTACTTGAGCTCAGGAGTTCAAGACCAGTCTGGCCAGGATCACAAAACTCTGTCTCTACTAAAAATACAAAAAGTAGCCGAGGGTTGTGGTGCATCTGTAATCCCAGCTATTCAGGAGGCTGAGGCAGGAGAATCACTTGAACCCAGGAGGCGGAGGGTGCAGTGAGCCAAGATTGCACCACCGCACTCCAGCGTGGGCAACAGAGCAAGACTCTGTCAAAAAAAAAAAAAAAAAAAAAAAAAAAAAAGACATACAAATAGCCAAAGGAATATTTTAAATGCTCAATATTTCTAGTCATCAAGGAAATAAAATTAAAACCACAATGAGGTCTCACCTCAAGCTTATTTGAATGGCTATTATTTTTAAAAGATGAATGATAACAAGTATTGGTGAGGATGTGTAGCAAGGGAACCCTTGTACACTGTTGGTGGGACTGTAAATTAGTACAGCCTCTATGGAGAAGAGAATGGAGGCTCCTCAAAAAACTGAAAACAGAACTATCATGCGATCCAGCAATCCCACCTCTGGGTATACAGTCGCCCCTCGACACATGATGGCATTATTCAGACAGAGCCCCATTGTACGTCAAGGAGCATACTGAACGTGTATGTATCACTTCTGCACCACTGTAATGTTGAAAGATTGTAAGGCAAACTATTTTAAGTCAGGAGCCATCTGCAGAGCCACAGGAATTAAAGCCAGCACATCAAAGAGACATCTGCACTCGCGGGTTCATCCACAGCACCGTTCGCAGTAGCTGAAATGTGGAAGCAGCCTCAGCACCCATTGACAGACGAATGGATAGAGAGAATGTGGAGCACGTGCAGAATGGGACACAATTGAGCCTTTAAAAAGAAGGAAATTCTGTCATTCTCAAAAACACAGATGGATCTGGAGGACGTTACGCTACTTCGAATAAGCCAGGCACAGAAAGACAAATCCTGCATGATCTCACTTACATGTGGAATCTTCCAAAGTCAATCCCACAGAGAAACAGAGAGTGGAATGGTGGTTACCAGAGGCTGAGGGGTGAAGTGGGGAAGGAGAAGGATGGGGAAAAAGGAAATGCTGATCAAAGGGTACAACATTTCAGTGAGGCAGGAGGAATGAGGTTTAGTGATCCACTGCACTGCACAGTGACCACAGTTAATAATAATGTATGTTTCAAAATTGCTAAAAGAATAGGCTTTTAGCATTCTCACAGTAAAAAAGAATGACGAGTTGGTGAGGTGGTGGAGATGCTAACTAGCTTGATTGAGTCTTTCTACAATGTATACATAGATCAAACCATCACGTTGTACCCCATAAATATACACAATTATTATCTGCCAATTAAAAATAGATTAAAAAAATAAGTCTGGGAATGGTAGCTCACACCTATCACTGCAGCACTTTGGCAGGCCCAAGAGGGAGGATTATTTGAGGCCAGGAATTCGAAATCAGCCTGGGCAACATGGTGAGACCCCGTCTCAATAATAATAATAATAAGCCCAGTGTGGTGGTGCATGCCTGTAGTTCTAGCTACTTGGGAGGCTGAGGTGGGAGGATCACTTGAGCCCATTAGCTTGAGAGTTCAAGGCTGCAGTGAGCTATTATCATGCCACTGCACTCCAGTCTGGATGACAGAGCAACAATCTGTCTTTAAAACTAAATACACGGCCGGGCGCGGTGGCTCAAGCCTGTAATCCCAGCACTTTGGGAGGCCGAGGCGGGCGGATCACAAGGTCAGGAGGTCGAGACCATCCTGGCTAACACAGTGAAACCCCATCTCC
>NW_016808212.1:69215-90236 GCF_001698545.2 Rhinopithecus bieti
AAAAAAAAAAAAAAACTAAATACACAAACAAATTGAAAATACACTAAAAATGTGAAGATCAAAGTTTTAGAGAAAAAAAGGTACATCTCAAAAATATCTTGCTTTTCCCTTTTTTACCTAATTGGAAAGTAAAGGCATTGCAAATGTGCAGTGTGGTAACTGCCAGGGCACAAGCAACGGTCACTTCTGGGAATTGCTGTTCCTTCATCAACACATCAAACAAAATTTTGATACTAAAATTTTAGTAACAAAATTGAAATATTTTGCATAAAAATTCTAATAAAAGTTAACATTTGTTCTTGTGTTTCAGACTTTTTTAGTTTTCTGATATTCAATCTTGGTCACAGCTCTGGCCAAACATCTCTTTAGCCCCCTGGCCATTTGGTATTTAGCAAAAAATGAAAGAGAGTATGGAGATGTACCTCTAGCAACTCCGAATACATCGAACAAATTATTTGCAAGACCAGTACAGAGAAAATTTTGAAACTTTTTGAAGACCACTAAAGGATACTCTAAAATAGATAAATGCCTTCATGCTGGGAAGACTGAAGACCACAAACATGCTATTTTCTCCCCAACTGATACATGGACCCAGTGTAATTTCAATCAAAATCACAAAAGGGATTGTGTAGAATTGGACGAATTCTAAAACTCCTGTTGAAAGGCAAAGAACCAAGAGTAGCCAAGACACCCGTGAAGCAGAGTACTGTGGGGATCTGCCCAATGTCTACATTTTTATAAGGACCAGCTAGTGTGGTGTTGGTTCAGGACAGACCCAGGGGACAGAAAGAGCCCAGAAGTAGACCCAGACATATTTGTAAATTTAAATGTTTGTAATTTATATAAACAAATATCTGATGATAGGATTAAAAATGTGAAATCATCTGAGTAATAAAAAATACAGAAACGTAACTGGCATATTAAAGAATACAGCCCCCCGGCCGACTGCAGTGGCTCACACCTGTAATCCCAGCACTTTGGGAGGCCAAGCAGGCGGATCATGAGGTCGGGAGATCGAGACCATCCTGGCTAACACGGTGAAACCCGTCTCTACTAAAAATACAAATATTAGACGGGTGTGGTGGCAGGCACCTGTAGTCCCAGCTACTCGGGAGGCTGAGGCAGGAGAATGGCGTGAAACCGGGAGGTGGAGCTTGCAGTGAGACGAGATCTTGCCACTGCACTCCAGCCTGGGTGACAGAGAGACTTCGTCTCAAAAAAATAATAATAAAATAAAATAAAAATAGAAAGAATACAGCCCCCCAAAAGAGAAGACTTCTCAATATTAGCCATTTACCTTATTTCACCTCTCACATAATAGGGATTCATTTCCCCCTCTATGACGACTATCCCACAAGTAAAGTTCTCCCTTTCATGACTCTGGGAGTCCTAGTAACCGCCTGTTACCAAAATATTGCACCACACAGGGTGGGTGATCTCCGCTTTGCATTTTGGGTGAACACACTGCTAGCAGCATTTGAATTTGTGTGGCCGACCTTCGCCACGGCATAGTGGCAGGTTTTACAGCTCAAGCCAGACAAAACAGTGCTTTCTAAAATGAGAGAAAAACTGACCAGCAAATCAATCAAAGCTTTAAATAGCTGAAAAATTAAGTAAAAGGTGACATTTGTGAGAGTCCAGAGTTAATTGTTAATTGTTTTTTTTTTTTTTTAACAACTCTTCCCACTCTGGTGTCCACTCTGTGCGTCTTCGGTTAATCCCAGCCAGTCAGGTGCCCACCTGCACGTTGCTGTTGCCCT
The DNA here is from genome assembly GCF_001698545.2 of Rhinopithecus bieti. NCBI lineage: Eukaryota > Metazoa > Chordata > Mammalia > Primates > Cercopithecidae > Rhinopithecus > Rhinopithecus bieti. The sequence goes on from NW_016808212.1 coordinate 70,976, forward strand.
CCAGACAGCCACGTGTTCTTCCGTCTTCTCTCAGTGAGATTCTAAACTCCTCAAGCACGCAGACCATGGCCTCTATCTCCTTTGTGTACACTGCAATGTCTGGCATGGTTAAGTGGAACTGACTCTGCAGAGAAGTTTTGCAAAACAATTAGGGTAAGAAAGAAGTGGGAAGGATGGTAGATGAAGGGGTTCATGAGTAAAGAGCTCAAAGAGATGGTCTCAGACTTTAGTGATGTGGAAACTGATAAAAGGAAAATCAGATTGTAAAATAGTATGTACAATATCATCTTATTTTTATTTAAGAAAAAAAGGTACAGGGGAGAGGGGCTCCAAGAGGGATAACTGGAGGCATTAGTTACTTATTAGTTACTTGCCTCCTTCACTGAGAAGAAGCAAAATAGTAAATCGTCACGTTCTGAGTAGATTATCCAAGAGGGACACTGGAATTCAACAGAAAAGTGGCAGGAAACTCCTACAGCAAGGAATACAGGGGAGAAAGGACGGTGGGGCTGGGACAGGCTCCCCAGTGCAGGGAAAGGGTAAGGGAGAGAGGAAGGGAGGGGGCAAGGCCGCTGCTGCTCCAGGAATGTGGGGCTGGGACAGACCCCCCAGTGCAGGGAAAGGGTAAGGGAGAGAGGAAGGGAGGGGGCAAGGCCGCTGCTGCTCCAGGAATGTGGGGGCTGGGACAGACCCCCCAGTGCAGGGAAAGGGTAAAGGAGGGACCCTCAGCACCCGACATTCCCACCGCGAACTCCTGCAGTCTCAGCCGTGAGAGCCCCTTTGACCACGCAGGTCCTGACTAACAGGGTGCTGCCAGGAGGTTGTGCGATGGCACCTGCCCACGGGAGGGAGTCTCAGGGTCCCACACGCTCCCTGAGACCTAAGCGGCTACAGCAAGGCACCGTGCTGAAGTCCCGCCCACAATGGACTGAGGCAGTGTCCTGGGGCTCAGTGGTGCCAGGCTGAGGCATGAGTGAGGCCCGGGCAGACACAGCTTGGGCTAAGGTGCAGGTGCTGCCAGGGCTGAGGCTGTACATGGGGCGCACATTCTCCACCCACCTGCCTAGGCTTCCACCTTTGAAGGGGGGCCTGCTCTCCCCAGTGGAAGGCCACAGCATGGTCACCACTGTCCCCCACCCAAGCATTCTGTGGGGGGCCTGGGGATGACCCTGCCGCAGCCTACCATAGCTGCCACCTGCACACATCACTGGGGGGCCTGAACACAAGCCTGCCTGGCCATCTGTGCCCCTACCTCATGCCAGAGCATGCAGTCCGGGTGCCAGGCGATTGCCCATCCCAGTCCATCACTTTCAGCACCTGAATACTTCTCCTGGGCCCTGAGGTTGGGCCCTCCGACTCTGCTGCTACTACAACAGCTGGCACCTACCTGCATGTACCACCTGCGGGCCTAGACACTGGCCTGCCCAGCCCATTGCAGCCACCATCAGCACCAGCATGCACTGCTCGGGACCCAGAGGGCTGTCCTGCCACTGTCATCACCTATGCCCTGCTGGCTGACCAGGGGCCCAGAACACACACTCACCTGGTCCACCACTACCACTACTGGCATCCAAGTAAGCTACCTGGAAGCCCCAAAATTGCCCACCTGGACCTGCCACAACCAGTGCCAGGATATGCCACCTTGGGGCCCAAGGACAGGCATGCTCATTCCTCCACTGCCACCACTGGGCCTGAAGACTGGCCCCACCTGGGATTCCAGTCCCCAGCAAAGCTTCACCACAGCCTCCACTAATAATCACACCCTAAACCACAAAGGAAATCACAGATACCACTGACATTGTTTAAACTAAAGAGGAAATATAGAGATGACACTACTGCACGCACCCAGAGTCAAAGCCAAAGGGCCCTATCCAACCAGCACCATAGACACATTTTCAGGAAAAATCCTCCCCTTTGAAAGCAAACTCAAAGAATTGGAAGAAGTGACTATTACAACAGATTTGCAGATATCAACTTAAGGAAACATGAAACAGAATAAAGGAAGGAAATATGACACCTCCAAAGGAACATCATAATTCTCTAGCAATAGACCCCAACAAAAAACAAATTTACAAAATCCCAGAAAAAGAATTTAAAATATAGATTTTTTAAAGTGGCTCAGTGAGATACAAGAGAATAATGAAAAACAATGCAAAGAAATCAGAAAACAAATTCAGCCCATGAATGAGAAATTTACCAAAGAGATAATATCATGAAAAAGAACCAAACAGAAATTACGCAAGTGAAGTATTCACTGAATGAAATACAAAAGACATTTGAAAGCTTCAGCAATGAACTAGACAGAGCAGTAGAATCTCAGAACTTGAAGACAAATCTTTTGAAATAACCCAGTCAGACAAAAATAAAGAAAAACGAATTTAAAAGAATGAGCAGAGCTTTTGTGACATATGGGACACATTAAATGACCAAATATTTATCAGTATCCCAGAGGCAAAGAGAGAACAAAAGGTTTAGAAAATCTATTTAATGAAATAATAAATGAAAACTTCCCAAGCCTAGCAAAAGTTTAGACATCCAGACATAGGAGGCTCAGAGATCCCCAAACAGATATAATGCAAAAAGATCTTCTCCATGGCACATTATGGTCAAATTGTTCAAAGACAAAGTAAAAATTCTAAAAGAGCAAGAGAATAGAATCTAGTTATCTACAAAGGAGCCCCCAGCAAACTAACAATGGGTTTCTCAGTAGAAACCTTACAGGCCAGGAGAGAGTAAGATTCTATATTCATATTCAAAGTACTGAAAGAAAAAAAAGCCCTGCTATATAAGAATAGTATACCCAGCAAAATATCCTCAATAAGTAAAGGAGAAATAAAGTCTTTCCTAGATAAACACCGGGGGAATTCATCACCACTAGAATGGCCCTACAAGAAATGCTCAAGGGAGTCCTACCTAGAAGCGAAAAGAGGACATTTACCATCATAAAAACACAGGAAAATGTAAGACTTACCAGTAAAGCAAACACATAAACGAGGAAGAGAAAAAACTCAAATGGTACTACCAAACCACAACCCATAAAATCCACCAAACCACAACAACCCATAAGATAAAAAGAAAGGAAAAATGAATACAAACCAGAAAACAACTAACAATATGACAGGAACAAAACCTCACAAATCAATAATAACCTTGAATGTAAATGGATTAAATTCTCCACTTGAAAGGCATAGACTGGTTGAATGGATTAAAAAGCAGGATCCAACTATATGCTGCTTATAAGAAATGCACTTTACAGGTAATGCACATATAGACTGCACTTTAAACAAATAGACTAAAAGTAAAGGAATGTAAAAGATATTCCATGCAAACAAAACCCAAAACAAGCAGAAATAGCTACAATTATGTCAGACAAAACAGAAGACTTTAAGTCAAAAACAGTAAAAAAGGGCAAAGAAGGTCATTATATAACAATAAAAAAATCAATCCAGCAAGATGATATAGTAAGGCTAAATATATATGCACTCAACACTGGAGCACCCAAATTTATAAAGCAAATACTACTCGATCTAAAGAGAGAGACTCCAATACAATAATAGTGGGGGACTTCAACACCTTACTCAGCATTAGACAGACCCTCTAGACAGAGAGTCAACAAAGAAGCATTGGATTTAAACTGGACTTGAGACCAAACAGGACCTAAGAGATATCTACAGAACATTTTATTCGACAACTGCAGAACACACATTCTTCTCATCTGCATGTGGAACGTTTTCCAGGACAGACCATACGTTAGGTCACAAAATAAGTCTCAGTGAATTATTTGAAAAATCAAAATCATATCAAGTATTTTCTCAGACCAGTAATGGAATAAAATTAAAACTCAATACCAAGAGGAAGTTTAGAAACTGTAAAGATACAGAGAAATTAAATAACATGCTCCTGAATGACCACTGGGCCAATAAAGAAGTTAAGATGGACATTCAAAAAATTTATTGAAACAAATGGAAATGGAAATACAACCTACCCAATTCTGTGGGATACAGCAAAATCAGTATTCAGGGAAGTTCACAGCAATAAACTCCGACTTTAGAAAAGTAGAAAGATTTCAAATAAATAACCTAACAATGAACTCAAGCAATTAGAAAGGTGAAAACATTCCAAACCCCAAATTAGCAGAAGGAAAATAATAAAGATCAGAACAGAACTTTACAAAATAGAGATGCAGAAACAATATTAAGGATAAATGAAATGAAAAGTTGTTTCTTCAAAAAGATAAACAAAATTGATATACCACTAGCTATACTAACCAAAAAAAGACAGAAGACCCAAGTAAACAAAATCAGAAATGAAAAAGGAGATGTTACAACTGATATACCACAGATATACAAAAGATCAGACTTTTGTGAACAACTATATTAACAAACTGAAAAATCTAGAAGAAATGAATAAATTCCTGGACATATACAACCTATGAAGATTGAATCAGGAAGAAACAGAAAACTTTAACAGACCAATAATGAGTAGCGAGATTGAATCAGTAATAAAAGGTCTACCAACAAAGAAAAGCTCAGGACCGGATGGATTCACTGTCAAATCTACCAAATGCATAAAGAAGAACTAGTACCAATACTCCTCAAATGATTCCAAAACATTGAAGAGGAGGCAATTCTCCCTAACTTATTCTACAAGGCCAGCATTACCCTGGTAACAAAACCAGACAAGGACACAATTAAAAAAAGAAAACTATAGACCAATATCCCTGATGAACATAGATGTAAAAATCCTCCACAAAATACTATCAAACTGAATTCATCAGTACATCAAAAAGATTATACACTATGATCAAGTAGGATTTAACCCAGGGATGCAAGGATGGTTCAACATACACAAGTCAGTAAATGTGATACATCAAATCAAAAGAATGAAAGACAAAAAAAATAAAAAAACACATGATCATCTCAATAGATGCAGAAAGAGCATTTGATAAAATTCAATATTCCTTTGTAAGAAAAACTGTCAACAAATTAGGCATAGAAGGGACATATCTCAAAATTAAAAGGCCATATATGACCAGCCCACAGCTAACATCATACTGAATGGGAAAAAATGAAACCCTTTCCTCTAGAACTGGAACAAGACAAGGATGCCCACTCTCATCACTCCTATTCAACATGGTCCTGGAATTCCTCGCCAGAGCAATCAGGCAAGAGAAAGAAATAAAAGATATCCAAATTGAGTGGCTGGGCGTGGTAGCTCATGCCTGTAATCCCAGCACTTTGGGAGGCAGAGGTGGCTGGATCACTTGAGGTCAGGAGTTTGAGATCAGCCTGGCCAACATGGTGAAACCCCATCTCTACTAAAAATACAATAATTAGCCAGGCGTGGTGACATGCACCTGTAATCCCAGCTACTTAGGGGACTGAGGCAGGAAAATTACTTGAACCCAGGAGGCAGAGGCTGCAGTGAACTGAGATCATTCCACTGCATTCCAGCCTGGGCGACAGAGCAAGACTCTGTCTTTAAAAAAAAAAAAAAAATCCAAATTGGAAAAGAGGAGATCAAATTGCCCCTTTTTGCAGATGACATGACTTCATATCTAGAAAAACCAAGAGACTGCACCAAAAAACTCTTAAAAGTGATAAACAAATGAAGTTAAGTTGTAGCATACAAAAATCAGTGGCATTTCTTTTCTTTTCTTTTTTTTTTTTTTTTTGAGACAGAGTCTCACTCTGTTGCCCAGGCTGGAGTGCAGTGGCACTATCTTGGCTCACTGCAAGCTTTGCCTCCCAGGTTCACGCCATTCTCCTGCCTCAGCCTCCCGGGTAGCTGGGACTACCGGCGCCCACCACCTCACTGGGCTAATTTTTTGTATCTTTAGTAGAGACAGAGTTTCACCGTGTTAGCCAGGATGGTCTCGATCTCCTGACCTCTTGATCGGCCTACCTCAGCCTCCCAAAGTGCTAGGATTACAGGCGTGAGCCACTGCGCCCGGCCTCAGTGGCATTTCTATACACCAATAATGATATAGTCAAACAAGAAATCCAGAAGGCCATCCCATTATGATAGCTACAAAAAATAATAAAATACCTAGCAATAAATTTAATCAAGGAGGTAAAAGATCTCTCCAAGGAAAACTACTAAATACTGGTGAAAGAAATTGAAGAAGACACAAAAATTGGAAAGCCATCCCATGCACATGAATTGAAAGAATATTATTAAAATAACCATGATTCCCTAATCTACAGATTCCATGTAATCCCTATCAAAATACCAGTATCATTTTTCACAGAAATAGAAAAAGCAATCCTAAAATTTATATGAAACCAAAAAAGATCCAGAATTGCCGAAGTAATCCTAGCAAAAGGAGCAAAGTTGGAGGCATCACATTGCCTGACTTCAAAATATATTACAAGGATATAGTAACCAAAACAGGATGGTATTGGTATAAAAGTAGATATGTAGACCAATGGAACAGAATAGAGAGCCCAGAAATAAACGCACCTATTTACAACCAACTGATCTTTGACAACGTCATCAAGAAGATACACTGGGCAAGGGATACCATCTTCAATAAATGGTCCTGGGAAAACGGGATGACCATATGAAGAACAACACTAGACCTTTATCTCTCACCATATACAAAAATCAACTCAAGAAAAATCAAAGACTTAAACATAAGATCTGAAACTATATAACTACCAGAAGAAAACATAGGGGAAACACTTCAGGACATTGATCTAGGCACAGATTTTATGGTGAAGACCTTAAAAGCACAGGCAACAAAAACAAAAATAGACAAATAGGACCACATTAAATAAAAAGCTTCCGCACAGCAAAGGAAACAAGCAAGAGTGAAGCGACAACCAGTTGAATGGGAGAAAATATTAGCAAATTACTCATCCAACAGGGACTAACATCCAGAATATACAAGGAAGGAATTCAAACAACTCAACAGTAAAAACACAAGTAATCCCATTTAAAAAAATAAATGGTCAAAGGAGAATAGACATTTCTCAAAAGAAGACATATAAATGTCCAACACACATATGAAACAATGCTCCACATCACTCACCACCAGGAAAATGCAGATCAAACCCACAATGAGATATCATCTTACCTCACTTATAATGGCTATTACTAAAAAGAAAAAAAAACAATAACAGAGGTTGGCGAGTATACGGAGGAAGGGGAACTCTTATACACTGTTGGTGGGAATGTAAGTTAGTTTCGGAACTATGGAGAACAGCATGGAAATTTCTAAAACACCTAAAAATAGAACCACCATAAGATCCAGCAATCCCACTACTGGGAATTTATCCAAAGTGGAAAAAAATCAAAGGGATACATGGCACTCCCAGGTTTACTGCAGCACTATTCACACTAGCAAAGACATGGAACCAGTCTAAGTGTTCATCAACAGATGAATGGATAAAGAAAATGTGATACACACACACACACACACACACACACATACACATCATGGAATACTATTTGTCCATAAAAAAGAATGAAATCATGTCATTTGCAGCAACACAATGAAACCGAAGTTCATTGTGTTAAGTAAAATAAGCCAAGCACAAAAAGACAAACATCACAAGTTCTCATATGTGGAAACTAAAAAGTTAATCATACGAAGGGGACAGTGCAAATGCACAATTAGAAAACATAAGGTCTAGCCGGGCGCGGTGGCTCAAGCCTGTAATCCCAGCACTTTGGGAGGCCGAGACGGGCAGATCACGAGGTCAGGAGATCGAGACCATCCTGGCTAACCTGGTAAAACCCCGTCTCTACTAAAAAGTACAAAAAACTAGCCGGGCGTGGTGGCGGGCGCCTGTAGTCCCAGCTACTCGGGAGGCTGAGGTGGGAGGATGGCGTGAACCCGGGAGGCGGGGCTTGCAGTGAGCTGAGATCCGGCCACTGCACTCCAGCCTGGGTGACAGAGCGAGACTCTGTCTAAAAAAAAAAAAAAGAAAACATAAGGTCTAATGTTTGATAGCAGAGTAGGAAGACTATAGTTAATAATTATGCATTGTGTTTTTTAAATAGCTAGAGGACCTCAGATGTACCCAACATATAGAAACGATAAATACTCAAGTGACTAATACCCTAAGTATCCCAACTTGATCATTAGACAGGCACATATACTCATAATATCCCGATTTGATCATTGCACAGGCACATATACTCATAGTATCCCGACTTGATCATTACAGAGGCACATATACTCATAGGGACCCCACCGGAAAGTTCTATGAGTGTAACAAAATTTTACATGTACCCCATAAATAGGTACAAATAGAATGTATCAAAAAGAATTTTAAAAATTAAAAAAACCAGTGTATGTATATATACACATTCACACACATACACACATACCCATAGGGACTCAACCAGAAAGATATACAACAAACGGTTATGGTTTGTGTGTTGTGTGTGATTTTTCTTTTGTTATGTCTATATGTGATTTCTACATGTTCTAAAATGAAAACATATTTTCATAATTAAGAAAAAGATCATCATTAAGCATAAAACCAAGGCTTCTACTTCTAGCTAAAACAGCTAGAAAATTAGGTAACATGTATTTAACAATCTATCTGCAAAATAACCCCAGTACATAACACTGTTACAGGCACTGAACAGTAGATGGTGCAGGACTGTGATCCTTAGGAAGTGGGGAACAGTGGAGATGTGAGTCCTCCAAGCAGCCTAGATTGGCTCCTGAAGGCCAACTGTGATCTTGGCAAAGGTAGGGAAAACAAGGCCAGGTGGCCTTGTTCACTGAGTAGAGGAGTCAGAGTACTGGAGAGGAGAAAATCACTCAGGCAAAGAGCTCAGAAAGATCCATAAGGGTTCTCCTGCGTCTTCAGCTGGAAACCATTTGCTCATGACCAAGGCAAAACTCCTTAGATTGCAAACAGCAGATTCCAGGGAAAGAAAAGGCACTGAGGAGCTATATGGGAAGCAACAGCCAGAGCTCACAGGTGAGGAGTCAGTTACGTCCTCCATGGCTAGGAGGGAGAGACTGTGTTGAGTCCACTGGCCATCAGTAAACTGCCTTAGTAGTGAGCCTAAACTAGCGCTATGGGAAAGACTAACTTAGACTTGCCTTAAAACAGCTTAAAAACAAGACTTCAAAGGATCAAACAGGACTGAAAATAACTTCAATAGTTTTTAAAGAAATACAAGAAAAGCTAGAGTTTGAAAATCTAAAATTCATATTGACTGGCATCTAAAGCAAAATTACCAGACATGCAACAAAGCGAGAAGATGTGAAGCCTAATCAGTCAACAGAAATAGACCTAGAAGTGACAGAGATTATGGAGTTATCACATGAAGACTTAAAATAGTTATTATAAATGTGTTCAATATTCTCAAGAATATAAGGAGGAGAGAAAAATGCAGGATATAAAAGATAGAAAAAGAACTAAATTTCCAGAGATGAAAATTGCAATAGCTAAAATAAAAATTCTATTAAATGGTATTAACAGCTAATTAGATGTTGATGAAGAAAAGATCAGTGAACTTGAATTCACAGCAAAAGAATCTATCCAAAATAAAGCACAGAGAGAAAAACACTGTAAAACTGAACAGAGGCCTCACACACCAAAGGCTCCATCACGTGGTCTAAATGTGTGTAACTGGAAGCCTAGCATGGGGATGCGGGCAAAAAGAAATTTAATGGTGCAATTTTCTAAATTCAAAAAAAGTGTATAAACCTAGGACCCAAAAACTCAATGAACCCTCAAGGATAAATACAAAGAAAATCATGCCAGGATGTATTACAATGAAAATACTCAAAACTCATAATAAAAAACCAAAATCTTAAAAGTAGCCAAAGGGCTGGAAATGCTGGCTCATGCCTGCACTTTGGGAGGCCAAGGTGGGTGGATCACTTGAGGTCAGGAGTTCGAGACCAGCCTGGACAACATGCAAAACCCCATCTCTATTAAAAATACAAAACTTAGCCAGGCGTGGTGGCGCGTGCCTGTAATCCCAGCTACTTGGGAGGCTGAGGCAAGAGAATTGCTTGAACCCAGGCGTGGAGGTTTCAGTGAGCCGAGATTGCACCTCTGCACTGCAGCCTGGGTGACAGAGTGAGACTCTGTCTTAAAAAAAAAAAAAAAAAAGTAGCCAAAGAATGAAGACACAGAAAACACAAATTAAAATGCAAACTTCTGCACTTTGAAAGTTTCCATAAAGAAAATGAAAAAGCAAGCCCCCAACTGGGAGAAAATTTCTGACACAGGATTTGTACCTGGAACACGTAAACAACTCTTACAACTCAGTAATAAGGCAAACAACTCATTTTTTTAAATGGGAAAATATTTGAACACTTCATAAAATATACAAATTGCCAAAAAACCAGAAAATATGCTTAACATTATGCAGATTAATGCCATGCAGATGAAAACCACAATGAGAGACTACTGTATACTCCTAAAGGCTATGATTTAAAAGACTGACATCGCCAACTGCTGGTGAGTATGTGGAGCAACCAGAACGCGTGTATGTCGTTGAGCCCTTTCGTTTAAATCAGTAAATATAACAGCAACTGATACTCAATCCTGGATTGAACAATGTGTGCAAGACTCGGTGAACTGGGAGAGCAGGTCATTAACGAAATCCACACAACGAATGGAACATTTCATTGTAAGAAAAAAGGATGGCCGGGCGTGGTGACTCATGCCAGTAATTCCAACACTTTGGGAGGCTGAGATGGGTGGATCACTTGAGGTCAGGAGTTCGAGACCAGCCCAGCCAACATGGCACAACCCTGTCTCTACTAAAAATACAAAAATTAGCTGGGCGTGGTGGCGCACACCTGTAGTCCCAGCAACTTGGGAGGCTGAGGCACAAGAATCACTTGAACCCAGGAGGCAGAGGTTGCAGTGAGCCAAGATCACACCATTGCACTCCAGCCTGGGTGACAGAGCAAGGCTCCATCTCGAAAAACAGACACAGCTACAGACAGAATGTTTGTGTCTCCCCAAAATGCATACACTGAAATCCTGAGAGGATGGTGTTCGAAGGTGGATCCTTTGGGAAGAGATTAGGTCATGACGGTGCAGCCCCTGTGAATGGGATTAGTGCCCTGTGAAAGAGGCCCCAGAGAGCTCTCTCCCCTTCCACCATGTGAGGACGTGCGAGGCAGGAGAGCGTTGTCTACAAACCAGGAAGTGGGTCCCCACCAGACACTGATTCTGCTGGTGCCTTGGCTGCCAGCCTCCAGCACTGTGAGTGTTGTTTACAAGGTACCCGTCTATGACAGCAGCCCGAATGGACTCACACAAAGATGTAAATATAACATTTAAAAAAGTAAAAACCCTAGAATGTTAAGTGTGGGTTGGAAATATTAGCATACACATATCACATTTTCCCCTAACTCTGGCCAATGAATGGCCTGGAGGCAGTGAGAGGGCAGAGGTGGCCACCCCACACTCAGGCTCCGGTTGCTGGACACCAACCCCTCAGCAGAAGCCGGGGCTCAGAGGAGGTCAGGGAGGATGGCTGGTCCAGGACGAGGGCAGTGGGGAGCCGGGGCTCGGGGAGGATGGCCGGTCCAGGACAGGGGCAGGGGAGACGCAAGATGAGCCCAAGGACACCTTTGTGTCCTGGAAATCAAAGAAGCTGCAAAGACCAGCTAGACTAAGAACAGAGGCACCTCTGGAAAGTGAGCTCTGCAGCCAGTGATGGGAAGGCTTAAGGTCAAAAGGAATCATGACTGTATTGACTGAGACATAATCTAACAAAACATGTGTTCACGCCATTAGTTTAAAACTAAAAAGCAAAACACAAAGAATAAGACAAAAAATCTTATTTGTTACCATTGGAGGGAAGCTGGACACCAATTTATTATACTCAGAAAATTGGCAATGAAAAGGGAAAATGTTAAAACTTTCTTTCTGAACAATCCTAATTTAATATTAAGGGAATATTCTTTTTAAAGAGGAATTCCAGCTAATACATACAGAAACACTGGAGAGCTAGGGCATCACCGGTTTGCAATCCCCAGTGAAAAAACGGATCTGTGCAAACATCATCAGCGTGGAGTCACGAAATGAACACCGGGACGGGAGCTGCAAGGAGCCCTGTAACAGGAGCGTGTTGCCACTGATCAATCTTAGAGTCGCCGCTGAAGCTGTCTGTGAGTCCTCGTGTGAGAGGAGGTAAAATATCCTGCACTGCCTGTGAAATATTCCCGCTCCTCTACACTGCACTGGAGTCTGATCAAACCTTCACGGCTGCCGTTCAGCTTGGAGAAGACGGGGGCGTGTAGAAGCCAGCCCAACAGCACCACACAGCCCCCGTGTTAGCTAGCTGTGGACACAGCCATGCTGCATAACAAATGACGCTGAAATTGATTATGGGCTCTCATACCCCCTGGAGTGAGGAGGGCCCCACAGCTCTGTGGCTGTCTGGGTTGAGCCGAGCTGTGCAAGGGCCACAGAGGAAAGCTCCTGGAGCGGGAGGCACCTCCACCCACCCTAGGTCAATACGAGTCACCGTCCAACCACCTGTGCTGGGGCAGGAAACCTTCTCCTACAGAGCCTGAGGGCAGGGAGAGAACTATTTGCTTAAAAATATCCTACGTACCCCATCCGTAGATAAACCCAGAAGGTGGAACATTCTGCAGGACAATTGACCCAGGTTCTTCAAGTCAAAGACAAGAAAAAAAAACTGTGGAACAGAGAGACGACTCTGAGACTTCAGAATCATGTCCTTTACAGGGACATGGATGAAGCTGGATACCATTATCCTCGGCCAACTAATGCAGGAACAGAAAACCAAACACCACATGCCTCACAAGTGGGAGCTGAACAATGAGAACACGTGGACACAGGGAGGGGAACACCACACTCCGGGGCCAATGGGAGGGGAGGGGTGGGGGGAGGGAGAGCGTCAGGATCAATAGCTAATACACGTGGGTTTAATACCCAGGTGATGGTTGATGGGTGCAGCAAACCCCCATGACACACGTTTACCTAGGCTGCACGTCCTGCACAAGGATCCTGGAACTTAATAAAATAAATTTAGAGACTTCAGAGACAACGCCAGACCACACGGCTCTTGATGGGGTCTTGATGGGAACATGCAAACACACGAATTTCCCCAGCTCTGAAGCAACTAGGGAATTCCTCTATGGACTGGGTTTTCTGTCATGCCAGAGACCAATCAAAGCTTCACCTCTGATGGTTTCCAAATAATGATGAAGGCGTCATTTGCAATGTGCATTTAAAACAGCCGCCTGGCCTGGCTTGGCTGCTATGGAAGCTGTCAGCTGCAAAGGGAAGGTGCCTGGGAGATGGGGAAATGGAGGAGGGGCTGCCCCGGGACCCCAGCCAGCCTCCTGCCCCTCCCTGCAGCTGCTGCCCAGGGGCTGCGCTGCTTGTTGGAGAGGGAGGTCACCGAGCCCCACGTGGCTCCCCTGCTCACTGCCTGTAGGCCAAGGCCACCATCAGACTCCACCTCGCTCCCTGTTGGGGCCGCCTGGGGCAAGGGGGTGGGCTGGGGCTTGGCCTCTGCCACGCCTCCAAAGCAGGGCTTCCCTGGCCCACCTGTGCGCAGATGGGTTGCAGGTGAGGACAGTCAGAGAGTGGAAATGGCCCTAAGGCCCCACAGGTGTGACTGGGAGAGAAGCGGACAGCCAGGCCTGGCGGGCCGTGGGGGTGGCAGACGCTGGGACCAGCTCACTGTGCAGACTGGGGCTGAAAAGGGGCTGGGTCCACGCCAGGCTGTCAGCATAAAACACATCAGCTTCCCAAGACTTTGCAGCAAACCCCCCACAAAACACTGCATTAATGATTTGTATACTGGTTACATGTTGAAATGATAATATTACGGATATAGTTGTTTAAAATATTTTATCAGAATTTCATCTGCTTCTTTTACTTCTTAACCATGGCTACTAGGAATCTAAAATTACATGGGTGTCTTCTTGTTCTGTTTGTCCTGGGTGGTGGTGGCTGGAGGGGAGCACGATGTCAGGTGGGGGTCACCGGGTCCCCAGCTCCACGCCATTCATGGAACGGTGACTCAGCAGTGGGGCGAGGTGAGACACCCCTCGAATTCGGGCAGGCACTTGAGGCGGGACCATCCTGCTGTGGGTGACGCAGTCTCTGAAAACATCCTGACGAGGTGGAAAGATTGACTCTGCCAAGATTTATTTATTTTGTTTTTTTTTTTGAGACGGAGTTTCACTCTTGTTGCCCAGGCTCGAGTGCAATGGTACAATCTTGGCTCACTGTAACCTCCGCTTCCTGGGTTCAAGTGATTCTCCTGCCTCAGCCTCCTGAGTAGCTGAGGTTACAAGCACATGCCACCCCACCTGGCTAATTTTGGATTTTTTTTTTTTTTTTTTAATTTTGGATTTTTAGTAGAGATGGGGTTTTGCCATGTTGGTCAGACTGATCTCGGATTCCTGACCTCAGGCGATTTGCCCACCCTGGCCTCCCAAAGTGCTGGGATTACAGGTATGAGCCACTGAGCCCAGCCTGACGAGATTTCATTTTATTGTCTATATAAGTTTTTGCACTGAACTAACTGCAGACTCACTAATGTGGGGAGGAAGACGTGGCTCCTAGGGGCAGATGCAACCCCCAGGGCTCTTGGAGGGAGAACGTGTGGAATCCAGAGTCCAGTGACTTTGGCAGTAACTGAAATGGGATATTTAATATTCATGCATTTATTTCACAAATGATCCCAGTGCGCCTGTGTGTGCCTGGGCCCTGGGAGTGACCAGCCTTGCCGTGGAACACAAAGGACTCACAGAGAGGGAAGGGTCACTCGGAGAATAAGCCAGGAGCTGATGCGGGAGGAGACAGGTCGGAGGTGCTTTCCCTGGCAGGAAAAGCCAGGCCCCCCAGAACCTCCTAGAGTACCTGAGATCTTCCGGTTTGTTCTGAGAGTGGCAGGCCCTGCTGGGGAAGGCGGCGGGCCGTGCCGGGGACAGGGTTGGCGGGCCCGCTGTGGAGGGTGGCGGGCCATGCTGGGGAGAGGGGTGGCAGGCCCTGCTGGGGCAGGTGAGCAGGGAAATGATGGGGTCATGCGCTTTGCAGGGAAACCAGCCTCTGCCTGCTGCAGGGGTGCAGGAGGTGACAGGGTAGGGGCCGGGGCCAGGCGGGTGGCGGTGTGTTGAGAAACTGGGTACATGTGCTCCCTGTGCCCCCAAGGCAGGAGGACCTGAGGTCGAGGTGGCTGCAAGGTGTTCCCCAGTGATTCAGGGACATTCTTTGATGGACAAAGGTTGGCTGCAGCCCTGAGTTTCAGAAAACTGCTTTTTCCTCCAACTGCAGTTACTCATTTTAGAAAGTAGAGCTGGGACTGACGGGCAGCATCGGCATTGAAAATACCAGGTATTAAAGATGGAGTTTTAAAAATGAGTGAATGGAGGTGCACCCCGGAAATGCAAGCGTGGATATCACCCTTGGCAGGCAGGGGTCGTTTTGCCCGAACAGGGGGCAGAGGCCTGCGCTGCCCACCAGCTCAGGAAGGAGGGTCGGTGGCGAGGCCCAGCCCTGCGCAGGGCCAGGCTCCACACTTCCCCGGGCCAGCGAATCGAATCACTTGAGAGCTCACCCAAGTTCAGGTTCGTCTTTGGGGGCTCGTGGGGGTGCTGAGATGCTGGAGGTGTCCTGAGAAACGAGGCTGGAGGCTGCAGCCAAGGTTTGCTGAAGAGCGAAGGGGCTGGAAGTTTTGCATAATCTTGATAATTATTTCTTCCCTTCAAGATGCTTTTGTGTCCTGGGGCAAACCCTGGGCACTGGCCCTAATTCTGGCCCTGACTGGAGGTTGGGAGTAGAGTTTTTAATACTGAAGGTCTTTCCGATAGGTTTGCTGAGCTTTCCATGCATCTGTGATGCCCGACCTCCGCCCCCGTGTCCAGCGTGAGGGCTGGTGGCTGTTGAGATGGATCGTACGCTGCGTTTAGAGGCGCCAGTCGCTGGCAGCTTTGGTGCCACAAACCCTCCTGAGATGTTATTGGAAAAGAGTCTTGGTGCGCCTGCCTGGCACAGAGAAGCCTCCAGAGAAATGTCAGATGAGTCATGAGTCTCAGAGGGGGTGGGCAGCCAGGGAGGAAGCAAGGAGCCGAAACCAGGAGGGAGCTAGCAGGAAGGCGGGGGCCGGGCGGGCACCGGGGTCAGTGCAGCAAAGGTCTGGGGGCGCTGGGTGTGGGCAGTTGGTGCAGACGCCGCAGGCATAGATGCCCTGTGAGTGCCTGGGCCCAACCCAGGCCTCCACATCCAGGTCTAAAGGGGTGGCCCTGGCCTCGGTTTCCCTCTGGCCTCAGGTAGTCGTTCTCCGTCAGATCAGAGGCCCTTCTGGTCACCTGGTGGACGGCCGGGGTCTCTAACGCCACAAGGTGGATCTGCTCTTAGCCCTCGACACCTGTGCATTTGGCTGACCCTGACCCTTGCAGCCTGGCAGGAGGCCCTGCGTAGCCAGACGAGGCCCCTGAAGTCCACTGGACAAGGCCAGCCCAAGAGGAGAGGCCGGAGCAGAAGGCACCGCCATCAAGCTCTCACCACAAGCTGTACTTTCTTTCTTTCCTTTTTTTTGAGATGGAGTTTCACTCTTGTCACCCAGGCTGGAGGGCAATGGTGCTCGGCTCACTGCAACCTCCGCCTCCCAGGTTCAAGCAATTCTCCTGCCTCAGCCTCCCGAGTAGCTGGGATTACAGGCATGCACACCCACTCCTGGCTGATTTTTGTATTTTTAGTAGGGACAGAGTTTCACCATGTTGGCCAGGCCGGTGTTGAACTCCTGACCTCAGGTGACCCTCCTGCCCCGGCCTCCCACAGTGCAGGGACCACAGGCGTGAGCCACCGCGCCCGGCCCATGAGTGGTACTTTCTAGGCTCAGCCCTGTGTTTGGTTTTCTCCTCCTCAGCACAGCTCACTGATTGTAGAGGCGCCATCATACTTTGCTTCTCAGGGCGTGGCCCTGGGGCCCGTCCAGATGCCCTGGGCGACTTCGCCTGTGGATCTGGCTTTCTGGAAGGGCCCAAGAACCTGCATTTCAACAAGTTCTCCAGGGCATTTTAGTTCGAGGTCACCCTGGCCTGGATTTGGCTTTTCTGCCCCTGATTTGATTCCAAGGCAGGAGTGGTCAGTTCAGGACAGCAGCATGAGCTCTCACCAGGTGCCTGAAGCCCAAGAGGCCCATCTGACTCTCTGAGAAATCAAAGCAAACTCACTCAGCCAAGCCTTCCGCAGACCTTCCCTGGGCAAGGCCCGCAGTAGCCCTGGCCCGGGAGGCAGCGCACAGCTCCTGGATTATTTATAAGTCAGGTTCAGTCCAGCCAATCTAAGCCATCTATGCCCCTTCCGAGGCCTGGCCAGCAGCCAGGGATGCACTCAGAGACCTGCTGTCCCCTACTGGCCACTGCAGAGGAGGTGGGAGCTCAGGAAAACCACGCCCATTTAGAAAGGTGGTTTTCAGACTGTATCCACTGTGCACTCTGCAGAACCAGAACGCCCAGCACCCCCGTGGGTGCGAATCTGTGACGCGGAAATGTCAGTGGGAAACCCGACCCCACGAGCCTCCTTCCCCCGGCGTGGGCTCTGACACCAATTCCTGCGGCCGTCGGCATTTTCCACGTCGACGTGAGGTGGACGGTGGTGTGGGCTGTTTTCAGCCACATCCCCTTCTTGTTGCCAGGATGGGAAGAAAAGCCAAGGGCCTGCCCTGGGGCTGTGCAGGTGGCTGGAAGGTGCCAACCAGACATCTCATCCCACCTGCAGTAGGGCTCCTTGGGAGTAGAAAGCCACTCCGGCCCCCAACCAGCAGAAGCAGAACCAGTCTCCAGAGGCCGCCCTGGCCGCCAGGAGGGGCAGGTGAGAGCGCCGGCTTCACAGCTGGGGGAAGGGGGATCAGCTGGTGCTGGCCCAGCGACTTCTCTAGCCCTTGGCTACTGGGGCGGCTCCTACCTGGGGAAAGGAGAGTGGATCCTACCCTGGGGAGGCAGCAACGGCTCCATCCACAGTCAGAGACCCCGAGTGAGGACAGCCTGACCTGGCGCCAGGTGCCGGGGTTGCTGTCAAAGGATCTTTGGTGCAGGGAAGGAGGGTGAGTCATTCCTTCCCACTCCCTGAGGCCGAGCATAACACAAGTCCTCCATTAACCACCGACAGTGCTGGGAAATGCATTTCAGAAGCTCCCTGAGGCTTGGTCAGTCAGAATTTCTGATACTGAGCAAGAATTTAGAGAAGCCCTCATTTCCGGCAGTTGGCATCTGGAGGGATAGAGCTTGTGTGGTAAGACCAAGGCCTCCCACATAGGACCGTGGGCAAACAGCCCTGCAACAGAACAGGGTCCCCAACTAGGGCACTCCAACCCATTGGC
The DNA here is from genome assembly GCF_001698545.2 of Rhinopithecus bieti. NCBI lineage: Eukaryota > Metazoa > Chordata > Mammalia > Primates > Cercopithecidae > Rhinopithecus > Rhinopithecus bieti. Next base: position 89,279 of record NW_016808212.1, read on the forward strand.
GGCTCCACAGGGGAAAGGGCCCAGGTGAACAATAGAGGGTCTATGGGATCAGGACCCAGGTCTACAGTGCAGGGTCTATGAGGACAGGACCCGGGTCTAGTGTGCGGGGTCTATGAGGACAGGACCCGGGTCTAGCGTGCGGGGTCTATGAGGACAGGACCCGGGTCTAGAGTGCAGGGTTGCAGGGTCTGTGGGGACGGGACCCAGGTCTACAGGACAGGGTCTGTGGGGATGGGACATGAGTCTACCATGCAGGGCCTAGGGGGACGGGGCCCGGGTCTACAGTGCAGGGTCTATGGTGCAGGGCCCTGGCCTACAATGGGACAGGTTGGCCCCCATACTTGCACACGCTGTTGGGATACCCACCTGCCCTCTTGGGCTGCTTTCCCGCCCACCACAGGATGCAGGTGACCATGAGGCCCTTGGAGCCAATATAGTCTCAGCAGGAGGCAGCACGGCCTGGGCGCCATGTTTGGACTTTGTCCAGCCGTGGGAACATCCACCTGGAAGCCCAGGTGAGAGCACTGGAGCCTGTGCCGGGTGACCCCATGTGCTCAGCCAGCTCCGTGGCCCTGGGACCACGGGTGAGGGTCCTGACCTGGTTCCACGTGAGATCACCAGGTGAGTCCCTCTGCTCTGCAGGTGAGCAGGGCTGGCCCACCTGATCCCCCAGGATACACCCACACCTGTACCTGGGGCCTCTGCAGGTAAATGGAGAAGGGAGGATTGTGCAAACAACAGGAAAATAACAAGCATTGCTGGAGATGTGGGGAAGCTGGAATGTGGGGAACCTGGTGCACTGCTGGTGGGAATGAGGAACGGTGTGCAGCCACTGTGGAAACAGCATCGTGGCTCCTCCAAGACTTAAAGACGAAATTACCATAGGATCCGACAGTCTCTCTTTGGGGTGTATCCCCAAAAGAATTGAAGGCAGGGTCTTTTTATTTTCCAGTCTTTT
>NW_016808212.1:90572-170774 GCF_001698545.2 Rhinopithecus bieti
TTTTTTTTTTTTTTTTTTTTCAGAAGCTCGCTCTGTTATCCAGCCTGGAGTGCAATGGAGCAACCATAGCTCACTGTAGCCTCAACCTCCTGAGCTCAAGGGATCCTCCTCCCTCAGCCTCCCAAGAAGCTGGGTCTAGAGGTGCACGCTACCACGTTGATACGGTGTGGCTGTGTGCCCACCCAAATCTCATCTTGAACTGTAGTTCCCATAATGCCCATGTGTCATGAGAGGGACCTGGTAGGAGGTAATCGAATCATGGTGGTGGTTATCCTCATGCTGTTCTCGTGATAGTGAGTTCTCCTGAGATCTGATGGTTCTGTAAGGGCTTTTTCTCCTTTGCTCAGCACTTCTTCTTCCTGCCATCACGTGAAGAAGGACATGTTTGCTTCCCCTTCCACCATGACTGTAAGTTCCCTGAGGCCTCCCCAGCCATGCTGAACTGTGAGTCAATTAAACTTCTTTCTTTTATAAATTACTCAGTCTCAGGCATGTCTTTACTAGCAGCATGAGAACGGACTAACACACACATGCAGCTAATTTTTAGATGTTTTGTAGAGACGCAGTCTCGCCATGTTACCTTGGTTGGTGGCAATGTGATCCTGCTGCACTGGTCTCCCAAAGCACTGGAATTGCAGGCATAAGCCACCACCCCAGCTGAAAGCAGGGTCTGGAACAGCTATTTGCAAACCCATGTTCAAAGCTGTATTCACAGCAGCTGAAAGGGTGGAAGCGACCCATGACCCGTGCATTCACTGATGGGCGAATGAACAAACGTGAGGTCTGTTCATGCAATGGGATAATTTCCAGGCTTTTTCTAACACACCCTACAGCACGCGTGAACCTTCAGGATGTTATGCTGAGTGGAATCAGCCGGTCCCAAAAGGATAAATCCTGTGTGATTCCACTCATATGAGGTCCCTAGAGTCATGAGATTGACAGACAGAAAGTAGAACGGTGGGTTCCACGGCCCAGGGGAGTGGGAATAAGGAGTTGTTCGATGGGGCCAGAGTTTCGGTTTTACAAGAACAAAGTTCTGCAGATGGGATGTGCAACAACGCAAATGTACTTAATGCCACTCACTACGCACTTAGAAATGGCTGCAATGGCAGACATCACGTTATGTGTATCCCACCACGTTCAGGAGGGCTGGACAGAGAGACCTACATGTCGCAGGAAAAAGAGGCGCTGACCCGCCCCGGCCAAGACAGCAGTGTCAATCAGACACACGGCTGAGTGTGGCAGGCTGCAGTGGTGGGAACAGAGCTGCTGGGAACTGGATGGCCCTGGGGCCCCTGTGCCCTCCCTCTCTAGTCCGAGTCATTTTCTGGAGTCCTCAGCAGTGGGAGGAGCTCAGCTGACAGTGACCATGTTCCCTTCACCCTGAAATCCCCCCGGGAGCTGGTGAAAGCAGCTTGGATGACACTGCCCAGTAGAGACCTGTGCAGTCCAGGTGTGGACCTGGCCCCACAGAGCTGGGCTCCTGAACGTACCCGGTGTGATCTGAGAGGCCAGAGGTTCAGTGCGGAAAACAGCACAGAAAACCACATTGCAATCTCTCCCGCTGACGGTGTGCAGTGGCCGTATTTTGGAGGTATTGGGTGAATGAACTAAGCCGAACTTAGCCTGTTTCTCCTTTGTTGAATGCAGTTGGCATCCTATTTCCATCAGAACACACTGCGGAGACTGCGGGGAAATACAGGATTCCTCCTCTCCACAAGAAGATACAGGATTCTTGAACCAGAGGTGGCCCTGGAGTGAGGACCTGCCTGTTCCTCCGGGTGGGGAGTGCCTGTGCTGGGAAGCAGAAGGGGCCAGGCACCAGCGCCGTGGTCCACCCTGGGACAGTCCACCCTGGGACAGGCAGCTGTGACCAATGGGCCCTGGACCCTTCCCACCCAGCAGCCAGTGCTCCTCCCGCGGGAACTGGCCCCAGTCTCCACAGCGACTGCCGCTCTGATCCACAAGCTGCCCTCACTCTTCCGTGGAGCAGGCTGCGCCCTCACAGATTTGTGTCACAGGAATCAATCTGCTTTCTGCACAGAAGGCTGCTGTGTGCTGAAGCTGGAAGGAACCTGCGAGGCTCTAAGATGCTGGTCCCTCAAGTCATCCCATTAGTGTGTGCAGCAAAGGCCAGGACTAGACTGGCCAAGGAGTGATCCAGAGGACCTGACCCTCCGTCCACCTCCCAGGCCGGCTTGCAGCTGGTGATGGGGCCAAGGCCGCGGCTGGGGCAGGATTTGCAATGCGTCCTGCAGGCGACAAACTGCGTCCCAAGGCCAGATGCAGACAGAGCTGCCACCGCTCCCACGCCCCGCATTCCGGCAGCCTCCCTCCCATCCCCAGCAGCAGACGCCACCGCCCCCCACCTCCCGCGCCGGGGTCTGAACTCCCAGCCAGGCCCGGCCTCTGCACACAACAGTGAGAAGCCAGGCCCGACGCAAACCCCCTGCTGCCTCCCCGCTGGCCCCTCTGGCCGTGGGACCTCCCAGCCTCCTGAGCCTCCAAGCTGTTTCTGAGCGGCTCCGGGCGATCCGACTTCCTCCCGCCCCCGCAGCGCCCGGAGCGGCATCGGGTCCCCAGCGTCACCGCATCGGGCTTCTCTGGTCCTTTGGGAATCGGGCCTGAGTCATCCCTGGCTCACGGCTCCGCCACGTCCCCGCGGGGTGCTTTCCTCCGAGAGCTGAGGCTGCAGCGCAGCCGCGCTCCCGGCAGCTGCTTCCCCGCGTTTCCTGGCGGGGCCCTCGGCTCCCCTCTCTGCTGTTTATTCCCCTGAGCAGCCCTGGTGAGCACGAGAGGAACTCGTGCCTGATCAATACGGGCCGAGGCCGCTGGCACCTGAGAGCCTGCTCAGTGGCCTTTCTCCAGGAAAACACGCCGGACGCCCCGCAGGGGCCGGACCGGAGAAGCCCTGTGCGCCCCGAACAGCGTGTGCTGCGGGGCAGCCTTTGCGCCCTCGAAGCTGGCCGGCCAGGGCCTCCGAGGACTGTTCCAGGAAGGCTCCGGAGAGCCACGTGCCCAGTTCACTCACAGCTGGCCGCCCCCAACCCCTGCCCCAGCGCCCGCCGTGTCCCCTGCGAGGAAGAGCGGCTGCTGCTGCTTCCTCCCTCTGCCCCTCCTGCCCACTCTCCGGCCCCATCAGCCTCTCACCGCCGCATGGAAAGCTGCCGTGTGTCAGCACCGCCAGGGTGGGCTGTGGAACAGACACCCCAAGGCAGGGCCTTGGCGGGCGAAAGCTCCTCCCTCGCTGGCGTGCGGGCTGGAGGGGTCCACTGGCCCCCAGGACACTGCCCTCCTTCACGTCCCCGCACAGCCCTGGGAGGAGCCTGGAGGGTCAGTGCCGGCTCTGACGGGCCCCCAGAGGTGACGCAGTCATTTCTGCCCAATGTTATTGTTCAAAGCAGGATGCCTGGCCCGGACCCACACCCAGTGGCAGCTGCCTGGGCACGTGGGGTCTCCGGCGCAGAGGTCCTCCTTACCAGTGTGCAAAGGAGCGGGGAGACTGATACATAAATGGGAGGCGGAGTAGGCTGATGGGGGCGAGGGGGGTTCACAGAGAACACACTGTGGAGTAGGATCCGAACCTGGAGACTAGCTTGGTGCGTTTAGGGGAAGTCCTTTTGGGGGGTATTTACAGTCAACCACAAACGTTAAGCTACCAAATGGCCTAGAGGTAAGAAGGACCCTGAAGGCCAGTCCCCAGATTTAAATGCGTGGGCATCCTGCAGGATGGGGCCGGGCAAGGCTGGCCGGCCAGGGGAGAAGCTCCAGGGTCCAGGGGCACCTTATCTCTAAGTCAGGACAGGACCAAGGGAGGGCACCCCAGCGGAGGAGGCCTCCAGCCGCACACAGAGAGGGGAGGGTGCGGGCTCCGCGCAGGGGGTTACGGGGAGGGAAGGTGGCCTTTGAAGAGTTTTCCCAACTAAAGAGCAGCTGGAGCCCCTCCAAGGGGACGTTTCAGCCTCCTACAGACGCCATTTCTCAAGTGCAGACTCTTCCTTTTAGAAAGGAAATGAGATGTAATTGATTTGCTTTACTTTTCTGGAAAAAAAAATTGTTTTTGAGATGGGGTCTTGCTGTTCGACCCAGACTGGAGTGCAGTGGCCTGATCATGACTCACTGCAGCCTCAGCCTTCTGGGCTCAAGCCACAGGCCTGCCTCAGCCTCCCAAGGTACTGGGATTACAGGTGTGAGCCACTGCACCTGGTTAACTTATTTTACAGTTTTCATAGGCAAGAACTGTGCACAGCACCGACCCCAAAGTATGCAGGGTGAAGGGCGGCCCCTCCGCCCCGCCCTCCCTGCCCCCGTTCAAAGGCAACCATGACTTCCAGCCTCTGCTGACTCCCATGGGCTCCTGTGGTGTGGGGGTGGGCGTGGTGCGGGGGGGAACGGGGGTCCTCGACTCGGGTAAGGGTGTGGCCAGCACCGGGTCGGGGCCTTTCTCTTCTCCCAGGCGACCACCTTGAATGTAAGTCTGACATCACGCCCACTGCCCTCAGGGTCAGCTCAGACCCTCTGTGCAGCCCTTGGGGTGGACGCCCCACGCCCGCCCCCAGCGCCTCTCAGGCCTCGGGCTCTCGGGGTCCCTGCGTCTCCGCACACGACACTGCTCCATGTTTGCCGGATGACTTCGCCTTGTCCACGGCCGATTCCACTCGCTCCTCCAGGCCCAACTTACCCGCACTGCCTCCTCCTCCCCACTTCCCGCAGGACCACCCCGCCTCCTCTCAGACCCCGACCTGTCGCTTCCTCGGCTGTGGCGGGCGCTGCCGCGGGCAGAACCGCGTCCCCCAAATCCGTTCACTGAAGTCTCGACTTCGATGCGCGGTGTTTGGAGACGCAGCCTGTTCAGAGGTGGTTGGGGCGACTGCGCCGGGAGTGTGCGGTCCTGACCCCACGCGGCGGGCCTCCGGGAGAAGAAGACGCGGTGCGCTCTCCACCTGTGCAGAGGGAAGGCGGGGGATGGCTCCAGGAGCCAGGTCTGCCGGCGCCGTGGCCCAGAACCTCCAGCCTCCAGACTGTGAGAAGCAAAGCCCGGTGTCCGCGGTGCTGGGGCTGACGCGCGCTCTGCCTGGCTGCCGGCTCCTCTGCAGGCGGGGACGGTGCCCGCCTTTCCTAGACCCCCGGGGAGCAGCACAGACTGCGGGAAAGCGGCTCACAGCCCGGCTGCAGGCACCACGGCAGCGTCCAGACCCGGGACATCCTCCAGCCATGGGCGAAATCACAACTCACAGCCATTGCTGCGAAGTTCATGGGTCCTGTGGAAACTGGATATGAGCGTCTGGTGGCAGCTCCTACCAACGCCTTTTTTTTTTTTTGAGACGGAGTCTCGCTCTGTCGCCCAGGCTGGAGTGCAGCGGCGCGATCTCAGCTCACTGCAAGCTCCGCCTCCCGGGTTCACGCCATTCTCCTGCCTCAGCCTCCCGAGTAGCTGGGACTACAGGCGCCGCCACCTCGCCCGGCTAGTTTTTTTTTGTATTTTAGTAGAGACGGGGTTTCACCGTGTTAACCAGGATGGTCTCGAACTCCTGACCTCGTGATCCGCCCGTCTCGGCCTCCCAAAGTGCTGGGATTACAGACGTGAGCCACTGCGCCCCGCCCCAGTGCTTTTTAAATTCCAAGACATTGAGTTAACTAGTCTCTAGAATCTTCTGCTTCTAACCTGGAGTCCCAACCATCTTTGGCCAGACAGAGTTCAGGCCAAGCTAAAGCTTCAAGTGCTGGGCCCCAGTCCCTGAGCCAAAACTCACCTTCCTGGATGCCTGGGGCATTTTCCTGACTCCGGGACGAGGTGGTGAGGGCTCTCCTCTGTACACAGTGTGTCAGGGCCTCACACAGGCCATGCCAGGCTGGTGCCCGATGGGCTGCAGGTGCCCTGGGCCTCAAAGGGTGGGGGAAGTGAGGGGCTTCCCTGCATCAGTGTGGGGAAGGTGACATTCATGCCGTCTGTGCGGCTCTGAGCCGCCGGTTATCAGCCGCTGGTGAGGCTGTTCCTTCAGGCGTTTTCCTGCCTGTTTGTCAAGACAGGCAGGCAGGAGCAGTGAGTCTGGTGAGAGGCCCCCGGGCAGGCCCGCAGGTAGCTGGGGTTGGACCTCAGCTGCCCTCTGCCCATCTTGCAGGCCCTTCAGGCACCAGCCCTGGGTCCCTGGCTGCCAACCAGCTGGGTAGCGAGCGCCCCAGGTCCAGGTCTTGTCCCTGCCATCCGTGTGAAGTGCCCCGACCCCGTATCTTCACTGTACTGCTCACTGCTCAGGCGAATTTAACAAAAAACTCTGGGACTACGGTGAACTCAGCTAATGACAACAGTGTCCCTCCCTCACCCCACTGCTCTTGAATTTTACGGATGGTCTCTGAAATCTTAACCAAAGGAGCATGTCATGTGACATTTCCAGACAGAAGCCACTGAGAGAGGCGTCTCGCTCTGTCGCCCAGGCTGGAGTGCAGAGGCCTGGTCTCTCAGCTCACTGCAACCTCCGCCTCCCGGGTTCAAGCAATTCTCCTGCCTCAGCCTCCCCATTAGCTGGGATTACAGGTGTGCCCCACCATGCCTGGCTAATTTTTTATATTTTTTGGTAAAGACAGGGTTTCACCATGTTGGCCAGGCTGGTCTCCAACTCCTGACTTCAAATGATCCACCTGCCTCAGTCTCCCAAAGTGCTGGGATTACAGGCGTGAGCCACCGTGCCTGGTGAGAGTTGGGTTTTAGTTTTATTGTTTTTCACAGATTCTGGGGGTTGAATGGCAAAGAGGCAGGAGCAGGCAGAGGTCCATACACAAGCTCAGACTCACCCTGCAGGAGTTCTGGCTGGGAGGCTGCCAGGATGGGGAGGATATGGGAGCCGCCCTGGGAGGTCCCTCACTCTCCCCATACTGACCTCACGTCCCCATTATGTTCCTCATCCCAGGCTGGGCCGGCCACTGGGCGCTGAACAGAGCTTAGAATGTGGGACGGCTCTGGCTGGGTTAGAAACCAGGTACGTGGCAGAAGCCGGCCTGGAGCTGTCCATAGCCCCCGCCATCCTTGGACGGCCCCAGCTGAAGGAGCTGGTGCAGCTGGACACAGAGACCCACTGGTGATGAGACGGGGCCATACACTCCTGCAGGGCACAAGCCGAGACCCCTGGCTGGAGGGTCAGCACCCAGGGTGGCAGCAGCTACAGGGGGGCTGGGGAAGGACGGGGAGCAGAGCCTCAGCTCCTGCTGCTGCTGCATACACAGAATGCACTGCCCGGGGAAAGCTAGGCTTCTAAGGAGTCATATTAAAAAGCAACATGAGACAGGCGAAGTTCATTCTGACAGTGACGCGTCCTCTGACCACATATTGCGAACGCATCATCATCCTGGTGTGGACTTGGTGGAAAGACCATGTGGCTTCTCTTGCCAAACCAGCCATGTGTGGCAGGCGGCCGCCGTGGAGCATGGGGGCCCAGTGTTTCTCGGACTGAAATCACACACAGACCCTCTTTAACAGAAACAAAAAGTATTGCCCCTGCCCAGGGTTTTGATTTAATGGCCACTTACGCTGTGCAAACAGCTATAAAACTGGGCACAACCTCTTGCTGACTTGTATTCCGCCAAAAAGCCAAATAGCCGCAAATAAAACAAATGTAATGAAAAACCAACATGAACATAACTTGGCGGGCCATGTTTTGCCGAGACAGCGCGGGCTCCAGAGGCCACTCTGGGTTAGGGGGACGTCTGCTTGGCAGTCCTCTGTGCACTCCAGCTGGGAAGCTGCTTGGCCCCGCCAGCTCAAAGGTCCCCCTGACGGATGTGCCTTGATGTTGCCACGATGGACGGGATTAAAGTGCTGTGGCTGCTGTGATGGGTCAGGAAGACAAACCTGGCCCAGAGTACAATTGCAAGGCACACGGCCGTCCCAAAATGGCATCAAAACCAAACGTGGCCCTGGGAGGCCACGAGAAAGTCCCACCTTGCAGAGAGCTCTGCCCTGGCGCCAAGGGGGGCTGGCTGGGGCCCCTTTGCAAGGCCCACACACCCTTCAACACCAGTGCCCACCACAGGCTTTGTGGGGAGAGGCTGCTGCTGTTTTTCCTTGCCAGGGGTTCTGGGGTCAGACCCTGTCTACAGCACCCTGCCCAGCGCTGCAGGCTCACAAAGTGTGGACGTAGGTGGCAAAGGAGCCCCTCCCGGGTCTCTGTCCCACACTGATGGCTGTCTGTCTGGGCAGGGGTGGGGCAGGGGCCTCTCCGGGTCTCTGTCCCACGCTGATGGCTGTCTGTCTGGGCAGGGGTGGGGCAGGGGCCTCTCCGGTCTCTGTCCCATGCTGATGGCTGTCTGTCTGGGCAGAGGTGGGGCAGGGGCCTCTCCGGGTCTCTGTCCCACGCTGATGGCTGTCTGTCTGGGCAGGGGTGGGGCTGGGGCCTCTCCGAGTCTCTGTCCCATGCTGATGGCTGTCTTTCTGGGTAGAGGTGGGGCAGGGGCCTCTCCGAGTCTCTGTCCCATGCTGATGGCTGTCTGTCTGGGCAGGGGTGGGGCAGGGGCCTCTCCGGTCTCTGTCCCACGCTGATGGCTGTCTGTCTGGGCAGGGGTGGGGCAGGGGCCTTTGCCATGGATGTGCATTTCCTTTTTGTTTCCTGATATGGAATTCTGTTGGGATTTTGGGGACAATGACAGTAAGAACATTAAGGAGCTGCCACTGGATGGCGGAACCCCTCGTCACAGGAAGGTCACTCAACCTGGCATGGTGTCCGTCCCCCTATCCTCTGGGAATTTCCAGTCTCTGGTGAGCCTGGCAAAGATGCCCTTGTGAGGCAGCACTGGCCACTGGAAGGTAAAGCTGAAGCCACAACCACAAGGATGGGGCCGGCGGGGCCGGGCTTCTCTGGCACTGACACCGAACGCCCACGTGGTCCTGGGTGCCCTGGCTGTGGCTGGACCTGCAGCATGTGGAACCCCCTCCTGGCCCAATTGTCTGCACGGGGCAACCGGGGCATGGGGAGGTCTGAGCTCCACAGTTCAGGCTGCAGTATCCGAGGATGCAGCCTGGGACCCCTTTGCCTTTCCCATATGTGATGCCAAGAATTTCCCCAAATGTCCTCCATCTTATCCCCAAGTGCAACATGGCTAGAAAGTGGAGCAGAGGCGCTGAGGGCAGGAAGAGGAAGATGGGCCACGCCTCCCAGGCCAAATGCCAGCCCCACGCTCCTTGCCCACTGGGCTCCTGCACTGCCCACTCCAGGCACACACCCAAACGGGCAGTCACTCTGCCTCTCACCTGCCCAGGTCCACAGCCAGCCCCCTGACCTCCAGCAGGCACTGGTGAGGCAGGGCAGAGGCTGCCAGGATAGAGATCACAGTGGGCAGAGGCCTGGAGACAGAACACAGGAGGGGGCTGTGTGCCAGCCTCATTCAGGGCAGCAGTCACAAGAGGGGGAGGGGATGTGGCCTGAGAGGCTGAAGTCTGAGCTGCTTTGCACCAGGTCCAACTTCAGGGAGCTGTAGGGCCAGTGAGTCTTCCTCCCTACGGGGTCTCCCCACAGCAAGCTGGTCAGTCCCCAGTGAGTCTTCCTCCCTACGGGGTCTCCCCACAGCAAGCTGGTCAGTCCCCAGTGAGTCTTCCTCCCTACGGGGTCTCCCCACAGCAAGCTGGTCAGTCCCCAGTGAGTCTTCCTCCCTACGGGGTCTCCCCACAGCAAGCTGGTCAGTCCCCAGTGAGTCTTCCTCCCTACGGGGTCTCCCCACAGCAAGCTGGTCAGTCCCCAGTGAGTCTTCCTCCCTACGGGGTCTCCCCACAGCAAGCTGGTCAGTCCCCAGTGAGTCTTCCTCCCTACGGGGTCTCCCCACAGCAAGCTGGTCAGTCCCCAGTGAGTCTTCCTCCCTACTGGGTCTCCCCACAGCAAGCTGGTCAGTCCTCAGTGAGTCTTCCTCCCTACTGGGTCTCTCCATAGCAAGCTGGTCAGTCCCCAGCAGGAGGTCACGTCTCGGCCTCCAAACCCGCTTCTGGTAGCCACAGACCCCTAGTCAAGGGGACCTGACTCAGAAGCCTGTGCAGCAGGGCTGAAACAGCTGGCTTTGGAAAATCCAGCTTAGACTGTGTGTGTGCATGCCTTAAAAACCGTTCAGGGCTGGGCGTGGCAGCTCACACCTGTAATCCCAGTGCGTCAGGAGGCTAGGAGTTCAAGGCCAGTCTGGGCAACACAGCAAGACCCTGTACTAAAAAAATAATTAGCCAGGCATGGTGGTGTGCACCTGTGGTCCCAGCTACTTGGGAGGCTGAGGTGGGAGGATCACTTGAGCTCAGTTCAAGGCTGCAGTAAGCCAAGACCATGCCACTGCACTCCAGCCTGGGCAACAGACTCTGTCTCAAAAAAAGAACCTTTCAGGTGGAGCTCCTAGGAAAGGTGGTCTGCAGCAGGCATCCCTGAGCCAGGCTCCCAGGCACTCTCGGGGTGACGCTTCTTACCTGGACCACCATCTGTGTCCATTGCACTGCACTTCCCCTCCTCTGGCACCGTCATCTAAGGGTGAGGCCAGCCAGGGGCCAGGAAGAAAGAGGCCTCCGGGCATCCTCAGAAGTATCTTTGTTCCCAGGGCGGCTCCTTCCAGGCTGGCCACGGCACCTGCACCACCAGCAGGTGCACCAGTGTCTGTGATGAGACGCCATAGCACAGGCATTTGGACCCAGCACGCAGTCTCAGACCGGCTTCCTGCCTGGGTTGAAGGCTTGTTCTCTGCGAGGGATGGCCATGGGCTCTCAAAACCCCTAAGAGATGTGTCTGTCGGCCTCTCAGCTGCACATCCCTGTCTCTGGGACTTGGCTGAGCACAGGGCCGGGCCTGGAGTCTGGCTCTGACAGTGCCCGCCCAGGGGATGCAGATTGGGCCACACTTTGAGGAGGATTAGACTCTGACATGCCTTTCACAGAGGAAGGAAGGACAGGTGGGAGTCGAGGCAAGGCGAGCCTGTCGCCAGCGAGTCATGGAGCTGTGCAGGGTCTGCCGCAGAGATTCCAGTGCACTCCGACCCCGCCACCAGACCAGCTAGGCCAGACTCCCCCGGGGCTGAACACTCCAGCTTTACAGTTTTCCCAGGTGGTTCTGAGTCACTGAGCCACAGGCAAGCCTGGAGCCAGGAACAGCAGTGGAGGACCCAGACACAGATGCACCGAAGCCCACACCCGCTCCCCAGTCCGGCCCGGTGAGTGTGCATGTGTGTACCTGTGTGTGCATGCATGTGTATCTGCGTGTCTGTGTACACGTATGAGTGTGTGCATGCGTGCGTCTGCCTGTGTGCATGCATGTGTATGTGTACGAGTGCATGCATGCATTCCTGCATCTGCCAGTATGTGTACATGTGTGAGTGTGCATGTGTGCCTGTGCATGCATGTATGTGTGCCTATCTAGCTGTGTGTGCACGTTTGTGTGCCTGTGTGTGCATGTCTGTCTGTGTGTGCACGTTTGTGTGCCTGTGTGCGCATCTGTGCGCGCATCTGTGCGCCGCATGTCCTGTGCCGTGTGCATGTTGTGTTGCCCTGTGTGCACATGTGCATGCCTGTGTGCAGGCACCTAGTGCCATACAGAGCCATGGGCCGACTGCACTGAGTGCAACAATAAAACTGGACTGTCATCTTCATAGAGCAGTGGTTCTCAAAGTCAGTTCTTCATCAGAAATCTAGGGGCCAGGCCTCCAGGCAGCTGTGACACAGGCCAACGGCCAAGAGCTGCAGGTGTTGATCAGACTGCAGGGCATCGGTCCTCCTGAAAAGGTGGACACAGCCTGCCCCTCAGGGTTGTGGGCACAGGGCGGCTGTGTGGAGCCCCCTCCTCTCCCACCAGGACCTCTGCTCACATGGGGTGTGTGTGCCTCTCTGGGTGTTCACCTGATAATACAGACCTGGTGGCCCAGTCTTCACTCACAAGCACAGGTCCCAGGCTGCTTACCGGCACGTGAACTGCTGTGTTGGAGTCAAATGCTCACCCCTATGGTCAGCATTCACTGGGGAAGGGTCCGGTCTTGTGAAGCCTTGAGCACGACTGGGCAGGGGTGGCCCTCAGGGCTGGGCCATTCACAGGAATAACATGAATTAGAAAACAGAATACTACCAAAATATTTAAAATTTTTATCCAGGTGTCATGGTGCACCCCTGTAGTTCCAGCTACTCAGGAGGCTGAGGTGGGAGGATCCACTGAGCCTGGGAGATCAAGGCTGCAGTGAGCCGTGATGGCACCACTGCACTCTAGTCTGGGCGATGGAACAAGACCCTGTCTCAAAAGAAAAAAGAAAAAAAAAACCTCAAAAGTGTTTCAAAAGCTCTCTACTGTTTCTTTTCATGCTTATTGTTGGAGATGGCTGCACTGGAAGGCCACACTGAGTCACTGCTGTGTCAAATTAAGTCAGGGTTGCTGGATGACAGCTGTTCTATTGCTGTCACTGATTTCTGGTGTATCAAAAACAGTCCAAATAAAACATAAATGGCATGAGATGGGGCTAGAAACCAGGAGAAATGGCGTAACGTGTTGCAGACATTCAAAAACGGAGCTACAGCTATGGTTTTCCCATCTAGCACTCACTCTCTATAGCTTTGTTTCCTTAAAGTAAACGAGTCTGAGGAAAAAATGGCACAAGACTTTGAACCGTGCTTTTGAGCATTTTTAAACAGTCCTTCCGACTTTCCCCGGTGCTCAGCTCCATCACAGGACCAAATGCTGGCCCAGCACTAGGGCCTGGGCAGAGCGCGATCTGTGATATGTGTGTAAACAATTTAGTACATTAGGCCTAGGGTGCTTCCTTTTCAAAGGGCTCCTTTGACCCTCACTACTCTGTAAAATGGGCAGGGGAGAGCTGCTCATGCACCTTTTAAACAAGTTCAAAGGATGCAGAGATTAGAAGATTCAACCCAGGTGTTCAGAGGCCACAGTGAATAAAAGTCAGGCTTGGAACCAACTCTGAGCGTTGAAGGAAGATAAATTCAATATTAAAAAACCAACCATATTTCTATATGTTTGCAATGAACAATAAAGCAATGGGAAAAAAATCACATCAAAATATGAAATCTCTACAGATAAATTTAACAAAAGGTGTGTAAGACCTGAGTATGTTGACTCCCAAACACTGAAATTAAGTGAAACAGTGACATTAAGACCTAAACAGAGAATCAGAGGACCCAACACCGTCAAGATGTCTGTCCTGCCCAGTGGATGGACAGACTCCCTCCTGCCCAGTGGATGGATAGATTCCCTGCAATCCCAATCAGAATCCCGGCGGCTTTCTTGTAGAAATGACAAGCTGCCACTGAAACTTACATGGAAATACGAAAGACCTAGAATAGCCAAAATTACCTCAAAAATTAAGAACACAGTCGGGCTTGGGGCCGAGAAAGTTTCCCAGCTCCATACCTGGGCCCACCTCTGTGCACCTGGTGGCCGCCCCCTGGGTTCTCCCTTGGTGCTGGTGATCGCGCCAGCCATTGGAGGGCCTGTGGGTGGACCCGTCCAGTCTAGCCCTGCACCCCTCCAACCCCCTCCTACCCACCCCACCTCCAGGCTGAGCAGGGCACTCGGACCTCTGTGCACTCCAAGTATCAGCCCATTGCCTGAGGCAACAGAAAGCTTCTCCCAGTAAACAAGGATGCAGGATACACCCAGCCGCAGCGGCCACAGCCACTCCTACCCACACACACCATCTACTGGCTCGTGGGTCAAACTGCACAGCCCAACATACAACCTGCTGACAGAAGCGCGTAAGGCTCCAGAGGCAAAGCCAAAAGACCCTCCCTAGTACTCGCTACGGTCACAGACACCCCCCACCAGGGGGTGGGGGAGGAATCAAAAGATAGTATTACAGAGAAAGAAAGAGAAAAATCCTACCTGCAAGAAAATAATTACCAAAATTAGAAGTGCCGAGTCTCCAGATGAGCCAGCAGAATTTTGGTGCCATGAAAAATCTGAATGTAGTGACACCACCAAAAGATCCCAGTAGCTCTCCAGGATTGGTCCCTGACCAAAACAGAAACTCAGAAATGACACGTAAGAAATGTAGGCATGGATTTCAAGGTAAGGGAGGAGACCACCCTTCATACTGTCTTATGTCCAGTTTCTGCCTCCAAAGAAAAAAGAAGTAAAAACTACAAGAAATGAAATCCACAGGAAGACAGCCCGGCGGCGTGCCCTGGGCCTGGTAGTTAAAAATCAACCCCTGACTTAACTGCTTGCGTTATCTACAGATTTCAGACACTGTATGGAAAAGCATCGTGAAAATCCCTGTCCTGTTCTGTTCCGTTCTGATTACCGGTGCATGCAGCCCCCGGTCACGTACCTCCTGCTTGCTCAATCGATCATGACCCTCTCACGCAGACCCTCTTAGAGTTGTAAGCCCTTAAAAGGGACCAGAAGTGCTCACCCGGGGAGCTCGGTTTTTTGAGACATAAGTGTGCCAACACTTCCTGCTGAATAAAGCCCTTTCCTTCCTCAACTCGGTGTCTGAGGCGTTTTGTCTGTACCTCATCCTGCTACCAAGGGAGCTTGACAAGATGCAAAACAGGGTTGAAAATTAGCACACAGAAACTTCTAAAGCCACCCAGGAAATGAAGGAAGAGATAAACATCTTAAAAATAAATCAATCAGAACTTCTGAAATTGAAAAACTCATGGAATTTCAAAATACAATTGAAACTTTACCAATAGACTGGGCCAAACAGAATAATGAATTTCAGAGCCTGAAGACCAGTCTTTTGAACTAAGATAAGACAAAAATATAGGAAAAAAATTTTTTTAATGAATAAAATCTTCAAGAAACACAGAACTAGGTAAAGTGACCAAACCTACAGATTATTGGCATTCCTGAGAAAGCAGAAAAAGTAAACAACCTGGAAAATATATTTGAGGGAATAGCTCAAGAAAATTTCCCTAATCTTGCTAGAGAGGTAGACATCCAGATACAAGAAATCCAGAGAACACCTCTGATGTGGTTTGACTCTGTCCCCACCCACATCTCTTCTTGAATGGTAGCTCCCATAATCCCCATGTGTTGTGGGAGTGACCTGGTGGGAGATAATTGAATCATGGGGGTGGGTTTTCCCACGCTGTTCTCATGATAGTAAGTCTCGTGAGATCTGATGGATTTATAAAGGGTGGTTCCCCTGCACATGCTCTCTTGTCTGCCACCATGTAAAACATGCCGTTGCTTCTCCTTCGCCTTCCAGCATGATTGTGAGGCCTCCCCAGCCATGTAGAACTGTGAGTCCATTAAACCTCCTTTCCTTTATAAATTAACCACAGGTATGTCTTTATTAAACAGTGTGAGAACAGACTAATACAGTAAATTGGTATCAGAAGTGGGGCATTGCTGTAAAGATACCCTAAAATGTGAAAGCAACTTTGGGACTGGGTAACAGGCAGAGGTTGGAATAGTTTGGAGGGCCCAGAAGAAGATATGAAAATGTGGGAAAGTTTAGAACTTACTAGAGACTTGGAGGGCTCAGAAGACAGAAAGAGGTGGGAAAGTCTGGAACTTCCTAGAGATTTGTTGAACGTCTTTGACCAAAATGCTGATAGTAATATGGACAATACAGTCCAGGCTGAGGTGGTCTCAGATGGAAATGGGGAACTTGTTGGCAACTGGAGCAAAGGTGGCTCTTGCTAGGCTTTAGCAAAGACACTGGCAGCATTTTGCCCCTGCCCTAGAGATCTGTGGAACTTTGAACTTGAGAGGGATGATTTAGAGTATCTGGCAGAGACATTTCTAAGTGGCAAAGTGTTCAAGAGAAAGCAGAGGATAAAAGTTTGTAAAATTAGCAGCGTGACAATGCAGCAGATAAGAAAAATCCATTTTCTAGAGCGAAATTTAAGCAAGCTGTAGAAATATGCAGAAGTGACACTTGGTTAATCATGAAGACAATGGGGAAAATGTCTCCAGGGTGTATCAGAGACCTGCAGGCAGCTTAGCAGGAATAAATGGTTCTGTGGGCTGGACGCAGGGCTCCCCTGCTGTGTACAGGGACTTGATGCCCTGTGTCCCAGCTGCTCCAGCCATGGCTAAAAGGGGCCAAGATACAGCTCGGGCCATGGTTTCAGAGAGTGAAAGCCCCAAGGCTTGGCAGCTTCCACATGGTGTTGGTCTTATAGGTGCGCAGAAGACAAGAAATAAGGTTTGGAAACCTCTACCTAGATTTCAAAGGATGTATGGAAATGCCTGGATGTCCAGTCACAGGTGTGGCTGCAGGGGCAGAGGGCACCAAGTCGTCAGACTGCACAAAGCAGCAGGACCCTGAGCCCAGTCCACGAAACCATTTTTTCCTCGTAGGCCTCCTGGCTTGTGATATGAGGGGCTGCTACGAAGACCTCTGACATGCCCTGGATACATTTTGCCCATTGTCTTGTCGATTAACATTTGGCTCCTTGTTACTTATGCAAATTTCTGCAGCTGGCTGAAATTCTTCATCAGAAAATTGGTTTTTCTTTTCTATTGCATTGTTAGGCTGCAAATTCTCTGAACTTCAGTGCTGTGCTTCCCTTTTAAACGTAAGTTCCAATCCCAAACCATATCTTTGTGAAGTAATAAAACTGAATGCTTTTAAGAGCACCAAAGTCACCTCTTGAACACTCTGCTGCTTAGAAATTTCTTCTACCAGATACCGTAAATCATCTCTACCAAGTTCAAAGTTCCACAGATCTCTAGAGGGCAAAAGGCTGCCAGTCTCTTTGCTAAAGCAAAGCAAGAATCACCTTTGCTCCACTTCCCAGTAAGTTCCTCATCTTCATCTAAGACTATCTCAGCCTGGATTTTTTGGTGAAAATTATTCAACACATCTCTAGGAAGTTCCAAACTTTCCCACATTGTCCTGTCTTCTTCTGAGTCCTCCAAACTGTTCCATCCTCTGCCTGTTAGTTCCAAAGCTGCTTCCACATTTTTGGTTTATTTGTTTGTTTTTGGGAGATGTGAGTCTCACTTTTTTCACCCAGGCTGGAGCGCAGTGGCACGATCTTGACTCACTGCAACCTCCAACTCCTGGGTTCGTGATTCTCCTGCCTCAGCCTCCCAAGTAGCTGGGATTACAGGCGCTCACCACCATGCCTGGCTAATTTTTGTATTTTTAGTAGAGACGAGATTTTGCCATGTTGGCCAGGCTGGTCTCAAACTCCTAACCTCAGGTGATCATCTGCCTCCCTCAGCCTCCCAAAGTGCTGGGATTACCGGCATGAGCCACCATGTCCAGCCTCAGGTATCTTAATAGCAGTACCCCATTCTACCAGTACCAATTTACTATATTAGTCCATTTTCATACTGCTATAAAGAAATACTCAAGAGTGGGTAATTTATTTTTTAAAAAAGAGAGAGGTTTAATGGACTCACAGGTCTACATGGCTGGAGAGGCCTCACAATCATGGCAGAAGACAAAGGAGGAGCAAAGGCACATCTTACACGGTGGCAGGCAAGACAGCATGTGCAGGAGCCCTTTATAAAACCATCAGATCTCATGAGACTTCCTCACTATCACAAGAACAGTGTAGGAAAAAGCCATCCCTATGATTTAATTACCCCCACTGGGTCCCTTCCGTGACACATGGGGATTATGGGAGCTCCGATTCAAGATGAGATTTGGGTGGGGACACAGCCAAACCATATCAGCCTCTGAGATCTATTCAAAATGAACATCACCAAGGCATACAGTCACCAGACAGTCCAAGGTCAACACACACACACACACACACACACACACACACGCCCCTCTTAAAGACTGCTAGAGAAAAAGGTCAATTATGTATGTACAAAGGGAACCCCATAAGGCCAACAGCAGATGTTTCAGCAGAAACCTTACAAGTCAGGAGAGACTGGGGGCCTATCATCAGCATTCTTAAGGAAAAGAAATTCCAACCAAGAATTTCATATCCCACCAAACTAAGCTTCATAAGTGATGGAGAAATAAAATATTTTTCAGACAAGCAAGACCTAAGGGAATTCATTGCCACTAGACCAGCCTTACAAGAGATCCTTAAGGGAACTCTGAACATGGAAACAAAATGATACCTGCTGCCACAAAAATACCTTAAGTACATAGTCCACAGACCCTATAAAGCAACCACACAATAGAAACTCCAAAGCAACCATCTAACAACTTGATGATAGGATCAACACCTCACATATCAATATTAACCTTGAATGTAAATGGTCTAAACACCCCACTTAAAAGGTACAGAGTGGCAAATTGAATAACAAAGCAAAACCCATCTTCAAGAGACCCATCTTGCACGTAACAACACTGATAGGCTCAAAGTAAAGGGTTAGAGAAAGATCTACCACACAAATGGAAAACAAAAAAGAGCAGGGGTCACTATTCTTAGATGTTAAACCGACAACAGAGAAAAAAGGGGGTGCGGGGACAAAAAAGGGCATTACATAATGATAAGGGGTTCAATTCAACAAGAAAACTATCCTAAATATATATGCATCCAACATTGGAGCACTCAGATTCATAAAACAAGTACACCTATATCTACAAAAGACTTACACGGCCACACAATAAGAGTGGGGGACTTCGATACCCCACTGACAGCATTAAGACAGATCATCAAGGAATAAAACTAACAAAGAAATTCTGGACTTAAATTCAATACTTGACCAACTGGACCTAATAGATATCTACAGAACCCTTCACCTATCAACCACAGAATATACATTCTTCTCATCTGCACATGGAATATACTCTAAGACTGACCATATGCTTGGCCATAAGGCAAGTCTCAATAAATTCAAACAAAATTGAAACCATGCCAACCATATTTGGAGACCACAGTGGAATAAAAATAGAAATTAGTACCAAGAATATCTCTCAAAACCACACAACTACAGGAAAATTAGACAAATTGTTCCTGAATGGCTTTTGGGTAAACAATAAAATTAAAGCAGAAATCAAAAATTTCTTTGAAAGACATGAAAACGAAGACACAATATACCAAAATATCTGGGATGCAGCAAAAGCAGTAATAAGAGTAAAGTTTGTAGTGATAAACATCTATCTCAAAAAGTTATAAAGATCTCAAATTAGCAATCTAACATCACACCTAGTGGAACTAGAAAAATAAGAACACTAACCCCAAAACTAGCAGACAGAAAGAAATAACCCAAATCAGAGCAGAATTGAATGAAATTGAGATGCAAAAATCCATACAAAAGATCAATGAAACTAATAGTTGGTTCTTTGAAAGACTAAACAAGATTGACAGACTGCTAGCTAGATTGACAAAGGAAACAAAAAAATCTCCCAAGATTGTACAGGAAAACAAACAGAAAAACACTGAACAGACCAAGACTGAGTTATGAAATTGAAGCAGTAATAAACCCACCCATCAAAAAAAGCCACGGAATAGATGGATTCACAGCCAGTCTACCAGATAGATAAAGAAGAGATGGTACCAATTCTACTGAAACTATTCCAAAAAACTGAGAAGGGACCCCCTCCCTAACTCATCTTACGAGGCCAGCATCAGCCTTTTATCAAAACCTATGCACTGGTAACACTCAAGCTGAGATCCAAATCAAGAACACAATCATATTCACAATAGCCAGAAGAAAAATTAAAATACCTAGGAATACATCTAACCAAGGAGATGAAAAATCTCTGCAAGAGCTAAAACCTCCTCATGAAATAAATCACAGATGACACTAATAAATGGAAAAACATTCCATGCTTGCAGATTTGAAGAATCAATATAGTTAAAACGGACATACTGCCCAAAGCAATCTACAGATTCAATGCATTCCTATCAAATTACCAACATCATTTTTCACTGAACTAGAAAATTATGAAAAATGTTAGAACTACTCTAAAATTCATATTGAACAAAAAAAGAGCTGGAATAGCCAAAGCAATCCGAAGCAAAAACATACTAATACAGTTGGAAGCCTCATATTACCTGACTTCGAATTATACTATAAGGCTACAGTAACCAAAACAGCATGGTACTGGTGCAAAAACAGACAGAAAGATCAGTGGAACAGAATAGAGGACCCAGAAATAAAGTCACACACCTACAGCCACCTGATCTTTGACAAAGTCAACAAAAATAAGCAATCAGGAAAGGACTCCTTATTCAACAAATGGTGCTGGGATAACTGGCTAGCCATACGCAGACTGACACTGGACCCCTACTTTCACAAATTTTTACAAAAATTAACTCAAGATGGATTAAAGATTTAAATTTAAGACCTCAAACTATACACACCCTAGAAAAAGACAGGAATCACCATTCTGGAAATCGGCCTTGGCAAACAATTTATGACTAAGTCCTCAGAAGCAATTGCAAGAAAAACAAAACTTGACACAGACCTAATTAAACTAAAGAGCTTCTGCACAGCAAAAGAAACTATCAACACAGTAAACAGACAAACCACAGAATAGGGGAAAATATTTGCAAACTATGCATTCTACAAATATCTAATATCCAGAATCTACAAAAAAAGAAATCAACAAGCAAAAAACACATAAATCAATTCAAAAATGGACATAAACAGCCACTTCTCAAAAGAAGACACAAGTGACCAACAAATGTGAAAAAATACTCCACATCACTAAACATCAGAGACATGCTAGTCAAAACCACAATGAGATACCACCTCACACCAGTCAGAACGGCTATTATTTCGGATGTTGAGCTTTTTTTGAGACAGGGTCTTGGTCTGTTGACCAGGCTGGAGTACGGTGGCACGATCACAGCACAGTGCAGCCTTCACTTCCTGGGACCCTTTCACTTACCCCCTAAATGGCTGGACTACAGGTGTGTGCCACCACACCCAGCTAATTATTTTTATTTTTTGTAGAGATGAGGCCTTGCTATGTTGCCCAGGTTGGTCTCAAACTCCTGGGCTCAAGCCATCCTTCTGCCTTAGCCTCCCAAAGTGCTGGGATTACAGATGTGAGCCATTGTGCCCAGCCAGAATAGCTATTACTAAAAAGTCAAAAAACAATAGATGCTGGGGAAGCTGCAGAGAAAAGAGAACGCTCATCCCCTGTTGGTGGGAATGTGGGCCCTGTAATCCTGGCCTACGGGGAGATGCCATCCTCCAAAATAAAATGTGGAAATGAAACCCCCGCTCCATCCCACATGGCTGCAAGCGTCAGAGTCCTTTGGGGACCAGCCGTGCACAGTAAGCCAGCAATGCTCTGATGTCCCCAGGACAGAAGCATGGAATCACAGCAATCAGCCACTCTACCCACACCTTCTGGCCCATGAGCCAGGGCGAGGACGACGAGCCTCAGGCCTCGAGGGGCATGACCCCCTTGTGCTGCCCTAGGTCTCACAAGACTCCAGGACAGAGCTCTGGCCTGCAGCAGCCAGGACCACCCTTCAGCCCCGTGCTGTGTGACACACTCATGGCCACACAACACAAACTGTCTCCTTCATCATGTTTTATGTAGATTGTGTTGAAATGGTCCTATTTTGGGCACAGTCAAATAAAATATTTCAAACATCACTTCCCCTGTCTCCTGTTGGGCTTTTCTAGGGTAACAGGACGCTCCCACTCACACTGCAGGAGCACCTCCAGAGTGGGGCTGGAAGCTTCTCTGGGTTTTCTGAGAAGACGGCCCGGGGTTCTTGCCCGTGGGGGTGTCTACTTGGCACTCGCCGGCTGGCTCACTGACCTGCAGGGAGGCCTGTGCACCCCGGTGGGACTGGCTCCCACAGGCCCAGCTCAGCATCCAGGCCGCAGCCATCTTGCAGTCCACATGGCAGTTCCGAGAAGGGGGTTGGTGGTTTTCCTCCCATGGAACGGCCAGGACACCGTGAAGCTTGTTTCCACCCCACCCTGACCCAGTCTTCCCTGAGCCTGGTCTCTCCGGGTCCGGTCTTTCGGGCTCGAATGGCATCCTAAACGGGGTGGGAAATGCCTCCTCCTGCCAAACCAGAGGTGGGGAAGGCCAAGGACATGAGGGTGGGGCCATCTGCTTCAGGAAATGAAGGCAGCTTCTCCTGGAGACATGGAGGGTTCACACTCGCGCCACCTGGGTTCCTGCTGTCTAGATGGGTAGGGCCCACGATCCCCGCCTCTCCACACCTCCCATCAGCTGTCCTGCCCTGTCCTGTCTGTGCACAGAAGGGAGGCGTGGGCACCAAGGTGGTCCTGGGCTGGGGGCACGCTCTGGCCTTTCTCACCTTGAAGCGTTGCTGCCTGGACAAGCTCCTCAGGGCTCTGCACTGGCAGCACACGAGGTGTGCGTGTTTCTAGGACAGGTGGCCCCTTAGACTCTGTGGCACGCAGGGTCCCTCCCGACTGGAGTCACTGGCAGGGCATCCCCCAGCTCACTCTGTGCCCTCTGCAGGCTCAGCCCTGCTGGGAGGGAGGGCTAGTCCTGTGCAGAGGGGCCACGTCACACGTTCCCTCCCATTCGTGGCCAGTAGGAGAGAAGACAGGGTCAGTGGGTGAGCCGCCTGTAGTTTAGGAGGAAAAAGCAAAAAATTTAACAAACGTGAAATGTAAAAATGATTTTTACAGAAATACTACGTTCTGAAAACATTTAAGATGGTGAGCTCTGCCATCATTTTTTCATGTTTTTTATTTTACATTTAGGTTTGAGGTTTCCATCGTCATCATTGTTTCAGTAAGTTTTCTGCAGTCATCCACAAAAATGGGTCAGTAGCACAAAAGTGTTTCATCAGAACATAAATGTAATAAATATTAGCTGGAACCATAGAAAGTTGCTACTTGATCACTTTGACCTCAAAAACAGTAATTTCATCTGGCATGACCAAATAGAACTGTAAGTAATATGATGTTTACAAGCAAAGCTGACTGGGCTCTCTAAGCCACAGGGAGAGCAAGATGAAGCTTGCAGGACGCAGCTGGCGACGATCACTCAGGGCATCCCTGAGAGTGGCTCTCCTGTGGCAGGGCCACCCGTGCCGGAGGTCACAGCCGGGGCCACACAAGCTGCAGGGTGGGGCGGGCTCTGCCTCCGCCGCTCCTGTGCACAGCAGAACAACGGGCGTGACGTGACACAGATGAGCCCGGCCCTGGCTCCTCAGGGAGGATCCTGTAGACCTACGCTGGGGATGGTGGGCGCCCTGAGGAGGCGTCATCTCCCCGGCAGGCTCCTCCACCGGGCACCACCCTGTGGTCTCTGGCTGCCAACCGGGCGGGATCACCTGAGTTTCTAATAAGAAGGATGAGGCCAAAATATGTATCCTGGGCAATGACAGGCATTTTTGCAGCTGCAAGGGGAAAACCTCCGGGATGCCTTCCCAGCCTCAGGATACAACCGGCCCACTGTCCACAGTGCGGGTTTTGTACAGGAGTGCCAGTGCCTCAAACCTCAAGCTGTGCCGATTCTCCTCACCTGGGGAAAACGCTTATTTAAATCCTTGTTTACAATTGCTCTTGTCAAGGGCACCATAAAACCCCATGTTCAGAATCTGGGAGCTGATGGCTTCCCATGGCCTAAGTGGGTGCTGGTGACATCCCCCACAAACAGCGTGGCTGGAGCCCCTGAACCCTGGCTGGGGCCACATCCTCCTGTCATTTTGGGCGCCTCTGGCTAAAAGAGGAACCCTGCCTCTCCTCTCCCGGGCTCCTCTCTCCCCACCTCCCCAGCTTGCAGTGTCAACACCACGAACCCACGTGAGCTCCACCCTGGTTTCTTTCCCGCCCTCCCCCATCTCCCACGTGGCCCGGGGCTCTTCCCATCCCTCCTGACCTCTCCCTCCAGGTTACTTCCTAAGAGGCAGCTGCAGGGCCTCGGAGGGGCGGCTGGAGGCCGAGGGCGCGTGTGGGGCCCAGAGGGTGCAAGGGACGCCGAGGGCGCGGCGCCCAACCTCCGGCCAGCCGCCTGGACTCTGGTCTTTGCTATGAGCGAGGTGCGCTGGTGCCTCCCTAAAAGAACCCCCGGGGCTGCTACGTGGAGAAAAGTGGACAGGGATCCAAGGCGCAAGCAGGGAGGGCGGGAGAGGCCGGCACAGACGCGGCAGGTGCACGTGGTGAGGCCGCCTCCCGCAGGGAGGGGAGGGGCGCGCAAGCCGGGACTTCCACCTGCACGGGCTGAGCCAGGCCTCTGCGGAGCTGCTGCTGGCACCTGTCCACAGCGTCTGGACACCAGGCGAGGAATGGACCCAGGAGCGTCCCCTGCGCAGGGGGTGCTGCAGGTACCCAGGGGAAGGGCATTCGCGGCTGCCAGGCCCACGGAGCTCACGCCGAAAGCAGACCCGTTAGACGACTACAAACGGCGCTCAGTGCTGCAGCAACAGCCAGGGATGGAGGAGGGTGACAGGCAGCTGTCTGAGAGGGTGTCTGGCATCTCTGGGAAGGGAGAAATATTCTGCGAAAAGTGGGAGAAATTCCACGGGAAGGGGCCAGCAGGTCCCAGGCAGTGTGGGCGGAGAGTGTGGGGTCAGAGATGAAGCTGCAGGTGGGTTAGGGAGTGACTTGCAGGTGCGCGTCTAAACCTTATTCCTTCCTGCAGGTTTAAAGCAAGGCAACAGGGCACAGTCACTACCACAAAGGAACCCTCGGGCTGAGTGGAGAACAGGGACGAGATGGCCGGGCTGGACAAGGCGGAGGCAAGAGTGGGCAGGACTCTCGGAGGGACCTGGGGAAGAACCAAGGCTGGCCCAGGATTTGGGCTTGCCTGTCTGCGTAGGGGCTGCCTGTGGAGATAGGGTTCCTGTGAGGAGCAGGAGGATCCAGGCCAGAGGGTGGGTGGTCCCATCTGAGATATGGACTGACTGCAGGTGGCCACGCCACGGACACAATGAGACATGGGCTGGAGACGGAGCAGGCTGGGGCTGAGGAGCTCGAATGTACTGAGTGGACGTATTACCCCTTCTTTCTTAATGGCCCCCGTTTTTTTCAGGGACCCACCTCTCCCGTCACCATGCACCTTGGGGGAGCTGACCCCACCCCCGAGCCCAGGATGGACCTCACTGGCCTGAAAGCCCCTTCCCCGTGATGGTGTTTGGGTGCTAAATCTGGCCAATAAGATGTGAAATTTGCTGGCAAATTTTTTATTCCCAAAGCTACACAAAAAGAAACTCTTGTCTCCCCACCCCCACCCCGAGGTTAAGATGTCTGGCTGCAATACCCCCACAGCTGCCACGCACTCCTGCTGCCTGCCGAGGACACTGCCACCACGGTGGCATGGCCCGGCCCGACAGCAGAATGGAGCTCTGCCTTCCTCTGCAGGGGACAGCACATTGCACCTGCTGCCAGGCCCAGACTGGGGCCTCTGTGCTTCCAAGCTGATGCATTTCAGCTGGTATGGAAGGTGCGGGCCTGGAAGAAACTACCCGGTAGCAAAGTGCAGACACTGAAGAGGGCACTGTCCCCGCTGGCCTCAGGAAAGGGGAGACACAGCAGCAGGAGAAGGTCAGCTGGGAGCTGAGAGCAGCAGAGGACTGAGAACTGGCAAATTACAATCCCCAGGAAGGCAAATGGAAAAAAGAAACAAAGCAGCAGGAAACAGTAAAGGGCAGATGTAACTGGTCCATACGCAACAGTTAGAAGACTGAGGCTGGCAGAGCGGATTACAAACACCCACCACTCCGTGCTGTCCACAAGCAGCTCCCTTCAGATAGGGTACAGGCGGGCTGAAAGTCAAAGGATGAAAAACGGCACATCACACTGACAGGAGTGAAAAGGAAAGAGCTGGAATGGCTTTGTTACTATCAAAGTAAAACTTCAAAGACAATTACTACGGTCCAGGGTCCTAATGACAGATCAGTCCAACAGGAAGACACGGTGACCCTAAACGTGCACGCGCGGAGTACATCCCGTCAGGACCGGGGTGAGGAACAGACTGCGGCTGCCCATACTTGTAAACTCCCCACATTTCTGCACGAGTAGCTAACGTTAGAGAGAGCCTTTCTGTACACTCACATTCTATGCAGTAAACACATAGTGAGCTTCAGCTGGGAAAAGCGGCTGCTCCGGCGGAGGAAATCCTGGTCGTGGATGAAACTGCATCTCTGTAGGCCCTCACAGGCCCACGAAGAGGCGAATGAATTTGGCTCTCTTCTGCATCTCCATCTCCCGGACGCTTATTGATCTGCCCCCGGGCCTGGTGGTTGCTGTCCCAGCTTGGTCCTGCAAGCCCCTCTGGGTGGAGCTGCTCAGCCTGTGCTCCCAGGCTCATGCCTGCAGGGTGACCCAGCCTGCATCAGGATCCTCTTCATAACCTCCTGCCCTCCAGCTCCACTAGGGCAGGGCTTAGCCTCTCTGGCCGGCCTGGCATATATGCTCCAAGACATCACACACTTGGCTATGGCCTGGGCTGACACAAGTTCCGTAAGCTGGCGCACGAGGGTCTCTGGCTAAGCCACCGCATGCTTAGGCTGTGCCCTTCCTTCCTGGCCTACAGCCTCACCTGCTGTCCCTCCTCTACATGGTGGAGACACCACACACCTTTGTCTAAGCAGACCAGCAGCTGACTTGGATCAGAAACGGCTTGTGCCCCAGCAGGCCCAGCAACACACGAGCGACACAAGAGCAACAAGCAACACACAAGCAACGAGTGACACACGAGCAACACACGAGCGACGAGCAACACACGAGTGACACACACAACGGAACACACGATGAGCGACCACACGGCGAACACGAGCAAACGAGGCATCATTGATGGCGACACACGGAACAAGCAACACACGAATGAGCCGGGGGGAACCACACTGAGCGACACACGAGGCACACACAAGCGACACACGAGCAACACACAAGCAATGAGCGACACACGAGCATCAAGCAACACACAAGCGACACGAGCAACGAGCGACACACGTGCAACAACGAGCGACAACGTACTTCTTCAGTTGGTTCAATCCAGTGCTTTAGAGAAACATGGGATTTCTGCATTATTAAAATATGTAGCTATAGCAAGGAATGGAATACAACAACTCCAAAGTGTGGGGGATGGGGCGGAATACATAAACCTTTAGGGTTGGGGTCTTGCACATCTCTAACAGCCATGAGGAGACCGAGCCCTGGCTCTCTTGTGGGACCTGCTGACCTCAGCAGAGCCCTGCAGACAATCCACAGATACATGGAGGTCACTTCCATCCAGGGAGTTATGGCAGGGTTTGTTATGTGGCAATAGCAAATCAATACCTCATCCTAGTTCTTCCCAGGGCAGGGCTGTGCACAGAGAAGGCACAAAATATACTTGGAGTTAATACACATTTACCGAGTATCTGCTAATTTGCAGATGGCGTGCTAAGGACAAGGGAGAAGCTGGTGATTCAGATGGCGTAATTCCTGCCCTCAGGGAGCACAGTGGACCACACTGTGATGAGTTCTATGAAGGAAATTCTCAGCAACACAGGATGCCAGGTGAGTTAAACGCTATGGTGTTAGGACAGAAAGGGAAATAGGCAGTGTGGGATACAGACCCTCGAGACCCCAGGTGGAGATCCCATGAACACGTGTGAAGTCTGCAAGGAACAGAAGCAGCACTGCAGACCAGTGGAGAGACAGTGAACTCACTGGTGATACTGGAAAAAGACACTTTCCACACGGCATAAAGTAAAATCGGGTTCCTGCCTAAGCACACACACCACACACACGATTAGGCCCAGCTGGATTAAAGGCGTGCACACACACACTATTAACTTTATGACTCTGGAGTAGGGAAAAAACCTTAAGTCCAAGACACGCAAACAACAAAGGAGAAGACTGATACATTTTACTACATAATAATTAAACACTGTAAAAGATACTATTCTAAATAACGTTAAGAGTTCAGACAACTGGTAGACGGAAAGAAAATATTTGTAACATATATAACAAAGGCTTAATAGCCTGAACAGATCAAGAATATCAATTCCATCAGAAAAAGAGAGTAAAAATGGGAAGATGACATGAAAAGGCAATGCACAAAGGAGGAAGGCACCAACATCTGAATCAGTCCCCCACCCACTCCGTGCCTGGCACAGGAGGGGCCCCGCCTCCCGCCAGCCTCTTCCTAGTGCAGACATCACTGCTGCCTAAGGATGAGTCAGTCCATCACCATGAGGACCCAAGGTCAGCTCCAAACAGCTTTATGGACACAGCTTTGGAGAGAGTGCCATTGTAACAAAATCCAAGTCCTGATACAGGAACATCTATTTTTGCGGTCAATCGTGGCAGTCATGGTAGCGACCCTCTCCCCATGAGCACTTGGTGTTAATGCTCACTTGGAACCCCTAAAACACAAAGGGTGAGCCCCATGTGCTGCAGCAGCCCCCACGTGGGTGAGGAGCCTTTAGGATCCAATGAGGCCCATGTCTCTTTCTCATGCACACTTATGGGAACAGACAAAAAACTATGTTTAGAAAAGATGCATTCTTGAAGAAATTTTAATTTAAAAAAAATCAAAAGAAAAATTGAACAGTGCCTAAATCTTTATTTTCATAACCTACATTTTTTTTTTCAAATTAGACAGTTTTACACTGAATGACACCAAAGGAAACTTAAATTACCAATAGTTTACATGTAAGCTTGATTCCAGTCTTAATGAAAAGAAGCAGAACAAAAACGAAACCCTCAAGGAGCGTCCACGTGGCCCCCACACTGTGAACTGCCGGCAGCCAGTGCCCTCGCCTGGATTGTCTGCAGCCTGGTAGTGGGCCGCGAGGCACGCGAGTCACAACTACAGCTCGCCAGCGGGGCACGCAGACAGGCATGCACCACCACTACCCGTCGCCCGGATACACTGAACTGGTTGTTAAGCCTGAACTGCAGAGATCCTAATACAGCAACGCAGGACGTTTACTGCCACCCGCCAGTGACAGCCGGTGATGTGATGACAGGAGGGCCTGGGTGGAAATGTCAAGACACTCACTCTCAGGGAACGACGACTCCACTTGAAATTCATGTCTGGTGCAACGGGGCCAGGTTTTTATTCTTCTATTTCAAAATGATAAGCATCATCACATGATTTTACAAGTTAAAATGCCATTTGTCGCTGCTGCATCTCTGATTCTATAACCTGAGATACTGCTGGGGGTAAAGGAGGGTGTTAACTTAAAAAAAAAGCATGAAAGCCACTCTCATCACTGTATGGGACACAGCCCAGTCAGCATGGACCACCACAGCTTCCTATTATGATAACTCTCATTTTCTTCTGAGTGGACACTTTCAAAATAGCATCAGGGGTTTCTGGACATTATATAGCTATCTGTGTTTCACCTTTGTTTAATTAAAAAGGATGCTATAAAAATCGCATCCGAGTAAGGTTTCTGCTCTTGATGCAAAAGACTGCTGCTGGCTAGGCAGTAACTACAGTGTATTGACCGGATGGCAGCAGAGCCCTCCAGTGGCGACTGGCTACCGCACGCGCTGCCCTCTTCACACAGCTGTTGAGCTCACACTTCAGCCAACAAACAAAGTGAAGGACTAAGCTGGCTCGAACCACACACACACACTGCGCTGCAATGCTCACACCTTGGGGGAAAGGACTTCTCATTATTAAAAACCAAGGACTCACTGGCGGAGGGGCAGGCCTTGTGATTTGGGAATGGCTGATGGCGCCCCTGGTCCTTCTGTAGCAAAGATGTACCTCGTAGGCCAGGCCTTGGGGTTGCCTCCCAGCTTTTAGAATATTGAGAGTTTGGGTTTCAGAGATCAATTATTTCTGATTTTTTTTCTTTTTTTTTGGTCAGTGAACTGACAACTACAAAAAAATAAATCCCCATGTTTCTTTAAAATGCATTTGAAAAACACTAGCCCTGTGGCTGTTTCTCTGTATTTGAATAATAGCAACTGCTTTAAAGGAAATGGTCAAAAATGTCAGGCATGTTTTCCTCTGGCAGGTAAATCATGCTTAGCTGCAAGTGATTTTAATTAGATTACTTTTCACCTCCACTTATGATCCTGCCAGTTTTTGCTCTCTACATACTTTAAAACTCTTTCACTTTAGATATGATTAGTATGCATTTACATACATTTTAAAAGAGTATGAAAACATCTGGAGGCTTTTAATAAGACTTTCCAATTCCCTTTTGCAGCAAAGAGGCAGAATCAGTTCAACACACCGATGTAAGAGAAAAAAGAAGATCTCAACAAATCAAAATAATATTCAAACCACAACATTTAGTTTATCTACATCCAGCTCAACAGCAACATTTATAATATATCAATAATTTGTATCAGAATTTTCTCTGTAGGTACCTTTTTCATATGTTCTGATTATTTACAACTGTACAAGCGAAGCACACTCCGAGTGCACGTATTTAATACAGTATTGACTATTTGCATTTACAGGATTTCCCAACATTCTGAAAAAAGATCAACTGTTGAAGATCTTTAAGGTATATTACAAAAACTACTGCTAGCTCTTGTACTACACTATGCTTACTCAGTAAAACCAGCGACAGGAGATCCACACAGTAACTGAGTAACTCTGACCCACTCACGCCAACCCAGGGCCGGGCTCCATGGACTCTAAGCTGTCTTATACAAAAGTTAAGGCAAAGTCATTTTCAAGTTTAAATAAAATTCAAGTCTTTAAATATTGGATGGAAATAATTTTTTCTTAAAAAAAACCCTCAGTCTTGTTAAATAACATTTTGTGGAATAAAGTGTATGGTTACATTTAGCAGGAAATATTCTTATTTTAATGTCTGCTGCTTAGAATACTTAAAGAAAAATTTGAGGCATTTTAAAACAAAATAATTTATATTTAACTTTATTATAAACTTGCTAACTTTAGTGCATCCTTGTTCTTCAGAAGTGCAGCACTTCTGGAAGTGAATCAATGAGGCCCTCGTCTTGGAGGTAAAAGAGCAGGAACTTTATCCTCCACCAGCCAAAGAGGGGGAAAAACCACAAACACCATTCTCTCACAATTACGTAACTCTTAAATCCATGTGCTGATGCAGAGGTACGGGAAGATGTCCACACGGAGCTGAAGATGTGGACTCTCTCCAACCAGAGTGCTGGGGAACACGGACAGAAATGTGCACAGAGCAGGGCCGGGGCCGTCAGCTCACAGGGGTCAAAACAACATCATGGAACAACTTCTGGTAACATGTCAGTGGGCAACCAAGTGTATGTTTTCATTTCGGTTCTATTCACAATGTGCTTTGAATTTATATTACATAATAGCCACTTCAAACTGGGGTGAGAAGCTGGTTACTTGCTTGCAGTGCATCAGAACCAAGGTTTCAGGTCTCTCTGGGGTGGCCACTGCAGGTTCACTCTGCCCAGGAGATCAAAAAGGACGCGCTCTCTACATTCTTAAATGCCAGAGTCCCCCACCAACGGCTTAGGTAGAAGCACAGCTCCCACATCAGTGCTGTTGCCCTGGCGCGGCCAGCACTGCCTCTATGAGGCCACACCTGCCTCTGCCAAGGCCACTGGCCCTCATTCATCTGCGGGGACATTCTAGAGATATGCACTTGCAGACCAGTTACTAAAAAAAAAAAAAGTAGCAGAGTTCCCTTAATTTAGAAAAACTCACTATATATAGCTTGCATTCAGAGCCACATGGAGGCTTAATAAAAAATACCAATTTGTTAGGATAAATGCTTTCTCTATCTTGGAAAAAAAAAATCAGACTTATGCATCACCTCCAGTTAAGCACCAACCTAAAATAAGGTTTGTATTAATTAAATCCTGAAAAATCGATTTTTTTTCAAGAGGGGGAGAATCCAACTCACAGAAGAAAACCAACTTGAGGATCCCACAGGCCTCAGACACTGCAAGCTCCTAACCAGCGGCTCGCCCTCGCACTGAGTGTCGTTTGTGGTTAACACAGCGCTCTGCGACCCCTCCCAGACGTACGGTTTTCACTGAGGAGACTTGGGGGGAGTGCTCTGCTCTCGGCTGAGACGCTTCCCCATGGCCGAGGGCGAGGGCCGGCCCCCGGCCGGCCGCCTCTGGTCTCTGGGGGCTCCAGGTGTGGACTTGAGGGCTGGGGACTCCCGGTATCTCTCCACGGGCTCTGCTAGCTTCTTTTCCTCCTTCCCACAACCAACAGTGTTTGGCTTTTGTTCTTTTTGGGGTTGCAATGGGGAAGAAGGAGGCTCTTTACTTGTTCTCTGACAAATCTCTGCGTAGCTGGGCTTTCGCAATTCCTGGAAATAGACAATCCTGGGTTACCTGTGTGAAATGGTGTCTCCAGGGACAAGACAGGTAATCAAGTTCACTTAAAAGAGTTTTCAACTATAAGTTTCCATCTTCACTAGTGTTTTTAACTTTTAAAAAGTTTATAAAATCTAATGATTTAGTTTCCCCTGCCGTGTAACACTCCCTCTGTGCCACTGTAGTAATGGATAAAACTAGAAAAGGTATGAGGGAGAAGAGGGCTGACTGAACGCCATCCCCACCCAGCCCTCAGCCTGCTTGGGCAATGTGGAAGCCCAGGAGGAGTCTGGATGCTGCCTGCGCTCACTCCACCACCTCGGGACAACAGAAGGGTGTCCCAGGTGCCCACGGCGGGCAAAGGACCCTCACACAGTACTCAACCCTGAAAGGCAAACTCCAGACACAGTCTTTAAATAAAAATGTTTTGCACATTTCAAACTACAAAGGACTGGAAATGTGTAAGAATGATGAAGACAGCTAAAATCTTCAAAGAAATGTGTAATAGGGTTTTCAGATAAGTGGAAGCATAAAGGCTAAACAACAGAAAAGTAAAATATTTCCCTTAGCTTTTTCTTTTTTTAGAGACACAGTCTCACTCTGTCACCCAGACTGGAGTGCAGTGGCGCAATCTCAGCTCACTGCAACCTCTGCCTTCCAGGTTCAAGTGATTCTCCTGACTCAGTCTCCCGAGTAGCTGGGACTACAGGTGCCCACCACCAAACCCAGCTAATTTTTTGTATTTTTAGTAGAGATGGGGTTTCACCATGTTGGCCAGGACTGTCTTGATCTCCTGACCTCATGATCTGCCTACCTTGGCCTCCCAAAGTGCTGGGATTACAGGCTTGAGCCACCGCACCCAGCCTCTCCTTTTATTATTATTATTGAAAGTATTAATTTTAACCTATAAAAAAATCCTTTTTTAGACTCAGCCCAGGGACAGTAAGGGATTAAACTCCCAAATTCAAGTAAAAAGCTCACCCAAGATCAAACTACAGAGGCCACAACTCAGAATAAGAGAGGCCACGGTTCACCCAGTAGGGAAAACAGCAGAAAGGAAGTCACTGGGGTTCAGGCCTGCTGGGCCCAAAGGGGTTGGAGG
This sequence comes from Rhinopithecus bieti, assembly GCF_001698545.2. Lineage (NCBI taxonomy): Eukaryota > Metazoa > Chordata > Mammalia > Primates > Cercopithecidae > Rhinopithecus > Rhinopithecus bieti. The sequence continues at coordinate 123,681 of NW_016808212.1, forward strand.
CTGGTGGGGCCATCATCTTGCTCTTCCTGTCTCTTCATCAGACACATGATGCACACGCACGCAAACACACACACGCGTGCGAAGTGCTGAAATGATCCTAAAGTCTATGGAGAAACAGGAGCTGGGGTCCTGTTACTACTCAACAAACCTCTACTGACCAACACTGAAATAAAAGGACTACATGGTGGTCCAAGAAAGAACTAGAGTAGTTAGTGGAAAATTATTAGCAAATATTAAGCATATTTTGTACAGAAAACACAACACAGACAGACGCAAATAAAAACCCACCAAATTAGATGTGATTAAAAAACGAGCAGGTGCAGGAGTGCGCAGCGTCTGTTCACACCAGAGCCTCGCGGCTGTCGTGCAGGAAGGCAGGCACGAGGTACGTACCGTGGCGGCTCCGTTCACCTGCACCGATTTACATGCGGTCGCAGTGAGGGCGGGAGGAAGTCTGTCCACACTGTGGGCTTCCCTCTGTTTCTCCGCCACCTTGGGATCACTGTAAAAATGCCACCCAATAGTTGAATCTCATGCAACATCACAGGCCATTCAAGTCAGTTAACACCAAGGCGCTGGGAGAACTCCAATACTCACTCAGGTAAATGAGCTGGGGAGGGGGATCGCTCGTATGTTGCTGATACAGCACAAGAAGCCGGCACCGAGGGCTCTCTGGAGACCACTACAGGAAGGGTGTTCACACTTGCGTCTGCACCGAGGGTCTGAAACAGGGTCAGGAGTGTTCATCAGAATCCTGCCGGCACTAAGCGGAGCTGGTACCAATACCCGTTCACCCCACCCGTGAACAGCCTTGGGAGAGCAGCACAAGGACACGGGGAGAAGGGTCTTCTCCAGCAAAAATGCTGCAAAGAGCCCAGGACTATCCTCTGCCCCACACAAGCGCCCACCCTTCTCTTTCTCCGCAAATGCCCCATTGTTCTTACATCACAAGCCTTATCTCCTCTCCCGCAATGATGATCTGCAAGCTTACTTCTTAAATGAACAGGCATCCAACACATCTCACCCACCTGGCACTTTGGGCCCAGCATGGCATGGCACAACAGTACATGCACATCTGCTGAGTGTCGAATCCTAACACAGTTCAACACAACTCCTTCACACAGCTGAGAAAAAGCAATTGGCGCCTCCACACCAGTATAAATGTGAGCTCCCAGCCCTCTCTGAATTCACAACCCCAGGAAGCAGGTGTGCGAATGCCCCCATCTCAACAGGTGAGGAAACTTGAGGCCCAATACCTCGAAGTTAATTCGTCCAAGGCCAGGAAGCTAAGGACGGAGTAAACTTACTCCCTCCTTACTCCAGCCAGGGACCCCTGGGCAGTGGCTATTTCCTGTGTGCTTGATCTTATGCATGTGGGATGTAACAATACACTTGTCATGCAACTTAAAAAAGGCAGGTGATTGTCACACTTCTGCCCTTAGATGAAGGCTGACGACAGACTGAGAGCCCTTCCAGCCTGAGAACCAGAATCTGCTGCGACTCCTATGCTCAACCAGCAGGAATCCAGCTTGGTGGAAACAGGATGGCAAAGGACTCCTTTTGTAAAAGCGCATTTTAAATTCAGGGTAGGGGCCAGGTGCGGTGGCTCACACCTATAATCCCAGCATTTGGGACGCTGAGGTGGACGGATTACCTGAGGTCAGGGGTTTGAGACCAGCCTGGCCAACATGGTGAAACCCCATCTCTACTAATAATACAAAAATTAGTCGGATATGGTGGTGCATGCCTGTAGTCCCAGCTACTCGGGAGGCTGAGGCGAGGCAGGCGAATCACTTGAACCTGGGAGGCAGAGGCTACAGTGAGCCAAGGTCGTGCCACTATACTTCAGCCTGGGCGACAGAGCAAGACTCCATCTTAAATTAATTAATCCATTCATTCACGCTATGTTCAGTCCCAATGCAAATGAAATGCAGATCCACAACTGTAGGTCATGAAGCAAGTCAGAGTGACCGTCACGAGCTCCATGTCAAGAGGGGAAGCGCTGAACCCCATCATTTCTGGAGCCTCCAACCCACTTTGAAACCCAAGGGCCACGCTGTTGACTCAAGAAGCTCCTGAGAAGCAGCAATGGAGCCCACTACGCCTGGGTGGTGGCATGAGGCTCAGGGTCAGGCTTTTCAAAGCAGCAATTCATTCTTCAAGAGAACCCTTACACAGTAACTCAAATTGGGCACAGCAGTAGCTGCTGTTTCTGAGGCAGGATTGGAGACCTGCCTCTTCTCCTCCACTCAATACCAAGGGTAGAGTAGGCCACAGTTGGAAAACTAGATCTTTAAAGTGCATTTCTTCTCAAGGTACTAATACCTCAGGAATGATGGTGTGGAAATTTAAGGCTGTGTTGACAATCCTGGAATGTACTCAGTCTCCAAGGTTGAACACAGGAGCATGATCATCTACCAATATACAAAGGACTAGACACGTCACCTGGCTTTTAGTGTAAAGATGCTGCATCAAAATCCACCTTAAATTCTGCCCAAGGAACTGAGGAACTGTTCTATCCAATGCGGTGCCTTCCCAAAAGCCTGGGGGGAAGAGACACCGACTCTGCAGACCTGGGTGAGGGAGCAGGCGGCATGGTCCCGTGGCGTGGAATAGACACGTGGTGGCTCTGGGGCACAGCCGGGGAAAGGGCCCCGGCACAGGGGACACCAGCAACCACGAGTGCTCAGCAGGCTCTTCCGATGCACAGTAGGTAACTGGGCAGAAAACTTTCTCTGCACTTCCCAGAGCCTTCCAGCGTCAGGTGTGGCAGCTGGACAAGTCCCACCTTCACCTCGCTAAGCACGTTAGAGGCCAGAGCGCTGGGCTGAGCGTCCTCTGGCAACTGCAGCTCTGGATGACTCCTGGGATGATGTTCACTGCAGCCGAGGGGGCACCTCGTGGGGCAGCCCAGACCTCACCAGAAGCCACCCACACTACAGTGAGGTTCTCCCAGGCTTCTTGCTCCTTGTCTCATGTAGATTACTACACATTTTACTTATTTCCAATATTATTCAGTTCTTCGATTTCATTCTGTTGTTTTGTAAAATAAAGGCAGGTCTGAACAACAGTGACAATGCAATCTAAGTTTCTGGGCGAGAGAAAGGGTGTGTATAGCCTATCACTGCACAGGTTTCTACCTCTGACTTCATCAGACAGCAAGGTTAAGGAAAAGGCCCAGTCCTGGGTTCAAGGCTGGCCTTACTCCAAATCTGTGTGACCTCTGCAATCACATGGCCTCCAAGCCTCTCTTGAGTATTAAATACAAACACGTATAAAGAGCTTCGCAAAGCGCCTGACATGGAACCCGTACCTAGACACTGTGGGCAACTATCAGACATGCAATGTATCCCTTACCCTTTCTTTGGATGGTCCTATTATCAAGCTAGATAGCCTGTTTTCAAACAAGTCCTCTGTCTTCAAATTGCCCGCAGCTCCAGGTAATGGAGGGAAGTTGGACAGCCCCAGCTCGAAGCTTGGCGACGGAGGCTTTGGTGGCGTTGGAGACTGTGTCTGGCTGCTCTGCAACAGAATGACATCCCAGGGTCACGGTGTGGAGAGAGAAGGCCAAGCAGCTTCTCATTTCCACACCCGTCCGGAAAATATCTGTAGAAACAAGCAGATCATTCAACCCAGACAAGGGCTTCCTCACCCAATCGAAGCACCTTCAACCATCGAGAGCAGAGCTTTAAAACTGAAATCTCAAGAATGCTGCTGCCCAAGAGACGTGTCACCAAGGACACAGTGAGGCTAAGGTGCCATCCAAAGAGCCGTCCAGCCATGGCTGCCAGCACTCACAAACAGCAGGGGCAGCTGAAGGCAAGGGAGGTACCCTGGAGTGATGGAAAGCAGGACAGCCTGAGTCTAGACATTAAACTTTCCCACTTTCAGACAAGTGTTGTGCTATTACAGCAGTTTCTAATGTAAGTCACAAAGAAAACTGTGAACAATATATGACACTCTCCACAACCTGTGTAAGAAATTTTACACACGTGCATCAAAAAAGTGGTTTAATAAAAGGGGAGGGGGCTTGAATTCTCTGAAAATAAACTTAATTAAAGTTATATTTTTTAATAATTAAAAACACAGTATTTGATAACAAATTCTAATCAGATTCTTCGACTTCAAGAAAGGAAACTCAGTATAAGAAGAAGAGAGTGTACTTTGTAAGCCCAAGTCTCAGGAGAAAGGCGGTAATACCTTTTATTGGAAAATGATCTACCAACCCGCTTTAACAAGCTGGCAGTCATTTTGCGAGTACGCAGTTCCTCGGCTGAAGGCCACATGGCACCGAATGGGGAAATGAGTGTATATTTAGTTTAGAAATGAGTCTATATTTACTAAAGAATACAAGTATTTTTAGTTGAAACAATGAGCTACTTTGACCAGGAAGCAAAGCTCTCATGGGATTCACCTAACTTGAGAGTGCCAATGTTTCTCCAAAATTTATACACAGGAAGGTGAATCCCTGCATCAGTAGATTCCAGAGAAAATACGTCAGAAGTGAAAGCAGGTCAAAGAATGAAAATGAATTCAGGGTGACACAAATCCCAGTCTGTGACACAAACCCCAGTACGGTCTGTGTTGGGCATTCCACTTGCTTCTCTGCTCCATGGGACAGGTGCCTAATTTTAGCTTAGCTTTTCCCAGTTAGGTGTCCTTGGCAGTAAGCGTGTTACCTACTAAAGCAGCTGGCTGTTGTACACTCTCTATAACCTAGTATTGTGAACATGATGCTCGAAATAATCCTGCAAAGCTCTAAGTTACACATGGCCACTGTGATGGCAAAGTGGTTTTAAACATCTGCACGTTTCTGAGGTGAACACAGCTTTTCAGAAGATAAGCATCATTAGAGAGACAGCCTTCCCAAAAAACGTATTTAAATCTCAACTCGTAGAAGCAAAAGAGGCAGGCAACAACTGCCCAGGTGTTGGAGTTACAAAATGACATCGTCGACAGATGGGACTTGACTTGGAAGGCAGTGTTACAATTCTCTAGGATCTGAGCGCCCCTGGGTGAGGTCTGAGTACTGCTCAGGTCCCATGGGCCTGGTTAGGCCCCGCGTACGCTCTGTAATCAGTACAACACTGGGCCACAAGCCGAAGCTTCTAAGCAGGTCACAGTCATGAACACACGCATCAGGAAAGCACGGCAAAAGGTAACGCAACAGAAACAGGGGTGGGAAAACATCCCAGCAGGCACAGCAGTGCCCCACGTTTAAATGCTTGCCTTGTTAGTCCAAATGGTTACAGGAATTCATTAATTCCAAATGGAATTAACCGATAAAAGCTGCCTTATCAACTAGTTAAACAAAAACTAGACTAAGCCGACCTTATGAAAGGCAGAATTTCTGAGTTCTAAACAGAGATTGTATCTTTTGTGATGAGAAAGCACCTGTGTGATGGCTGGAGGGGCTGGGCCAGGATTTGTCCAGGTCTTCTCCAGCATTCCTTGTACGGAATTCCACATTGGCAAGCCCGTGGAGGCATCCCTCCCATCTTTGTGGGTACTGCTAACTGCCACCGTGCCATCCCACCACTGGTTCATGGGTACTGCTAACTGCCACCGTGCCGTCCTTCCTATCTTTGTGTGTACTGCTAACTCTGCCACCGTGCCGTCCTTCCTATCTTTGTGTGTACTGCTAACTCTGCCACCGTGCCGTCATTCCTATCTTTGTGGGTACTGCTAACTCTGCCACCATGCCGTCCTTCCTATCTTTGTGGGTACTGCTAACTCTGCCACCGTGCCGTCCCACCACTGGCTGTGGAGAAGTCCATGCCAACCTCCACTAAAGACCAGCACAAACATTTTCCACAGGAGAAACTGTTTAATCAACCCAAACAAAGTCACCATGTCTCATGTACTTACCGCCACAAAAACTATCACTTATGTTTGGGTCTGTCCTGCCAGTAAGTTACAGCAGAAGGAGATAATGCTTTCTACACAGCAGGAGAGTATTCAAAAGTTTTGAAGGAAAAACACCAACAAACAAATTGCTCCGTGGAAGACGCTTACTCTGCTCGTTGAAATGAACGGCTCCAGTCACTTCAGACTCTTCAGTACAGCTGCCACACAGAAGAGCTCACGTGCATACCCGTGTGTAGGCTGCAGTGCGTGTGACAGCAAGCTCCTGGCCATGCCTATGCCACAGCACACACGCCTGTGCACGATGGAGTCCCGTGCAGCACACTGCTATTTCCAAGACCTCTACAATTGCTTTCTCCTAGGCCAGCCAGGGTGTCAGTTATTACTTAGTGGATTTCAGGTTACAAGTCTTTTGAAATGCTCATTTTTGTGTCTTAACCTTAATCCATTTAATTAAATCTCAGGTTTGGTATAAATTAGATTTAAATGTCTTGTCAAGAGGCATATGCTTTATGTACTCACTGTAAACTTCTCCTCCCTTTTCTTCCGGTAGCCAAAGGAATTCTTCCTAGGAGCGGAAAGTGAAAGACTGTTATTTTTTTCCCACTTGGAGAATTTATTGTTGAGCACGTTTGCACTCACATAAGCAAAGTACACATCAACTCAGTCTTTATCACTTTAAAACCTTTCAAAGATGACTTTCAATTCTAGAATCCCAACTCTAAGAAGCATATGCGGAGCAACACAAAGTTTACAGCAAGGGACTAACGCGGAAGTCCAGGCAAGTGACAGAGAAAGGAAGAAAACAGTGACTAAAACCACCTCCCTGGTGCCTCCTTGGGAGGTCTGTTGAGAAGTCAGTTCTGAAGATCCCCTGGGTCGAAATGACAAGACACATAAAATCTGAGACTGAGCTCCATCAGTGAGTAGTTTAAAACGGTGGTGAGAATTTTCCTGGTGCAGATTTGCTTTACATCAGACTTAAAAGATCTCAAATACTCCGTCCCATCCCTTCCTCCACCCTCTCAGCTTCCTCCACTACTGCCTCAATGGCGGACCTCTTCCCACAAAAACCACACAAGGACCTCTGTGCCCCAAAGACTTCATGTCCTCGCCTGCCAGCCTCAGGAACCACGATCTGGACCCCCCTGCAGGCAGTAAGGCCATGCCACACACGCAGCTGATAACCACAAGACACACACTGATTAAGTGGTGACTTCACGTAGAGACCTGGGACACCAGGATGGCCAAGACACTCCCATTTCCTTGGACAGGCTTCTGTGGTCTAACAAGTCACATGACACATGAATCTCAATTTGTAATTTAATGGAATGCAAAGACTCCCCCAAGAGCCTTGCATTACATAACCTAGAAAGGAGTTAAGACATAGTCTTGACTAATTCCTTCATTCAGAGAAAACCAAAAAGTAGTCTTGCCTAAGATGGCCTAATGTTGGAACACTCCGTGGAACCATGGGCCAGCCCCTCTGAGGGAGGGATGGCACAAACCTTTAGGATTCTGGAGCAAATCCCTATTATCTCCTTAGAAAACTTCCTGGAAATAGCTCCTGGCTTTCTCCTGGGGCCTTGCGGAGACTGCAAGCCAGACTATGGGACATGGGTGAGTACTGAGCCACAGGTGGGGCAGGAGTCCTGACAACCTGCCCTCCTGCAGGAACAGGGGGCTTGGTGCTCCTTGTCCCGGATCCCTGCCTGTGGCCTCACAGGGAGAAAGGGTCCTGGGCCTGCATTATGGACAACCATCCCAACACACACCTGGCTCAGCACCACTCCCTAATGGGGGATGCTCCCGAAATCCAGGGAGCTGAACGTCCACTCTGCTGTGCCATGATTCAGAACTGGTGGAAAGGTGGGGCTACGATGGCTCATGAGCAGAGCTAGGAACGCAACCGGATGAGAGTCCGGAGTGGGACAGGACTCAACTGGTCCCGGGGACCTGGGAGGGGTGTGAGATGGACGGTGCCAGCACCTGCTTGCCCAGAGGCACTGCCCTGAGTGAGGGAAGAGGACATCCTGCAGGGCTCGGCACAGGGCATCCCCCCGCCAAGGGCAGCCTGCTCCTCACTACCGGCTGGGACACAGGGGCACCCATCCCTTGGAACACAGTGGTGTCCAGGACACAGACCTGCCTGCCATGGAGTCCTATTCCAGTCACCATCAGTGGGCCCAGTCAACACTCCCCACACGCTCACTGGGCTCCACGTAACCCGTGTCAGACCCAGAAGCCCACCTGCAGCTGCAGAACACGTCAGTGCCCATCAGGCAGAGAGCAGGCTGGCCGAGCCAAGGCTCACCGACAGGGCCATGGCGGGTTCCAGCTCACAAGGGGTAGCAAGGGACCCAGGGTGGTCCCAGCACCATAGAAACACCACTGTGAGGGCACCGGGCCAGCAGCCATGGGGCAGAGACTGGACACTCTCGCCGAGGGGCCTGGTGAGGCAGGGTGCTGCCAAGAGGAGACTGCAGGCACGTGGGAGGGAGTCTATGACTGCTGAACTCCAATGTTTCCACAGATAATGATCTAAAACATCTACGGTTCTCACCAGATAATGATCTAGAACATCTACAGTTCTCACTGAACCATTTCATATTCCAAAAACGATGAAGCCATTTAAGTCTCAGCAATTATATAAAACACTTTATGTTTATAGCCTTCAATTAGATTTTCTGTGACATAAAGACAATTACAAAACAGACCTAAATTAAAGAATTTTTAAAATATTAGTAGTTTATGATGGTACACAGTAGCTGCTCAACAACTCACCTTCCCCTCCCTAAACCAGGAGAGGATTCAAGACTGCCTGGCTCCACGCGCCCAGGCCCAGCCTCTCTCTTGGCATATGCTGAAGGGTTTTGTATCCGTGTTCTAGTTTGACCTGCTTGCCTTGTTTGTGGACTCCGGACACCATTAATTAATCGATCTGCAGTGAAGTTAAATATTGAAGGACTTTCTAATAACCCAGGTCCTCTCTCCGCACTAGGAATTGCATGCCGCAGATGAGATTTACTAGGATTCCTGTAAACAAAAATGGTTTTCTGTGTTCAATAATAAAACGATTAAGGCATTACATAACATGCATACTGATAGGGAATAGCTAAGCTGAAATCTGCTTTCTATTTAATAAAATATAAAAATAGGATTTGGAATGGTTAACTCCTAACGCATAGGATAATACAAATCTATTAACAATGTGCCACAATTCTGCTGCTCTTCAGTCCAGGCCCAAATTAAAATCAGGCACACGTGATGTGTACAAGTTGCCCCAGAGCCTCCTCTCAGAGAATCTGAGGCAGGCACCCACACCAGACGGTAGTGCTTAGTCTTTCTAGAATGCAGCTGTGTGCTTCAGGTGGCTCTGTCTGCGAGGAGCAGGATTAGTGATCAAAGCTCCCTCATCCCAGCTCCGGAAGGGCAGTAGCGTAAAGACCAAAAGCACTAGGGCCGCCCCAAAACTTGCCTGCTTCGAGGAGGATACTGTCTGAGAGAAGTCAGAGGAGACGCCGCAGGCTTGAACGTTGGAGACGTAAACCCATTTATAAATCCAGTATTTGGAAATGGAGTTACCTAGATTCATTTGAAAACAGACAAGTAAAGAAACCATAAAACAGACTTCAATTTCATTAATACCAACAAATCTGTGGAAACCGACGGCATTTCTTGATGTTGTCAGAGTCATGACTCATGTTGAGACACGTATTTTACAATTTTATCGCCAATGGGTGCTGTTTAGAAGTAGGCTGGAGCTTTTGTGCATCCTTTCAGCCAATCCTTACAACAATCCAGCAAGGAGAACTGACACGTGGAAACTGGCACTGAGAGGAAAGACGTGGTCAAGAGTGCGTGGGCTCCAACAAGTGTTGTAACCTTTAGCATGTAAGTCTGATATTACCTCCATCGCTGGCAGGAAGTCAACAGGTCTTGATTCCTGATGGCTTTAATACAACTCATCAACGTTCTCAATCTCAGGAGCACCTGTACCTGCACTAACCCTACTGCTGCTCACTCGGCTTGATCCAACCACAGCCTGACAGCGCCTTTACTTTACCTCGACACAAGTCCTGCTCTGCAGATCAGGGTATTTTCATATCCTCATTATTCCCCAAGTCACAAGGTAAACATGGCATGCAAATATACTAACATAAGATCCAGAAGAAAATAGAAAGGGCCACAGAATCCCTAAAAGATCTTAAGCAGTTAAAAATATTGAGCATAGAATTTTAAGTATTGGCCAACTATTTTTAAAATCTAGACACATACAAAAGTAAGATAAAACTTAGTGTTAAAACAGTTCCTTTAAAGAAAAACAAAAAATAAACAAACAAACAAAAAAACAAGATCAATCACTCTAATTTTCTGGCTTCTGGACCCATGGTTTCCAATACATTCTGAATCACTGACATTTTGCTCCTAATGCTCCTGACGCAGGGCACTTAGTTCCTGAGGGCCTTACAGTCCACACCCTCAATGTCACTAAAGTGACAGAGATAGGCATAGAGCCCCCCTTGTTTGGAGAAAGAGAGAAAGAAAAGGAAAAAAGCAAGTAATTCTCCTTAATTAGAGCTAACTGGAAGATATAACAGAAAAAGAATATTAGAGATAGCTTGGGACCAAAATAAAATCATACAAAAGGGAAGTTAGAATCTCCAATTTGCTACTTGAGAAACTCTATACACTGTAAGAATGGACTCTTTAAAAATACATCACACATGGCTAGGCGCGGTGGCTCACGCCTATAACCCCAGCACCTTGGGGGGCCGAGGCGGGCGGATCACTTGGTCAGGAGATCGAGACCATCCTGGCTAACACGGTGAAACCCCGTCTCTACTAAAAATACAAAAAATTAGCCGGGTGCGGTGGCGGCGCCTGTAGTCCCAGCTACTCAGGAGGCTGAGGCAGGAGAATGGCGTGAACCCAGGAGGCGGAGCTTGCAGTGAGCTGAGATCCGGCCACTGTACTCCAGCCTGGGCGACAAAGCGAGACTCCATCTCAAAAAAAAAAAAAAAAAAAATACATCACACAGGAGGAGCCGCGAATGCAGACCTAGATCTGAGGCTGTAAATCACGGGAAGAGCAATGAGGACTATTCATTTCAAGCAAGTCATTTTACAGACAGAGCCCTGATATTCCAGTAAATGTGCTCAAGATAAAAAATAAAGTTGGTCATATATAAAAAATAAAGTTGATTATTAATGCTATAACTTCCTATTATTACTTGTTGGGGATTAATAGGCACGACCTCTTCAGCTGCAGAACAAGGGACACACATATTTTAGAGCAAGGAAAAGGCTGCGACGGAGAGCCCCAGTTTCAAGACTCAGAGCAGGACCGGCTGGCTGGCACACCCCGCAGTCTGAACGCACAACACGAGTCGAGGCCATAAGCTGACCCAGGACCCCAAGGATCCCCAAGAGGGTCAACCATGATTAAAGAAATGGGAGAAGCAACTGCTGCAGGAAGAACTAAAAGGACAAGCATGGCAAGCCACGTGCAGCGATGATTCTTCAACACCCAGAGCCTACACACTCAAGTCTCTCTGAGGCTCTCTCATGATATGCTTTTGGGAAAAGGAAGTATTCAGCCATGGGTACACTTTTACAGAAGTACTACTTCAAAAAACCAGAAACTTTCTTACCATTAGGACTTACTGAAAAGAGACAGAAGTAACTTTACCAAAGGTTCCTCTACTGCAGTGGTTCCAGACTCAAGGGGAACAGGGGGCCTCTGAAAATCTCTCCCTGTCCCTGCCTGCAATTCACACGGCCTTAGGAGTTATTTTATAAATGGGGTATGGTTTCATTTCTCTGCTTAGAAACCTTAGACAACTTCCTACAAGCACTAGGCCAAGCCGACAAGCCTCAGGACAGCGAAGCACCTGCGCAGTTAGGCCTGGAAACTTCCAGCTCGCTCCCCAACTCCCTGCCACCGGTCTACGCTTCAGCTCTAACACCCATGAATCCACAACCATTTTCTGTTCATGAAACTTCCTTCTTTTGATTCCTTCTGAAAAACTCGTACTTAACCTGAAAAGCTCAACCTAGACAACAACACAATCCCTGATAAGCCCTGTCTGTCTCGTTCTGCCATTCTGTACACATTCTGTACGCATGTCTCCTTGGCACGTTTGACTTTTCCAGCCTGAGTTGTCTGATGTGCCCATATCTTCACTTTTCGTATACAGGCATTTGTTTTCTCGAGTTCACTCTGCTCTGAACCTACCCTCCTTTTCTGCCTGTCAGCAGTGACGTCCCTGCCCATCAGGGTGCCTGGCTCCCAGCCATCCGACCCCGAGGACCACCCAGTCTTTCCCTTAGTCCACAGCGAAACCCTGGACATGAACTCTTTTCAAAGCTACTAACTCAATTTCTGCTTTCTGACCATAACCTTCTACGTATACTACCCTTCAATCTCTCCAGTTCCAACTAACCTGCATTGCTACCTCATGCAAACCTCTAGTCCATGAACCCACCTTCACTTCTCAACTAGACTTCAGCTTCAAGGACGTGCTCATCCGTGTATTGCTGACTCTCGTGCATCCAATGCCACCAAACTCATGCTAATTCCCACCCAGGACCCACCTGATCTTTCAAGCATCCATAACAGCACACAAAGAGACAATGTCTAGATCCAGTACAGACTTATGAATTCCAACCACAGCCTTAACAAAGGCCAAAATCCATAAAAATTAATCATGTCAACCAACTCTAAGGCTGGTGAGAAGTGAGTAAAATAAGGATGGTGAAAGAGCAGGCCTTCTCCTTGGCCTTGCTGTCAGAAGCCTATTAAACACTTCTTCCTCCTCAGTTAATCCCCCTTGTACTGTCCTCTGTGTAGGGGACACCAGGTACACTACAGCTCTTATCGCCCTCTGTATCTTGCTAAGAGCTGCATGACAAGAGGGGAGAGGGGCTGAGCAATGATTGTGATCACAGTAATCCAAAGTTCTTTATGCATAAGTTCTGTTCTCAACTAAATTTAAAATCCCCCACATAATTTGAAGGTCTATTTTACTATGTCAGACTGCACACGTATCTGGTTTCCTATTAGATGAGGATTTTAATCCTTCAAATTATCTAGCATAGTGTCTACAACATAAATTCCTAGTAAAGAAACGACGTACCAGGGGTGGGTCAAGATAGCTGTGCGTTGCTGACCACGTCTGGGGGGTGATCAGGCTGTACAGGGGGAACTGCTGCTGGGGGCTGTACATGGGAGGGAAGTAGAACGATGTCGCGTAGCGCTGCTGGGCATACAGGTTCACGTCCAGGGGTCTAAATCCATTCTTTGGCAAAAATGTGTTTATAGCTATTGCCTTTGCTTTTATCCGCGCCTGTTTGAAAATATGTAAGTTTCTATTAGAATACTTAAGAACATCAATTTGCAAATAAACAAAGAATAACCAATGGTCTTGCTTACCTTAATTGGTTTTCCTTGAAAAGTTTTGACTTCTTCTCGAAGGTATTTGTAAGCCTAAGGGCAAAATTAAGTACAAAATTCCATTTGATTAACCTTATGAATAAGAGGCACCAATAGGTCACTCAATAGCTCAAATAGGGAAATATATAATTAAATTATGGTGAACAGAACTTAGAATAATGATTCTTGACACCCCCTGGGTCACAGATCCCTTAAAATAACCTCATAAGAGCTATGGAACGTGTGTACCCCAAATTCTCACAAACAAGATTTGTACACAATTTTGTAAGTATTAATAGATGCCACAGAAGTCTCCCAAAGACCACTGGCTAAGAACCTTGGTGGAAAATGGTGAATACTGAGTTCCTAGTATTAATCCCAATTTCAGATTAGGAGTATGCAGTTCAGGAAATACCAGACTGGAAGGAAAAGGATGAGGATCATAACATTCTTTACACATCTCCTTGTTCTTCTCCACACTAATTCTACATTAAACCCCTATAAAACTGTGAAGGCCCTGCACCTCTGATTCAGTCTCATCCGATCACATTCGCCATGCAGGCTGGCAGAGCTCACGCTCAGCCCCACAAACATGGTTACTCTGTCTTCCGTTCCCCTTCCCCTCCGTCCAATTCAAACCCATCTTTCAGGTTTCTGTGTTTTCTTTTCTGAACCCCAGATATTGTTTATACCATTTAACACTTCATAATACATGTGTTAGTTTCCCCACAAATAAGATGCTTCCTTCCCTTAAGGGCAGGAAAACTACTAACTCCTTACACCTCCTGACAGAGCTTACTTCTCAATACCACTAAAAGCATCTTCCAACACACAATGAAGTCTGCTGGGAGATGAAGATTAGGTTCAAATTTCCCCCCAAACACTTTGCAAATAGTAAAACTTTTCTCTGCCCAGACAGAAGAACAAAACTGATTTTCCTAGGTTGCTTAGCTTGCTGTCCTTAGAAAGTAAAATCACATGATTTTATATTGCTATAAAATTGTCCATACAAATATACTCATTTAAGTTTCTACAATTTGATTTCCTCTGCAGATTATATTCAAACTTACTATCACAAATAATCTCAACGCCCAAGTTTAGTCCCAACATGCACTAATACTAAAAACTGGTAAACTATGCCATTCATAGGGTGATGGTGGAAAGAACTTACCTGTTGTGCATCAGCTTCTGTTTCAAATGTAATAAACCAATTATCATTATATGCAAATTCACAGTTTATAAATTTTGGTAAATTATCTCCTTTAAATAGTGCTTCTACTTCCTACAGGAAATAGAGATGTTAGAAATTAATTCTCAACAATGCCACTTCTTGTCCTCACCAAAATTTTTTAACAAATGCATTATCTGAAGGAACTATCCTTAAACAAACTAACATACCATGATGCCTAGTAACTTTCTATTCCAAAAAGGATGAGGATTCAGCAGAGCTTCCAGAATCAGAATCACAACACCACAGAGAAAAACAGCTACAGCTTCCCCTACTCTCAAGATACCATTAAGCTAAATTAATGTGAAAACTATCACACCATTTTCTGGGCTGATAATTTCACAACCTTAAAAAAAAAAACAAAACAAAACAAAAAAAAAAACCTTGCTTGGACTTCTGCTTCTGGCCATGATGGTCTAGATTTACTCTCCCAGATGACTCAATTAAAAAAACGAAGACAAAATGCATGAAGAATGGTTTCAGGCCCTGAACCCCAGCATGTACACGAGTGTGATCCCTGAGAGGGACATGAACAGGGTACAGGGCGGGGATTGGTGGCCCTCAGTGCCTGGGCCGCAGAGCCCGCAGGGTAAGCCTGCAGATGGCCTTCCCCACATCTCCAGCCTGGAAAACAACTGCCTGAAGGATGAGAGGGAACAAGCCCAGGGCAGGCTCACCAAGACAAGAATGGTTTGTTTTCCCACTAGCCACCGTGGAAAACTCTCCTAAACCCACAGGATAGCAGGGACAGTGGCTCAGAAGGGCACTGCTTCAGCCGTGGGGAAAATGAGCCCTGGAGAAAAGGCTGCTCTGATTCCACCTAACAAGTTGGCTCCAAGTAACTTAACTGCATTTCAAAACAAAGCTCAAGAATATTTATTAGAATACAAAAATATTCAGTAAAGTAAAATTTAAAACGCCAAGCATCTCCTCCAAAATCACAAAGCATGCAAAGAAACAGAAAAATATGACCTATAATGCAAAAGATTAGACCTAGAAATGATAGAGATGATAGTAGAGACGATAGACTTAATACACATAAAACGTTTACTGCATGTATATTCCGTATCCCATGAAAGGTAAAGACTGAGCATGTTAAATATACACGGAAGATTTTTTTAAAAGACCCAAATCAAACTTCACTGGAGATGAAAAATACGGTGTCTGAAATTAAAACTACACTAAATAAAACAAACAGCTGGCTAGACACTTTCTGAAGAAAAGGGCGAAAGGGAGAAGAAAACATTTAACAAAATAATGGCTCGATAAATTTCAGGTACAAGAAGTTTGAAATCTACACCAAAGTATATTGCAATCAACTTGCTTAAAAGCAGTAGTAAAATCTTCACAGCAGCTAGAGAAAGACTTATTACACACAGAAGGACGGTGATAAAAACCACAGAAAACATACCAGAAGAGAGAATATCTTTAAAACACAGAAAGGAAAAAACCCCATCAATCCAGAAATCTATATGCAGCAAAAATACCTTTCATAAATAAAGGTGAAAAAAAAAAAAACATAAATAAAGGTGAAATAAGATTTTCCCAAATATACTAAAGCTGAAAAGAATTCATCATCGGCAGACCTGTACAAGACATGCTAAAGGAATATCCAGGCAGAAGGAAAGTCCAGATTTACATAAAGGAATAAGAAGCACTGTAAATGGTAAATACTGAATAAACATAAAACACGTTTTTCTTATTTTTAATCTCTTTTTAAAAATGACTTGTTTAAAGCAAACACAACAACGATGTATTGTGAGGCTTATGACTGTGTAGAATTAGAATGTATGACAACAGCACAGGCCAGAAGTGGAGAATGGGAGAGCGTGGCTGTAAATGGGAGAGCGTGGCTGTAAATGGGAGAGCGTGGCTGTAAATGGGAGAGCGTGGCTGTAAGGTCAAGAGGTCTGCTGCTCTGTGAATTACACGGACTCTAGTACAGTTAGAGGGTCAGCTGAAAACCCTACAGAAAGGGGGTCCAATCTTTTGGCTTCCCTGGGCCACACTGGACGTGGAAGAACTGTCTTGGGCCACACGTAAAATACACTAACACCAACGATTGATGAGCTTTTTTAAAAAAAAACAACTCATAATGTTTTAAGAAAGTTGATGCATTTGTGTTGAGCTGCATTCAAAGCCGTCCTGGGCGGCAGGCGGCCCACGGGCTGGAGAAGCATGCCCTAAAGCACAACTGAAAAACAGAAACAAAGAGTTATACCTAATAAGTCAAAAAAAGGAGATAAGAATACACATTTAATCCCAAACAAAAGGAGGGAAAAGGGAAAGAAAATGAAGAACAGAAGAGACAAACAGAAAACAAACAGCAAGATGAAGAATTTAAATTTAATCATATCATTACATCATTAATCTCTTAAATGTAGATGGGCTACGCTCTGAATTAAAAGACAGAAATTGGGCCGGGTGCGGAGGTTCATGCTTTGGGAGGCCAAGGCGGATAGATAATAAGGTCAAAAGATCAAGACCATCCTGGCCAACATTGTGAAACTCTGTCTCTACTAAAAGTACAACAGTGGCTTGGCATGGTGGCGCATGCCTATAGTCCGAGCTACTTGGGAGGCTGAGGCAGGAGAATCGCTTGAACCCAGGAGACAGAGGTTGCAGTCAGCTGAGATCACGCCACAGCACTCCAGCCTGGCAACAGAGTGAGACGTCATCTCAAAAAAAAAAAAAAAAAAAAAAGACAGAAATTTTCAGATTGGATAAGAAAAACAAGACCCAATTACACACTGCTCACAAGAAATCCACTTTAAATACGAAAACACAAACGGGTTAAAAGAGGATAGAAAAGACCTACCATACTAATGTCAATCAAGGAACGCGAGAGTGGCTATATTTATACCAGATACCAGAAGAAAACAGCAACAAGGAAAACAGGGCCATTCCATAAAAAATTTCTAGCCAGGTACACTTCAAAAAGTACAAAAGGAACTTGACAACCAAATGAACTACAGGAAAGGATTCCAGGGATTCTAATGCCCTATGCTGTTGTCCCCATCACTGGTAAATGCTTATTGGTTAAAAGACAAAACACATCAACGCAAAAGTCACACTTGACTAATGGTAAATTAGGATTATGACTTTTAAACTCAAACAATAATACTTTCAGGCCACTAGACCATCAGTCTACTAGTGGCAAGAATGGCTGACTCCTCTGCCTCTGGCAAAATCCTTTTTTTTTTTTTTTTTTTTTTGAGACGGAGTCTCGCTCTGTCGCCCAGGCTGGAGTGCAGTGGTGCGATCTCAGCTCACTGCAAGCTCTGCCTCCCGGGTTCACGCCATTCTCCTGCCTCAGCCTCCCGAGTAGCTGGGACTACAGGCGCCCGCCACCTCGCCCGGCTAGTTTTTTGTATTTTAGTAGAGACGGGGTTTCACCGGGTTAGCCAGGATGCTCTCGATCTCCTGACCTCATGATCCGCCCGTCTCGGCCTCCCAAAGTGCTGGGATTACAGGCTTGAGCCACCGCGCCCGGCCGGAAAATCCTATTTTTAAGAAAATCAGAATCAGTATTTAAAATGTACATCACTGACAAGCACCTAGTGACATTTAAAGAAGAATTTTCTGGAAACTCTTAGCCTACATTTCTAAGACCCAGTAGAAGGGCTCTATAATAATTATACAGAGTCCTTGGGAACTTCTTTTCTTATGTGGATTGTTTTAGGCTACTTATTTTCCTTCCTTTTTTTCCCAATTTTTAATTTATCAAAGTTTCCTTTAAACCTTCTCTCTTTAAGACTTTCATTGCTCAAGTTTTACAACAGATATAAGGTCAGCAGTTTTGAATAATATAAATACTCCAAAATCAATGTCTACTGCTAAATGCAGAAAATTCTCTTTGGTTAAAGTTTCACAAACATTTCAAGTCTTAAAAATTAGGATCTATGTTTTAAATATTACTTTAAGTTAATACAGATGTCCAAATTAGTCATAAGAAATATGCTGGTCCTCGGCCGGGCACGGTGGCTCACACCTGTACTCCCAGCACTTTGGGAGGCCGTAATCCCAGCTACTCAGGAGGCTGAGGCAGGAGGAGCACTTGAACCCGGGAGGCAGAGGTTGCAGTGAGCCAAGATCGCGTCACTGCATGCCAGCCTGGATGACAGAGCAAGACTCCGTCTCAAAAAAAAAAAAAAAAAAAAAGCAAGAAATATGCTGCTCCTTCATATTCAGACCCTTAATAAAAATAGGAGGAAAAAATTACAATCCGAAATTCTTTTTCTCCACATACTACAATACAGAACTAGTAAAGAGAGGCTGAGTTGAACAGAAGGACCACACTTACATGAGAGTAGACCACACTTACATGAGAGTAACAAAATTTCTCACGCCAGGCAGAGAAGTTTGTTGGAATCCTAACCTTTGTCACATGCTAGTTTTCCTTAAGAAACTCTCACACACACTGACCCACTCGGACTGAAAAGCTAAATTTGGAAGCCTGAGCAGCGATGTCCATTTCCTCTGCAGAGAAGGTGTGTGGAAAGACGCAGCATGAATGACGAGGCGGAAATCACATGAGAGATGAGACCAACGACAAACCCAGGCTTCCTGTGGCCTGCAAGTCCCCAGAGCAGGCAGAGTCCGTTTTCTGAGGTAGGATAAACTAAATTCCCAGCACCTCATACAAAGACTTTGCTTCATGATTTCAAGGTGTAACCATCAGTGTGTTTACTACACAGAGCAACTCAGTTTAGGCATCTGGATAAACAGCAGATTTTATAGCAACATGTAACAGTAGATAGCTTTTCATTACTTTTAAGCTATCAGATACTGTGGTTCCCTAAAATTACTGCCCAAGTCGGGTGAATCATGAGGTCAGGAGTTCGAGAGCAGCCTGGCCAAGAGGGTGAAACCCTGTCTCTACTAAAAAATACAAAAATCAGCCAGGCACAGTGGCAGGCGCCTGTAATCCCAGCTACTCGGGAGGCTGTGGCAGGAGAATCGCTTGAGCCTGGGAGGTGGGGCTTGAAGTGAGCCGAGATCGCGCCACTGCACTCTAGCCTGGGCAACAGAGTAAGATTCCGTCTCCAAAAAAAAGAAAAAAAAAAAAGGACTCCCCAAGTTCCCGGTTCTCTGAGAGGGGCTGTGCTGGCTCGGACCAGGCTCCCGGTTCTCTGGGAGGGGCTGTGCTGGCTCGGACCAGGCCACTCTGGTGGCTCAGGGAGTTCTTCATGATGCCTCTTTGACATAAAAATACTTGTTTTGAAAAGTTATTTATCACAAAAGTGCTTTTTTCTTGATTTGTGGGTTTACTAATCTTATTTTTAAATGAATATTTAAATATGTTATTTTTAATTTCTAAATATAGAAATGAATAAACCTTCACTATCTTATTATAAGGAGTCCTGGGATCAAAAGGTTTGGGAATCATTCCCTCCTACTCTGTAACTCAGTGTGTGTAAATCCTGGGAAAACAGTGTTAATGTAATTATTCAGTCTAAAAAACACACAGCCCAAAAAAAAACACAAAAGCAAAAAAAAAAAAATCAAAACCAACAAAGACCTTTGGGAAAATGTCCAAGTAACCTTCAGAGGAGAAATTACTTACTTCCACAGGGGTAGATTCAGGTATTTCACGCAATATTACTATGCAGCGATTCTGATTTGGCCTTACTTTCTCTCCCTTTTCATCCACTTGGACTAAAGGTAAAGCTATAAAGAGAAGAAAATTCAATGGTCAAACAAAAATATTAAAATGCCAGTGGAATGTGTTACATTCTATTACTATATTACTAAATAAGCTAAATAAACCTGCAAATAATGGGTAAGCTGTCAAAACTTTTGCTCGTCTAACACAATCCACAGGTTTTAAGCCGATCTCACATGTTAGTTTTCAAAACTAAGGAACACGAACATTTAAAACCCTGCAAGAGCCACAATGTATGTCACACTATGAAACAAAGGTTCTAAACAGCTCGAGCACTAAAGCAGGTAAAATCCAGGGTTAATGGCCTTCTCCTTTCCACAAGTGCCTCAAGTGAAATAATCTTGTCTTATAGCTTGTTTCTGTGTGCCCTTCCCTGGAGCCCTGGTGATCATCTCTTACCTAACGGTCCTGCACTGTTTACATTAGGACCCTGGCGTGACTGCGGTAACAGACCTAATTCAGATTTTGCCAGTTTTTACATAAATTGTGTTTTGGTGTCACGTCTATGAAACTATGCAATGTGCAGATTTGAGTCTCAGCAAGTAATGATGACAAGGAGGGCTCAGAGGTGCCCACTGTTGCAAAGATACAAATCACCAGCATCAGGATGAAAGTGGCAACATCATTACAGGTTCCATCAACAGGAGAAAGGTACCAACGGAATATTATGAAAACGTTCACACTAATAAATTATGTGAAACAGAAACATTTCTTAAAAGACATAAGCCATCAAAGCTCACTCTACAAGAAAGGTAACTGGGGCATGACCGTAATTTAATTTTTTGTATCTTAATCTGACAAAAGATCATCAAAGACTCATATGCTGAAAACTGCAAAACACCGCCAAGCGAATGTTTTAAAGACCTACATAAAGACATAGTCTGTGCTTGTGGGTTGCAAAACTTAACATTGGTAGAATGGGTAAATTCTCCTGGAGTGAATTTACAGAATCAATGCAATCCCAATAAAAACACCAACAGGACTTTTGGAAAAACTGTAATGATGACTCTAAAATTCATACACAAATGCAAAACATTTAGAAGAGCCACAACAAACCTGGAGGTTCCGTACCTACTTTAAGACTTACTATAACGTTACAGTGATCAAGACACTGTAGTGTCAGCATCAAATCAGACAAATCATCAAGGGAATAAAACACACGTTCCAGAGATCAACACCCATGTGCACAGGCAGCCAGCACAACAAAAGCCCAGACACGTGGGTGCTGCAGCAGATACACACAGGACACACACCCCACACCATGACAAAACATCAGACACGTGGGTGCTGCAGCAGATACACACAGGACGCACACCCCACACCATGACAAACATCAACACAAAAAAGATCACAGACTTGAACGTTCAAATGTAAAACATAAAAGGAATAAAAGGAAAACTATTAGAACCTTGGACCAAGCAAAGATTTCTTAGGTACAACACCAAAAGCAAGATCCGTAACAGGAAAAAACTAACAAATTGGACTATAAAAATTTCTACTTCTGCTTCTCAAAAGACACTGGTAGAACAAAAAAACCAGCTGTACACTGAGACAGCATATTTGTAAATCACGTATAAGGACTTGTATCCAGAATACCCGTAATATATATTTCAGTGTACACACATACATCGACAACGTGACTGTGGGGCAAAGAAGCATCTTTTCAACAAGCGCTGCTAAACCACTCCACATCCACAGGCAGAACATTCGTCTAGGTGCAGACCTGGCACCACCATTCACAAAAATTAACCCCAAATGGATCATGGACCTAAGTGTAAAACGCAAAACCTTAAGTCCTAGAAAACACAGGAGAAAATCTAGAAGACCTTGGTCTGACAATAACTTCTTAGACACCACACTAAAGACAAGATCAGAAAAAACGTCATAACATTTAAAACTACTGCTTTGTGAAAGGCAATGTCAACAAGATGAGAAGCCATTGACTGATGGAAAATAGGTGCAAAAGACACATCTGAAAAGGACTGTTAACATCAAAATGCACAAAAAACTTAAAAACTCAACAAGAAAATGAACAAGATTAAAAAATGGGCAGAAGACCTGGACAGACACTTCACAAAAGATTTACAGAGGGTGAATCTACATATGGAAAAACGCTTCACATCATATGTCACAGAGAACGCAAATGAAGACATCAATGAGATGTCACTGCACACCTATTAGCACAGCAAAAATAAACAACAACGACACCACCAAGTGCTGCCGAGGATGCGGAGCAAGGGGAACTCCCATTCGCTCCCGATGGGAACGCAAAGTGGTTCATCCACATTGGGAGACAGTTTGATGGTTTCTTACAAAACAAATCATATTCGTAGCATATGATCTGGCAATTGTGCTCCTTGGTATTTATCCAAAGGAGCTAAAAACTTATGCCCACGCAAAATGTGCACACAGATGTTTACAGGAACTTTATTCACAACTGCCAAAACTTGGAAGTAATCAAGACGTCCTTCAGTGGGTAGATGGATAAAGAAACTGTGGGACATCCAGACGATGAACTATTATTCAACACTAAAAAGAAATGACCTATCAAGCCATGAAAAGACATGGAGGAACCTTCAACGTATATTGCTAAGTGAAAGAAGCCAATCTGAAAAGGCTACATCCTACCGGATTCCAACCCTAGGACATTCTGGAAAAGGCAAAACTACAGAGACAGTAAAAAGATCAGTGGCTTCCAGTGATTGGGGGAGGCGGGGATGAATGGGCGGAGCTCACAGGATTTTTAAAAAAATTTTTTTTATTATACTTTAAGTTCTAGGGTACATGTGTACAAGGTGCAGGTTTGTTGCGTATGTATACGTGTGCCATGTTACATATGTATACATGTGCCATATTGGTTGGTACATATGTATACAGGTGCCACAATGAGTTAATGGGTGCACCCGCTAATTCATCATTTACATTAGGTAGATCTCCTAATGCTAACCCTCCCACCTCCCACCACCCCACAACAGGCCCTGGTGTGTCATGTTTCCCTTTCCGTGTCCAGGTGTTCTCTTTATTCAATTCCCACCTATGAGTGAGAACACGCAGTGTTTGGTTTTCTGTCCTTGTGATAGTTTGCTGAGAATGATGGTTTCCAGCTGCATCCATGTCCCTACAAAGGACATAAACTCATCCTTTTTTATGGCTGCATAGTATTCCATGGTGTACATGTGCCACATTTTCTTAATCCAGTCTATCAATGATGGACATTTGGGTTCGTTCCAAGTCTTTGCTATTTGAATAGTGCCGCAATAAACATACGTGTGCATGTGTCTTTACAGCAGCATGATTTATAATCCTTTGGGTATATACCCAGTAATGGGATGGCTGGGCCAAATGGTATTTCTAGTTCTAGATCCCTGAGGAATTGCCATACTGTCTTCCACAATGGTTGAACTAGTTTACAGTCCCACCAACAGTGTAAAAGTGTTCCTGTTTCTCCACATCCTCTCCAGCACCTGTTGTTTCCTGACTTTTTAATGATTGCCATTCTAACTGGTATGAGATGGTATCTCATTGTGGTTTTGATTTGCATTTCTCTGATGGTGAGTGATGATGAGCATTTTTTCATGTGTCTGTTGGCTGTATGAATGTCTTCTTTTGAGAAATGTCTGTTCATATCCTTTGCCCACTTTTTGATGGGGTTGTTTGTTTTTTTCTTGTATATTTGTTTGAGTTCTTTGTAGATTCTGGATATTAGCCCTTTGTCAGATGAGTAGATTGCAAAAATTTTCTCCCATTCTGTAGGTTGCCTGTTCACTCTGATGGTAGTTTCTTTTGCTGTGCAGAAGCTCTTTAGTTTAATTAGATCCCATTTGTCAATTTTGGCTTTTGTTGCCATTGCTTTTGGTGTTTTAGACATGAAGTCCTTGCCCATGCCTATGTCCTGAATGGTATTGCCTAGGTTTTCTTCTAGGGTTTTTATGGTTTTAGGTCTAACATTTAAGTCTTTAATCCATCTTGAATTAATTTTTGTATAAGGTGTAAGCAAGGGATCCAGTTTCAGCTTTCTACATATGGCTGGCCAGTTTTCCCAGCACCATTTATTAAACAGGGAATCCTTTCCCCATTTCTTGTTTTTGTCAGGTTTGCCAAAGATCAGATGGTTGTAGATGTGTAGTATTATTTCTGAGGGCTCTGTTCTGTTCCATTGGTCTATATCTCTGTTTTGGTACCAGTACCATGCTGTTTTGGTTACTGCAGCCTTGTAATATAGGTAATATAGTTTGACTTCAGGTAGCATGATGCCTCCAGCTTTGTTCTTTTGCTGAGGATTGTTTGCAGGTGACATGATTGTATATTTAGAAAACTCCATTGTCTCAGCCCAAAATCTCCTTAAGCTGATAAGCAACTTCAGCAAAGTCTCAGGATATAAAATCAATGTGCAAAATCACAAGCATTCTTATACACCAATAACAGACAGAGAGCCAAATCATGAGTGAACTCCCATTCACAATTGCTTCAAAGAGAATAAAATACCTAGGAATCCAACCTACAAGGGATGTGAGAGAGAACTACAAACCACTGCTCAACAAAATAAGAGAGGACACAAACAAATGGAAGAACATTCCATGCTCATGGATAGCAAGAATCAGTATCATGAAAATGGCCATACTGCCCAAGGTAATTTATAGATTCAATGCCATCCCCATCAAGCTACCAATGACTTTCTTCACAGAATTGGAAAAAACTGCTTTAAAGTTCACATGGCTCAGAGGATGTTTAGGTCAGCAAAATTACCCTATATGATACTGTAATGGTAGACACATGTCACTATACAGTTGTCTGAACCCACACAATATACAATACCAAGTGAACCCTTATGTAAACTGTGGACTGCAGGTGATAATGATGTATCCGTGTAGGTTTCATCAATTATAACAAATGTTCCTCTGCTGAGGACTGTTCACATGGGAAGAGGCCATGCATGTGTGCAGGGGATATAATGGGAGATCTCTGTACTTTGCTCACAATTTTGCTGTGAATCTAAAACTGTTCTAAAAAATAAAGTACACTGGCCGGACACGGTGGCTCACGCCTGTAATCCCAGCACTTTGGGAGGCCAAGGCGGGCGGATCACGAGGTCAGGAGATCGAGACCATCCTGGGTAACACGGTGAAACCCCGTCTCTACTAAAATACAAAAAATTAGCCGGGCAAGGTGGCGGGCGCCTGTAGTCCCAGCTACTCGGGAGGCTGAGGCAGGAGAATGGCGTGAACCTGGGAGGCAGAACTTGCAGTGAGCCGAGATCACGCACTGCACTCCAGCCTGGGCGACAGAGCAAGACTCTGTCTAAAAAAATAAATAAATAAAGTATACTTCTAAAGAAAGGACTCAATTGTTAATAAAATTAATAAACTATGTGTGGGACATCTAAATAGACACTACTGCAAGAAGAAAAAAGAAGGCAAATAAGCACATTTTAAAAATGTTCAATTTCATTAATCATTAGAGAAACAGAAGTTAAAACCTCAAAAAGATACCACTATATAGTTATTAGAAAACATAAAATTAACATGATTGCATACCAAGTGTCAGAAGGATATGGGAAAATGGAGCTCTCATCCCTGCTAGTGGTGGCCAACCGTAAAATGGTCCAACCACTTTGGAAAACAGGTGGGTGGTTTCACAGTTAATCATACACCTAACAACACAATCCAGACATTCCACTTCTGGCTATCTACCCGAGAGACAGGGAAGCACATGGTCACGCAGAGACTTTCACACAAGTGTCCACAGCAATTTGTAGTGGTCAAAACCTGGCAATAACCTAAATGTCTAACTGGTAGGTGCATGAACCAACTGGGAATATCCATTTGAAAGAATACTTCCCAGCAAAAAGAAGCAATCACCTACTAATCCAGTAAACAACAAAATAGTTATGCCAGACCAAAAGAAAGTGATATTGCATAATCGACTCCATTTACATCAAATTTGTAAGTACTGCAAACTAATCTGTAGTGACAGGAAGCAAATCAGTGCTTGCCTGGGGAGGGGTAGAGGAAGCTTGGTGGGGGTGGCTGTGATGGCTGTGTTTGGTATCATGATTGTGGTAGTTTCATGGGTGTATAAATATGTTAAAACTTACCAAATGTACACTTAGAATGCATAATTTATGGCATGTAAATTCTACCTCCATACAGGCAGGGGTGTCACTCTCTGCACTTCACGCCTCACCCAACTCACCTGCCTCCATGACGTGACACTGAATGACGAGCTTCAATCCCATTCATGCTTTCCCACCATCTCCATGCTCCTCTGAACCCACAAAAATCTCTGTGCTTCAGCTTTACACACCCCTAAGCTTTATATACATGGTATCACCTTGCACAGATTTGGAAATATGCTTTTATAAACATTATAATTTTAAAATTTATTCTTGTTGGAATATGTAGGCCTAGCTCACTGTAACAGCTCTGGTACTCACTGTGTGAATATAACAAAATGTATTTATTCTGGTGACAAATATTTTAGCATGTCTTTTTAATTAGCAGTTTCAGTTATATTAAGGGTAAAAGCAGCACTTGAATCAGACATACTAGGACATGCACTGTATGTTTATTATGACATTAAAAATAATCTAGAAATGTAACTTACACAACTTAACGCAAGAGCTGTAGTATTCAAAGTAAAATCATTCAGACAATCTTGAGTTAAATTTTTAAAAAGATAAAATTAAATATTCATCAAGTATCTGCTATGTGTCTGAGTCTCTGTTAGGTATTTTGGGCACAAGATTTAAACATAAGATGAGGCCAGGCATGGTGGCTTACACCTGTAATCTCAGGACTTTGGGAGACTAAGGCGGGCAGATCACTTGAGGTCAGGGGTTTGAGACCAGCCCTGCCAACGTGGTAAAACCTCGTCTCTACTAAAAACACAAAAAATTAGCTGGGCGTGGTGATGCATGCTTGTAATGCCCAGCTACTTGGGAGGCTGAGGTAGGAGAATTGCTTCAACACAGGAAACAGAGGTTGCAGTGAGCTGAGGTGGCACCACTGCACTCCAGCCTTGGCGACAGAGTGAGATTCCATCTCAAAAATAAATTCATTCATTCATTCATTCATCCAATTTAAATTAAAAAAAAAAAGTAAGATGAGAACTTTAATCCTGTGGACCTATTTATGACATGTTCATCCTCTTAAGAACTACAATTAATGCAATAACTTGCTAACGATATTCTTATCACACCGGTTCTTACAAAGGCATGTACATCTCTGTCCAAAAATCGAGTGAAAAAAGACAAAATGAGAAACTAAAGAGATGAGTGCAAATGGATAAAAGGTAAGTCATAAAGAAGGCAGGAGGAGATGGGACGAAATAGGTGACGAGGCTGCCCTGGATCGCCTGTGGGCAGGTGGGCTCTGTTAAGTAACCACACAGAGCAATTTAATATCCTCATGGCCGGTGGAAACCACTTCTTGCCAGTAACAATCAACTGAGAAATCATCCCAGTGGGGCAGCAGCATTTGCAAGGTCTGTCCTAAAAGGAATAACTAAACCTGGAACTCCTAATCGTAACCAAAAAGACTTCAGAGTATAAACAGGGACAAGAATGCTGCTGGCCTTTCAAAGATGGGGCCCAATTCAGCTGGCACAGACAACAGCTTCTGTTCTGCATGGTGACACCAGGGAGCATGGCGCCATCCTGGGAGATGGCAGAGCCACTCTCAGAACTCACAGTCAATGGTAATCATGTTTGCCAGTTTCTTCACTGTCTCCAATAATTTAATAACCCACGATATCTGTCTAAAAACAGAGAAATAGAAAACTTGTATTTGTGAAAAGAAAATCCAACTACACTCTAAGGTAAGATGCTTACCTTTTTACACTACTGTAAAGTCAAATCCACACAAGAATAAAAACACCTGCACAAACTGTCGCCAGTACAGTTAAGCCAGGGACAATGTGGAAACCCTTCTATGTGAGTAGAGGCAGTGGACTTAAATGAGACTTGAGGTCAGGCTTAGCAATGTCCAATCACTCAAAACTACGCAGGGGGCATCGTCAACACTTCATGCTTAAACACTGTTTGATGTTGCCAAATTTCAAAGAAACAACTTCACTCACAACATAATTTTTTTTTTTTTGAGACGGAGTCTAGCTCTGTCGCCAGGCTGGACTGCAATGCCACAATCTCAGTTCATGGCAACCTCCGCCTCCCGGGTTCAAGCGATTTCTCTGTCTCAGCGTCTCAAGTACCTGGGATTACAAGCACGCACCACCACGCCCAGCTAATTTTTTGTATTTTACTGGAGACAGGATTTCACCATGTTGGCCAAGACAGTCTCAATCTCCTGACCTTGTGATCCGCCCACTTCGACCTCCAAAAGTGCTGGGAATATAGGTGTGAGCCACCACACCTGGCCCACAACACAATTTTAAGAAAAACTGCAATAATTATTTCATCAAAACATAAACAGGAAGTTGCAATTTGAAAGAAACACCTTTAGTGGCAAAACTGTAATTAAAATGTATTTTACTTTAACTATAAATGTTATTTTTATTTTGTTTTTCATGAATGAAACAGCTATCTTTAAAATTCCCATTAAAAAGATTATTTTCTACTTCATATGGCCCAAAACTTGTTTGAGGTTTCATAATGGATCCAACTGGCATTCCCAGGACTATCAGGCGCTACTCCAGAATTACCAGAACTGAGCAGAAAGCAACGGAGGCAAGAGAAGAATCTGACTTGCCATCAAGGACCTTAATGTTTGATGGCTATACATTTAAAGGTTCACACTGAGAAGACAAATACTCTAAGGACAAGTATTATTAACTTAAAATTGTCGTTTACTTACATCTTAGCACTTCCACAATCAAGTCCACATCAGTGCTGAGCTTCTTGATGTGGTCGAGGTTAGCCACCGTTGTGATTGGCACATACTGGTCACTGTCCATCTGTGATATAAGATACATGTCACTAGCAAGGTTCTCCCTGTTGAAAGAAAACAATCTCTTTTAATCAATATTTCTTTAAAAAGAAGTTTCACCTACTGCAATTCCAGTTTCACAAGAGGCATGAGTGTGGCATGGTATTGCTTTGGAGTCAAATCGGAGCCCAGGACCCATCTGTTATTTGCTGTCTCTCCGGCCTCAGTTAATTTTTTTCAAAATCTCAGCCTTGAAGAGGCAGGGAGTGCAAAAGTAAAAGTATACTGCACTTTCTACAATCAAAATTCATGAGAAGATGGTTATTTTTAAATAAGATCTAATTATTTGTAGCTGTCATTTTGCCCTAAGAAGTATTTGAGGAGTTTATTAAAAATACATACAATTTTGTTAGGCTGGGCACAGTGGCTCACGCCTGGAATCCCAGCACTTTGGGGGCTAAGGTAGGCAGATCACCCTGGCTCAGGAGTTTAAGACCAGCCTGACCAATATGGTGAAACCCTGTCTCTACCAAAAATACAAACATTAGCCAAGCATGGTGGCAGGCACCTGTAATCCCAGCTACTTGGGAGGCTCAGGCAGGAGAATCGCTTGAACCCAAGAGGTGGAGGTTACAGTGAGCCGAGATCGCACCATCGCACTCCAGCCTGGATGACAAGAGGGAAACTCCGTCTCAAAAAAAAAAAAAGTAAAGTACAGAAATCCAGCTGAATGAACAAGAAAGGAAAACATAAAAAGGCCAAGATCATGTCATTCACAAAATTCCTCCTGTGGACTCCGGAACACTCACTAGAGAGCCTGTATCCAGCCCTGGCTTCCTGGCAGCCAGAATTGAAAAGAAGGAAACAGTAACTTTACCCACAAAATCCAAAGGTGAGCCACAAATCATCAGCAGTTTGGGCCACGATGAGCTATTTTCTGGTGTTTTGGTCAAAGATCAATGTTTCCTGTGAATTCTCAAGGCATCGTACCATGTAGTAAACAAGGTCCTAAGAAACATTTCAAAACTGAAAACAGTGCTGGGTTCCTGGGGCCTCTGCTCAGTGTCCCTCGGTGAAGGCCCATGACTGCCGATCAAACGGAGGCCATGCAGGAGGAGGCCCTGCTCCACCCTCATCTCGGCCGCCTTCTAGTTGTAGCTGATTTTGGCCCCATGGGGCTACAGAAGGGTGTGAGTGGCAGAGGACTAACACCTGTGGCCCCCAGGGTGCTCCACTGGTGCCCCAGCACCTCTTGCATCTACTATGCTCAGACTCCAAACGTGGAACAGCATGGGCACGGGGAGGAGGCCAGCAGAGCCCCTCACACCTCCACTCAGACAGCCCACAGGCTTCAAGGAGCCCCTAGTAGACACCTGTGTGGGATCCTCAGGGCTCCAGAGAAAACACCGGGAAAATCATCATCGACAGAAAACCTCACACACGGCCAATCGGTTGTCGCCACACTCAGAGAAATTACATCAAACCCAAGCCCACCTTCCTTTATGTCCAGTTCTGCCATTGGAACTTTAAAGGTTTTACGAAGAAAATGGTTATTACTCAGGGGGGAAAAATGATTAAAAATGAGTGTTATATAAACAAAACAACTTGCTATCTCAGTGTTTGATGTGTTTTCAGAAACAACATGGCACATTTGTTCTCAAACTTCGGTGTGATGAAGAGTCTGATTCAGCAGCACAGGGCGGGCCAGGCCCTTCAGACGGCACTCCGGACAGTGACCACCACCACCACCACGGGGACCACTGACATGAAGGTTCCATTCCGTTCTCAAATGTCAAAAGACTGTTATTACTCAATATTCCATGTCTGAATACTCATATATATGGATATGAGTAGATACTCCTTCATAAAATATCACATTTGTATATAATTTAACTATTTGCACGAGACTAGAAATATCAGGATTAGGAAAACCACCACCAGCCTTACCTGGACAAGCAGAACTCCAATGTTTTCTTAAGTACTTCCCGCGGGTCTTCCTGGCTTTCTGGTTGAGACTCATTTCCTCCTACAGAAAAGTAATAATCAACTTAGGAAAAACGGCTTAAAATTTAGGAAGCAGATAATTCAGTACAGCAGTTCTAGTGCCTTCAACTTACGTTCTGACACAACTACATAAGTGTATACTCAGTATGAAAAATGCTACTTTACCTATCAAAAAAGTAAATCATGCAAAAAAATCTATTCCTTTATCCCCAAAACAAAACAGCACAGTTTAGAAAATAATCTAAGTCTCATTAGCAGAGTTTAGCACGGGCTTTTTCTACCAGAAATGACAAGTGTAAGTTTAGTTCATGCCTTGTCTCACTGCAAAAAGAATTTTCAAGTAACCTACACAAACACAAACACTGAACAATAATAAAACATAGAGGAAAAAATTAAAACAACAACAACAAAGATAACTGGCAAACAACCAAGGCTGGAGATCATAAACAGGCCCTACAACACTAGACAGTTTCTACAACAGAGGCTCCAATTTGCCTTTCAACTTCCAGAGTAGAAGGAACAAGTGAGAATTGTCATGTTACAGAATTCCTATAAGAGAATGATAAATAAACCAGATCTTCAAGAGGAAACAAAAGCTGGATCTAAATCCTGGAAGAAATTTCTGAGAAGATGCCAGAGGGCATGGTGTGTGTGGTCACAGGCAGCACAGGGCCGTGAATTTGAAGCTCTATAAGACAGAGCTGGACTCTGGACACTGCATAAACAGGTATTTTAATAATGTTGAGACGACAGGCACTGAAATGCTAAGAACTAAGTTTTTTCTACATTCCTATACAAATTAGCATGGTACAATCATACATGAGCCATGCTAACACAGGAGACACTTGTATCTTAAAAGTCAAAGTTAAAGACCATGAAAAGGCAAAGACAAAGTGGAGCGTTCAGGACAAGTAAGAGGGGCAGAGAGTTTGTACAGTGTTATACAATGAGCTTAGTAAAAATCCACCCCCATCAGCAAAAAGAAAACAAAACTGCTAACGCAACCATAACACAAAACCAAACCATGGGACTCAATGAGACTGAACACTGAACACTGAGAACACAACCTGATGCCACTGTCCATCTAGACTAAAGTGTCTCCGGGTCACTCATCTGAATCCACACGCCACCCCCACGTTTAACAGGTGTTTACTAAATATTACTATGTGCCCGGCACTATGGCAGGCTCTGTGAATTCAGCCTGAATAAGGCAAAGCCTGTGCTCTCGTGAAGCCAACACTCTCGTGGGAGAGGCAGACAACAGACAGTTAACCAGTAACTACATACATCATGTCAGAGAGAAACTGACACTGAGGGAACCACCCAGGATGAGGGGCAGCAAGGCCTGGTGCCATCCAGACAGGAAGTGCCATGTGATCTGATAGAGGAGGGGTGGGGCACGCAGGAAGGTGGGAAGTGTGTTCTAAGTGGGCAGCCTCAAGCACAGGCGTCCCAAGATGGGGCCTCTCAAGGGGTAGAGTTCAGCAGTAGGAGGCCAGCACAGCTGAGAAGAGGGGTGATAGACACAGTAAGAAATGAGGTCACAGAGGCTGACATGTGTGAGATCAAGGAGGACGTTAGAGGATGTTAGAGTAAACGTCATAGAAAACCAATTCAAGGCTGACATTTTGAAAAGATCTCTGGTTCCATGGTGTAGACAGACTGTGCAGGCACCCGCCGGAAGTTAATGCAATCACTGAGGACAGGGCACTAGGGAGGACTCTCCAAGCGATAGGTGGTGCCGAAGCCACAAGGGAAGGAAGAAGAACAGCCCAGGACCGAACCTGGGACACTCCCACCTTCAGTAGGAGGCAAGTGCATGAGGGCCAAAGGACACAGGTTAACAGCCAGCAAGGTGGGAAGACCATTAGGATACTGTGAAGTTAGGAGCCAAGATAATCACCCACTATAACATGATACAGTAGAGTCAGGTAAGTTAAGAAGTTGGAACTAACTACTAAATCTGGCTACACCAGGGTCATTAAAGAGCTCGACAAATGCCGCTTAGGACAGCTATCTACCTGGACTGGACTCCAGAGGGAATGGAAGCAAGGAGACCTGGACTGGACTTAAGAGGGAATGGAAGCAAGGAGATGGGACAGCAAGCAGACAGCTGAAGTGTTCTACAGTGGAAGATGGACTGCCCGGGGTGGCTCCATCTAAGATGACAGATAATACCACTTTAGAAAGATGGGGAGTGACCCAACCATGCAAGAAACGCCTGGCACTGCAGCCAGAGGAGACTGAGGAGCACAGACAATGACAAGTGAGGCGGGCTCTCGGGGAGACTGGAAGTTGGGCACATGGTGCTGGGAAGACACAGGCCATCTGCCTCCAGGCAAGATGGAGTCACAGGAGCTAGGTTAACTTTCCCTTTAAAACCACCAAGAAACCAAGTAAGATAGATGAAATGATAGTTTTCCAGATGTGGGACATAGGAAAACAAAGGACATGGATTCCTATGTGACATGAGACTTTTTTTTTTTTTTTTTTTGAGAGAGTCTTGCTCTGTCACCCAGGCTGGAGAACAGTAGCGCAGTCTTGCAACCTTGGCTCACTGCAACCTCCACCTCCCAGGTTCAAGTGATTCTCCCACCTCAGCCTCCCGAGTAGCTGGGATTACAGGCACACACCACCAGGTATGGTTAATTTTTTTTTTATTATTTATTTTTTATTTTATTTTATTTTTNAAAAGTATACAAACATGTACAAAAAATAAGAACCAAATTTATTTAACCTAACCTTCTCATTTTAAAGATAAGGAAACTGAGACTCAGGAAGGAAATAACTTGACCAAGGACATGCTTTATCTGCCTCCCTACTCTCTCCCATTGCCATATTTTGCTGGTTCCCCAATTTTTCCCTTTACATAAGCTACTCTCCACCACAAATATAGTACATATGCAGAAGATACTCATAACTACATGGCTAGTCTGTTTCCAAATGTATTCATGTAGTTTGTTGAATCAGAATTTTTTTTTTATTATTTATTTTATTTTATTTTATTTTTTTTTTTGAGGCGGAGTCTTGCTCTTTTGCCCGGACTGGAGTGCAGTGGCCGGATCTCAGCTCACTGCAAGCTCCGCCTCCTGGGTTTACGCCATTCTCCTGCCTCAGCCTCCCTAGTAGCTGGGACTACAGGCGCCCACCACCTCGCCCGGCTAGTTTTGTATTTTAGTAGAGACGGGGTTTCACCGTGTTAGCCAGGATGGTCTCGATCTCCTGACCTCGTGATCCGCCCGTCTCGGCCTCCCAATGTGCTGGGATTACAGGCTTGAGCCACCGTGCCCGGCCTTTTTTTTTATTTTTAGTAGAGACGAGTTTCACCATCTTGGTTAGGCTGGTCTTGAACTCCTGACCTTGTGATCCGCCTGCCTTGGCCTCCCAAAGTGCTGGGATTCCAGGTGTGAGTCATCGCGCCCGGCTTGACATGAAACATTAAAGTAGCCCCCACAGGTCCAGCCCACTGCCCTGAGGGAAGTCCCAGGCTGTGCCCAGGGAGTGGGAAGTCAGATGGGAACCCAGTGTATGGCTGCGTGAAAGAGAAAAAGAGAATGCCGGAAATGGGGAGGCTGAGTGCACAGGCCAGACAGCAGGAGGAGCTCCAGAGAACCGCAGGGCCCAGACCCCAGCACGTTGTTGGCCAGGTTCTTTGCAAAGCACAGATGTGATGAAACTACCCAAGGCTCATGGAAGAACCACCTGAGAGGATCGGAAGCGTAACAATATGTCATTCACGTGCAGGGCCTGAAATGGTTAACCGTCCCCCCTAGAAAGTCTTGTGATTCCCGGAGCCCTGCCTTGGTGATAGGAAACAGGCCCCACACCACACGGTTCCACTCACAGCTAACACATTTTAAAAACAAGATATGAAAGGATCACACTGTTTCCAAGAAACTTGGCTGCATCTCAGAACAAATATCAAATACTTAAAGAAATACAAAAATACTAATCCCTGAACAAAGTAAAACTCAATCTAACCAAAAATGACCACGCACGCAAAGAAAGCAGGATGGTGTGACCCGTGACAGTGACAAGTATCAACCCACAGACGTCATCCAGACCTGACGCGGACGGTCAAATTAACTGAGAAGGATGGTCAAAGTTGCCATAACTGTATTCCATATGTTCACAAAGTCAGGTAAGGACTTAAAAGTTACAAAAGAAAGAAAGAAAAAAGAAAAAACTTATGGAGATGAAAACTCCAATGTCTGATATTAAAAATACTTGATGAGATCCACAACAGGTTAGGCATTACAGCAGACTTGGGAACCTGAAGACACAGTAACAGAAACTTCCCCAAATCAAACAGAAAATGAGAAGCACGACGAGCTCCGAGGATCAGTCAGCGGCGGGCAACATCGAGCAGCTCAGCTCCAGTGTAACATCAGACCCTGGCACAGTCTGCCCCAACCCAGAGAAATCTACACACGTGAATAGAGAGCACTGGAAACCACCACCACATGGACAAACAGGTGTGCTTTTTTCCTTGTTATAATTTAAATATCTTTTAAAAATAACTGACTTTTAAATAAAATAAAAACAATATATTGTCAGTTTATAACATAAGTAACTGCAAAATGCATGATGACCAAAGCATCCAGGCCACGAGAGCGATGGCAGCAGACTGCCCTGACGCTGTGCTCTACGTGAAGCAGCACACAGCTGCTTCACAGGTAGACTGGGTTAGCCGAAGGAAGTGGAACAAAACGCAAAGAAATCATTAAAACATCAAAACAAGAAGGCTACTCCACAAGAAAACAGAAAAAGAGGGAAAGAGGAACGAAGAACAGATGGGACAAAAAGAAAGAGAACACGCCTGGCACTCAGTCTTGGTTTCTGACATCACTCTCCGATGAAGGACCCAGCGCTCCTTGGAGAAGTGGCTGATTCTAAGACTGAAGCAAGGAGAAAAAAACAAAACCAAACAAAATAACCACGAAAAGCCCTACGTTGATGGGGCATGTCAAAAGGAGCCAAGCAGAACTCCTGATGGCCAAAGCTAGAACAATTTGAGCAACAAAATAAAGCAGTATTAGATTATAACCAAAAGTATAAAACAAACATTCCTGAATCCACACTGCTATAAATAGTTGAATAAGTAAATAAAGGAGAAGAGACAAATCTCCCATACATAAGAATTTTAAATAATTTACAAAGATTCGTGTCCTCGTAGAGGGCGACCGTAAATCCCCAATCCCTTGAGTGTGGGCCGTACGCAGCGACTTCCTTCCAAACAGTACAACATGGAAATGGGGAGGGAAAGGGTAACTTCACAGTGAGAAACCCAGTAAACAGCCAGGTGATCAAGATCCACACCAACAGTGATATGTCACGCTGGCAGGGTGCACCTTGACATACGTGATGAAAATGGTGTTTTACCTTCTCAAATCCATTAACACTGCAGCATCACAACGAGAAAACATCCAATTCTAATAGAAGAGGATGCTACAAACCACTCGACTAGTCCTCTTCAGAACTACTGTATCAAAATTACCACAAGCAAGGAGAGCCTGGGAGACTGTTAGAGCCAAGAGGAGCCTAAGGAGACAATTAAATATAATGTGGTTCTCAGCTAAGATCCTGCAACAGAAAAAGGATGTTAGGTCACAATGTATCACTACTGGTTCAGTGAGGGGGACAAATGCACCATATTAACGTAAGATGTTCATAGTAAGAAAAACTGGGTGCCAGGTATATGGGAACTATGTGTGTTCAACCGTCTCCATTTGTCTGTAAGTCTAAAACTATTCTAAAACCAATAGCAAGATGAGAGACCTAAACCTAACCAAAGCAATTACCACACTAAATGTTAACATTCTGAATAGAAGACAAAAAAGCAAAACCCAAATGTTATGTTATCTACAACAAATGCACTTTATTAAATACACAAATAGGTTAAAGTAAAAAGGATATAAGGTATACCATATTAAGGCTAGTCAGAAGAAACCTGGAGTGATTACATTAACACGAGACAAAGTAAATTGAGAGCAAATGCTATTACTAAAGATAGAGAGGGGTCAATCAATCAAGAGGCCACAAAAATCTTAACAAGTCTTCAAAACACATGAAGCAAAAACTGATAAAACTAAAAGGATAAACAGACAAATGCATAAATTAATAGAACCTTTCTTTCAATAGCTGACAGAACAATGAGACAGAAATCAGGAAGAGCACAGTAATCCTGAACACTGTCACTCAACCTGACCTCATCAACACTGACAAAATATTCCCCACAGTAACAGCAAAACACACGCTCTTCTCAAGGACAAATGGAATATTTAACAAGACAGCCCATATTTGAAGCCATAAAACAAGACTTAATAATATATTTAAAGAAATTCAAGGCCGGGCGCGGTGGCTCAAGCCTGTAATCCCAGCACTTTGGGAGGCCGAGGTGGGCGGATCACGAGGTCAGGAGATGGAGACCATCCTGGCTAACCCGGTGAAACCCCGTCTCTACTAAAAAATACAAAAAACTAGCCAGGCGAGGTGGCGGGCGCCTGTAGTCCCAGCTACTTGGGAGGCTGAGGCAGGAGAATGGCATAAACCCGGGAGGCGGAGCTTGCAGTGAGCAGAGATCTGGCCACTGCACTCCAGTTTGGGCGACAGAGCGAGACTCCGTCTCAAAAAAAAAAAAAGAAATTCAAGTCATACAAAGTATGTTCTTTGACCACAATGAAATTAAACCAGAAATTAATAAAAGCAAGATCCCTGGAAAACCCCCAAATATTTGTAAACTAAATCAAATACCTCTATATTACCTATGAATCAAAGAAAAAAAATCAAAAAAGAAATAAAGTATTTGGAAGTCACTGAAAATGAAACAATGCATCTAAATTCCAGAGATTCTGCGTGAGCACTACTGATGGGGAAAACAGTGAAACTAAATGACTGTATCAGAAAATAAGAAAGGCCTTGTATTAATGAGCTCCGCTTCCACCTTAGGACACAGGAGAAAGGGGAAATTAAACCCAAAGAAATCAGAAGAGAGTATATTACAAACATCAGAAGAAAGACAATGACATAGTAAAGAGTAAAATAAATGAGAAAAGTCGATAAAAAGAAAACACTAACTTTTTTTTTTTTTGAGATGGAGTTTTGCTCTGTCCCCCATGCTGGAGTGCAATGGTGCGATCCTGGCTCACTACAACCTCCGTCTCCTGGGTTCAAGCAGTTCACTTGCCTCAGCCTCCCAAGTAGCTGCGACCACAGGCGCCCACTACCACACCCGGCTAATTTTTGTATTTTTAGTAGAGACGGGGTTTAGTAGTCCCAGCTACTTGGGAGGCTAAGGCGGGAGAATCGCCTGAGACCAGGAGGTTGGGACTGAGTGAGCCATCATACTACTGTACTCCAACCTGGGTGGCAGACCAAGACTCTGTAAGTAACTAAATAAAGTAAGTTTAGTAAGAAAGAAAGAAAGGAAAGAAGAAGAAAAGGAAAACTCCTGCCCATGACTTGTTTCACTTCCTCGTATGAGGAAGAAACAATACATAACCTCTCCCAAAACTTAAATAGAAAGAAAACACTGAAATGAAAACTAGAAACCAAGATCCCAGGTGTAAAAATTCTAAGCAAAGTTTTGGTAAATGGAATCTAATAGTACATCCAAAGTACACTGTGTCACGATCTACGGAGGTTTAGACCATGAATGTTGGTATCACATTTGAAAAACAATTAATACAATTCATCCTAACACACTAAAAAACAACAAATATATGCCTATCCCCATAGATGACAATCGACAATATTCATTCCTCATAAAAATCTCTCAGAAAACCAGGAAAAGAAGAGTGCCTCGTCCACATGATAAAGGGCACAGACCTAAAACCACCACTAACGTTACACTTAAGGGGGAAATACTGAGTGCCTCTCATAAGACTAGGGACAAGCCAAACGTTTGTCCGTTGTTTCCGCTTCTGTTCACCTTTGTATTGGAGGGCCTACCTAGTACAAGGGGGCAGGATAAAGAAATAAAAGGCCTCAAGACTGGAAAGAAACACGGTCTTCATTCTAAAATAATCCAATCATCTATGTAGAAAATCCAATGTAACCTACAAAAAGGTGCCTAAAACTAGTAAGTGAGCATAACAAAATTTCTGGGTTTGGATTCAGTATATAAAAATTAATGTTTTGATATATTAGTAACCAACAACTGCAAATACTAATTTTAAAAATCACTTACAATAGCACCAAAAAATAAAAAATACTTATAAACGGGATAAAAGATGTAAAAGACCAGTACACTGAAAACCAAAAAATACTTCTGAGAGAAATTAAAGAAGATCTAAACAAGTAAGAGATATATCTTGTTCATGGATATTGTTCAGATGTCAACATTCTCCAGCTGATCTAGAGATTCAATAAACCCCCAACAGAAATCTCAGCACTTTGTACATATTAACAACCTCATTCTAATCCGCATGGAAATGCACAGGAACTAGAATTTAAGAAGTAACTCTGAAAAATAAAGTTGGAAGGCTATCACTACTTAATTTCAAGAATTATTTACAGTACAGGAATACCTCAGAGATATCATGGGTTCAGTTCCAGAGCACTGCAATCAAGCAAGTCACACAAAATTCTGTTTTCCCAGTGAATATAAAAGTTATGAGTACACTGAACTATTGTATATTAAATGTGAGAGAGCAGTATGTCCTTTAAAAAAAACACTACACTACCTTCGTTTAAAAATATTCTAATGGGCCGGGCGCGGTGGCTCAAGCCTGTAATCCCAGCACTTTGGGAGGCCGAGACGGGCGGATCACAAGGTCAGGAGATCAAGACCATCCTGGCTAACCCGGTGAAACCCCGTCTCTACTAAAATACAAAAAACTAGCCAGGCGAGGTGGCGGGCGCCTGTAGTCCCAGCTACTCCGGAGGCTGAAGCAGGAGAATGGCGTGAACCCGGGAGGCGGAGCTTGCAGTGAGCTGAGATCTGGCCACTGCACTCCAGCCCGGGTGACAGAGCAAGACTCCGTCTCAGGGAAAAAAAAAAAATTCTAATGATGGCTGGGCATGCTGGCTCAGGCCTGCAATCCCAGCACTTTGGGAGGCTGAGGCGGGTGGAACACTTGGGGTGAGGAGTTCAAGACCAGCCTGGCTAACTTGGCAAAACCCTATCTCTAATAAAAATACAAAAATTAGCTGGGCATGGTGGCGCACGCCTGTAGTCCCAGCTACTTGGGAGGCTGAGGCACAAGAATCACTTGAACTCCGGAGGCAGAGGCTGCCATGAGCTGTGATCGTGCCACTGCACTGTAGCCTAAATGAAGGAGTGAGATTATGTCTCAAAAAAATAAATAAAAATAATCTATTGTTGGAAAATGTTAACGATCATCTGAGCCTTCAGCAAATAATAATCTTTTTTGCTGGTCCTGCCTTGATGATGAGGGCTGACTGTTCAGGATGGTGGTTGCTGAAAACTTGGG
Organism: Rhinopithecus bieti; assembly: GCF_001698545.2. NCBI lineage: Eukaryota > Metazoa > Chordata > Mammalia > Primates > Cercopithecidae > Rhinopithecus > Rhinopithecus bieti. The sequence continues at coordinate 164,193 of NW_016808212.1, forward strand.
TGGCTGTGGCAATTTCTTAAGAAAACAGCACTTTCACCAAAGATTTCTCTGCAGCGTGTGATGCTGTTTGATATCATTTTATCAACAGCGGGACTTCTTTCAAAACTAGAGTCACTCCTCTCAAACCCTGCTGCTGCTTTATCAACTAGGTTTGTGGAATATTCTAAATCCTTTGTTGTCATTTCAACAATATTCACAGCGTCTTCACCAGGAATAGATTCTAACTCAAGAAACCACTTTCTTTGCTCATCCATTAGAAACAAGTTTTACACATTCAAGCTGTATATGAGATTGCAGCAATTCAGTCATATTTTCAGGCTCTACTTCTGATTCCAATTCTCTTCCTATTTCTACTACATCTGCAGTGACTTTCTCCACTGGAGTTATGAACCCCTCAAAGTCCTCCATGAGGGTTGGAATCAATGTTTCTGGTTAATGTTGACATTTTGACCTTCCCTCATGAATCACAAATGTTCTTAACAGCATCTAGAATGGTGAATCCTTTCCAGAATCCATCAGAGGAACCATGATCTATAGCAGCGAGAGCCTTATGAAATGTATTTTTTAAGTACGAAAATTTGAAAATCACAATGACTCCTTGATCCATGGGCTACAGAACGGATGTTGTGTTAGCAGGCATGGAATCAACATCCATCTCCTTGTACACCCACCAGTCAGAGCTCGCGGGTGACTAGGTACATTTTCAATGAGAAATTAAAATCTAAAAAATACCTTTTTTTTTTTTTTCCTGAGCAGTAGGTCTGAACAGTAAGCTTAAAATATCCAGTAAACCATGATGTAAACAGATGTCCTGTCACCCAGGCTTTGTTGTTCCACTTACAGAATACAGGGAGAGCAAATTTAGCATAATTCCTACAGGCCCTAGGGTTTTAGGATGGTAAACGGTAAATGAGCACCGGCCTCAAGTTAAAGTCACCGGCTCCATTAGCCCCTAACAAGAGAGTCGGTTTCTAATGTTGAAACCGGGATTAACTTCTTCTATTTAGCTATGAAAGTCCTAGAGGACATCGCCTCCTAATATAAGGCTATTTTGTCTCCATTGAAAATCTGTCGTTTACTGTAGTCATCTTCATCGATTATCTTACCCAGATCTTCTGGATAACTTGCTGTTTCACCTTGCATTTTTATGTTATGGAGACTGCTTCTTTTCTTTAACTTCATGAACCAACCTCTATGAACTTCAAACTTTTCTTCTGCAGCTTCCTCACCTCTCAGCCTTCACAGAACTGAAGAGAGTTAGGGTCTTGCTCTGGATTAGGCCTTTGGCTTAAGGGAATGTTGTGACTGGTTTTTCTATCCAGATCAAAGTTTCTCCACCTCAGCAAAAAGGCTGTTTTGCTTTCTTATCATTTCTGGGTTCACTGGAGGGGCACTTAATTTCCTTCAATGACTTTTCCTTTGCATTTACAGCTTGGCTAACTGTTTGGCTCCAGAGACCTAGTTTTCGGCCTATCTCAGCCTTTGACATGCCTTGCTCACTAGCTTAATCATTTCTAGTTTTTGATTAAAATTGAGATAAGTAAAACTCTTCCTTTCACTGGAACCCTTAGAGAAGGGGATGTAGGGTTATTAACCGCCTAATTCCAATAATGTCATGTCTCAGGGAACAGGAAGGCCCAAGCAAAGAGAGAGAGAGAGACAAGGGAACAGCCAGTTAGTGGAGCAGTCGGGACACACACATCATTCATAGATTAAGTCTGCCATCTTAAAAGGCGTGGCTCCGCTCAAGCCTGTAATCCCAGCACTTTGGGAGGCCAAGACGGGCGGATCATGAGGTCAGGAGATCGAGACCATCCTGGCTAACATGGTAAAACCCCATCTCTAAAAAAAAAAAATACAAAAAATTAGCCAGGCTTGGTGGCGGCGCCTGTAGTCCCAGCTACTTGGGAGGCTGAGGCAGGAGAATGGAGTGAACCCGGGAGGCGGAGCTTGCAGTGAGCCGAGATCACGCCACTGCACTCCAGCCTGGGAGACAGAGTGAGTCTCAAAAAAAAAAAAAAAAAGGCGTGGCTCCTGGCGCCCCAAAACCAGAACAATGGCAGTAGTACAAAACACCAAAGATTACCAATCACCATTAGCATTAATAATAATGAAAAGGCTTAAAATACTGTGAGAATTACAAAAACGTGACACAGAGACATGAAGTGAATACCATGCTATCGGAAAAATGGTGCCAATTACTTGCTTGATGCAGGGTTGCCAAAAAACTTCAATTTATAAAGAACATGGTAGCTGCAAAGCACGATGAAGAGAAGCACAATAAAGCAAGCTATGCCGACAAGCCAAGCAGTGTACTACTGGAGTCAGAGCGGGCCAGCGCATCGATGGCACAGAAGAGACAGTCCAAAAATAAACCCAGACCCACATGGACAAATGACTTCCGACAAAGGTGCAAAGGCAGCGCTGGTGGAGAGAAGCCTTTCAACAAACAGCCGCAGATTCCTACACACAAAATGAAAATAACTTTGATCCATATTTCATACCTTATACAAAAACTAACCTAAAATGGACCTAGAAATGTAAAATCTAAAGCAATTAAACTTATAGGAGGAATATAAACCAATAGGGAGAACCATAAAAGAAAAAAACGATAAACTTGATTATATAAGAAATTTTTAAACTGCTTTTCAAAAATACTCTTAGGAGAACAAAGTATATTGCATATCTGGACTTATATCCAAAACACAGGAATAACTATCAAAAGTGAGTAATAAAACAACCTAGTAAGAAAATGCACAAACAGACACACCACCAAGTAAGATACATGCATTACAAAAAAATGCTGCAAGTGAGAGCCTGGAAGTTATCACTCTGGTCTGACAAGTAAAAAATCGAAAAAAACAGAACAATTAACAACTCTTCTTAGATCCTAAGTAAGGTCACAAGGCAAACAACTGCTGCCATATTGGACAGACAGACAGACAGATGAACAGAGAAGCGATCACAACGTATGGAGCAGAACCCTTTGCAGGAACCAGGGCGAGGACAGAAAACACTGCCCTGGAACTGACGAACTGCTGGATGCTCAGGGTGACCACGTGTGGGAGTTAAAAACTGCAGGGAGTCCCAGTCACTGGCGGGGAAGGGGGTCCTGCACTTCTGTGAGTTCAACCAGGTCCTCCTAGTGAATACGAGAGAAAAATCCCTTTGTGCTCCTGGCAGGGGTAGGAGTAAAGTAACCATTTTGAAAAATACCAGAGCACTGTGTTCTTCTTAACAAGGTCTGCCCTCAGGAAAGACAGTTTAACCAGAGTCCAACTTGCTGGGGTTTAGTCAGAGCAGAACAGACCTAGAGGAAGGGAAATACCTTGCTTCTGCCTCCTCTAGCCATCCTGCCCCATCTAAGAGGGGTGGAAAAAAGAGAAGCTCCCGTGAGCTTCACAGTCCAGGGCCCAGGCTCACTCCAGACTGAGACTCCCAGGCCTCCTGTGGAAGGCGGCCCCTGCCCACACCTCACCCTACAGCACTGAAGGTGCAGTCACCACAGTGCCTTCCACCCAGCACACCACAGCTGGTTCTCGAGAAAGTTACAAGGCAGACAAAAGGCCAAAAACACAACGTCAAGACAGAGCAAGCATGAGAACCAGGCAGGACAGGGATGTTAGAATCACAAGACAGGGAATTTAAAAGAACTAGGATAAGATGCTAAGGGCTCAAATGGATAAAGGAGACAGCAGGTAAGAACAGGTGGGCAAGGCAAGCAGAAAGATGGAAATCCCAAAGGAAAAAAAAAAAGTGTGACAGATCAAAACTACTGTCACAAATGTAGACTGCCTTTGATGGGCTATTAGGAGACTGGACACGGATGAAGACGTGTCAACAGAAACCTCTGTTGGGACTCAGAAAACAATAGCCCAAAATGAAGGTCTCAGAAACAAAAGTTTTCTGGGGTCTTGTTTTATGTGCTGGAGAGTCGGGCCGTGGCCGAGTGGGAGCACTCGGGTCTCCAACATGAGGGGAGGCACAACTGTTGGTTCAGGTCAGGTGGCCGGTCTGGAAACAGGAACCCAAGACTTTTCGTTCTGCACACATGGAGCGCTCGGGAGTTTGTCTTAATAAGAGGTCCCGTGTGTAAGGGGCTTTTGTCATCTCAGCTCCTGCTGCCTGGTTAGCTTGTGTCAACAAGAGTCTTTGCTAATTGAGCCCATTCCTGAGAGTGAATGTTTTGTGGGGGATATCTTTGGAATTGCTTCTTCTATGTCCTCTCCAGGATCTATCCTGGACTTTCCATCAAGAGGCTATCGGATTGAGTCGCTACTGAAATAAATACACTACTGAAAATTCTAAATGTCAATGGCCAAAAGATGGACGCTTTAAATGGGAATTGTAAATCTCAAACAGGATTTTAGAAATCTCATCCTAAACAACTGACAAAAACATCAAGAACAAAAAGGGTGCTTGGCACCACTAACCATTAGGAAGCACAAGCCCATTTCTAGAAAGACCCAAAAGTGCTACGGTTAGCCTTAAAACTTCTCTTTAAAATTAAAGAACAAAAATCCGACCTAAAACAAAATTAAAATTTTGTTTTAAGCTTAAACTCCTACTTTGGATTCCCCTGTGGGTTAACAATGAAGGCTGTTCTATATTCTTGTAGGCCGACAGTTAAAATTCCAGGTTTTCCCTATGGTGGCCTGATGAGACACACAGCCCAGTGGAACAGAAGAGAGAGTCCAGAAAGAAATCCTTGCACACCTGGCCAATGTTTTTTTAACAGGAGTGCCATGACCGTTCTATAGAAAAAGGGCAGTCTTCTCAATAAATAGTGCAAGGACAACTGAATATCCACATGCAGAAACAAAGCTGGATCTATACTTTATAACATATACAAAAATTAACTCAAAACGATCGAAGATCTAAATGTAAGACACGAAACTATAAAACTCAGACGAAAACACAGACAAAACCTTCATAACAAGGAATTCAACAACATTATCTGAGATACGACACCAAAGGCACAGGCAACACAACAAAAAATAAACAAACTGAACATTAGGATAAACTTTGTACATCAAAAGACACTTTGAATAAAACAAAAGGGCAACCCACACAATGGAAGAAAATAATTGCAATTGATGTATCTGATCAGCGGTTAATATACAGAACATACTGAGAACTCCTAAAGACATTAACAAAAACTTGATTCAAACACAGGCAAAGGACTTGAACAGACATTTATCCAAAGAAGACAAATGGCCACTAAGAACAAAAAGGGTGCTTGGCATCACTAAACCATTAGGGAAATGCAAGCCAAACTACAAAGATATACCCACTAGAATGACTTCTATCAAAAAAATCAGAAAATAGGCTGGGAGTGGTGGCTCATGCCTGTAATCACAGCACTTTGGTAGGCCGAGGCGGGCAGATCACCTGAGGTCAGGAGTTCGAAACCAGCCTGGACAACATGGTTGAACCCTGTCTCTACAAAAAATGCAAAAGTTAGCTGGGTGTGGTGGCTCATCCCTACAATCCCAGCACTTTGGGAGGCTGAGATGAGTGGATCACTTGAGGTCAGGAGTTTGAGACCAGCCTGGCCAACATGGTGAAACCCTGTCTCTACTAAAAATACAAAAATTGGCCGGGTGTGGTGGCTCACACCTATAATCTAGGCTACTTGGGAGGCTGAGGAAGGAGAATTGCTTGAACCCAGGAGGTGGACGTTGTAGTAAGCTGAGATCACACTCCAGCCTGGGCAATAGAATGATTCCATTTCAAAAAAAAAAAAAAATCAGAAAATAACAAGTATTGGCAAGGATTTAATAAAATTGGAACCCTTGTACACTGATGGTGGGAATGTAAAATAGTATGGCCTGTGTGGAAAACTGTATGGTGGTTCCATAAAAAAAAGTTAAACATAAGAATTACCATGTGATCCAGATATTCTACTTCTGGAAGACAGTTTGGCAGCTTTCTACAGAACTAAACATACTCTGACCGTATGATCCAACAATCACACTCCTAGATATTTACGCAAAGGAGTTAAAAACTTCCGTCCATACAAAAACCTGCACATGAATGTTAATAGCATCTTTATTTGTAACTGCCAAAATCTGGAAACAACCAAGATGTCCTTCAGTAGGTGAATAAGTAATTTATAGTATACCCAGACAATGGAATGTTATTCAGTGCTAAAAAGAAATGAGTTATCAAGCCATAAAGACGTGGAGGAAGCTTAAATGTATGTTACTAAATGAAAGAAACCAATCTGAGAAGGCGACATCCTGCAGGATTCCAACCCTATGACATTCTGAAAAAGGTAAAACTATGGAGACAGTGAAAAAACCAATGGTTGCCAGGGGTTTGGGGAGGGAGGGGTGAGTAGGCAGAACACAGATGACTTTTAGGGCAGGGAAACTACTCTCTCTGATGCTACAATGGAGGGTACATGTCATTATACATTTCTCCAAACCCACAGAACATACACCACCAAGAGTGAGCCCTCATGTAAACTGCAGACTGCAAGTGATAGTGATGTGCCAATACAGGATCATCAGTGATAACACAGGCGCCCTCTGGTGAGGGAATGTGGACAGCGGAGGGGGCCATGCACGGGTGGGGGTG
>NW_016808212.1:171449-194614 GCF_001698545.2 Rhinopithecus bieti
TACGAGATGATCCAGCTACTCCATTCCAAGGTATTTTACCCAAGAGAAATGAAAACATAAGTTTATATGAAATCTTGCTGACAAATGTTCACTTTTATAAATACTTTATTTATTGGTAAAGCCACATTTTGAAAACAATCCCAAAATCCATGAATAGGGGAGTGGAAAAACAAACTGTGATATATCCATATCATGAATACTTCTCAGCAATAAAAATAAATGATTAATTCATGTTACATGAATCAATCTCAAAAATAGTAACTTAAGTCAGACAAAAACAGTACACTCTGTCAAATTCTATCACACGTCTGTTGTCCAGCAACTTGTGGGGCTGACGCTGGAGGATCTCTGGAGCCCAGGAGTTCGGTTTTTTTTTTTTTTTAAGAGAAAAAAAATCTACAAAATGCAAACTGACAAACAGTGATAGAAAACAGACCAGTGGTTCCCTGGAGAAAGGACAGGGCACAGGAAGCTCTTCCTAGTGATTGGGATGTTCGTGATCTTGATTGTGATAAGGATTTTACAGGTACAGAACAACTTATCAAACTGGTGGACAAAGCAAAGAGGAATGAAAGAGGTAACAAATCAATAGTGTATTATTTCCTCAATTCTCCTTAAGCTATGGAAAATCTGGGGTACACCTGAACTATATGATGTTTCTTGTACATCGGTTATGCCTCACTAATGCTTTATAGGAGTGAGGCTTGAAGGAGCTGGGGGAGGGAGATGAAGGAGGAAGACAGAGCAGAAGGTATTCTTTTCTTCTTTTAAAATAGTTTTAAATACCCCTTTTAAAAAGAATCACCTTCTTTTGAAATTAAACTTTCCAGAATATACTTTAACGTGCTGTTATTTCAGTTTTGATAATGTTCCCTATCTCCTATCTTCAGATAGATTTTAATATGTTATTTCACTTTTGGTAACATTATTTATCTGCCATCTTCAGGCACATTTTTCACATGTTATTTCACTGTTGACAACATTACCCATCTTCCATCCTCAGGTCAGATCTTCACATCTACCCATCTCCTATCTATCTTCCACCTTCTGTATAAACTCTGACCCCAGTTCAAGATTAGGTCATTTCAATTTAGTCTGAAACTTAAATTGTTTATTTTGAACCCCTTTTACTTCCTGCCATTAGGATTCTCACTCCCTCAATGTATAACGCCCTTTTATCTTTTATAAAAATCTGTTTTAATGATGAGGATTCCTTTCCTTTGCCATCTTAAATTCAATGGACTCTAACATGACTGCAATTTATCCCAATGTCCTGCCATTCCCAAGTCGCTCACCAGTCATTGGTAAATTAACAAGGGGGATATAATCGAATTAACTGCTGAACACTGGCACTTCCTCAGACTCAGAAAACTGCTCATACAGACAGGAAATTCACTTTAAGCAAATTCAAGATGGCAAATTTATATTTACAAGAAACAAACATGGCTTAATTTTTGTGCCTTTATAAATACTTCATTCATTTTACCAAACAATTGTTATTTAAAGCAATAAGCTCCTCTAAAGTTTAAAAAAAAACAAAAAAACAAAAAACTGTCACAGAACATCTACATACACATTTTCCCTCTTAAGTGACAGTTTCTGATTTTGACAGTCTTAAGCCAACGAAATCATTCTGCATGGCTGTGCCTGACAGCATTGAAGTCTGGCCTCTCCGGCCTGCCCAGCGCATTCCCTGGTCACTGGGATAACGAAATGTCCATGGCAAGTGGGGTGGGGGAGGGGACAGGGACTGGTTAAGAACAATTGTGGTAATAAAAATGAAAACATGGGAGGCCGAGGCGGGCGGATCATGAGGTCAGGAGATCGAGACCATCTTGGCTCACATGGTGAAACCCCATCTCCACTAAAAAAATTTTTTAGTGATCCGCCCGCCTCAGCCTCCCAAAGTGCTGGGATGACAGGCGTGAGCCACCGTGCCCAGCCCAGGTTTCATCTTTTGAGACCTTACATGCTCCATGGCACCCTCCCTAAACAAGGCCTCTCATCTTCTCTGCATCCACATAAGAGTGAGTTTAAAGTAGAATTAAAAGGAGGCAAAGAAAGACATGTTGTTCAGAGACTGTTAATATGCTAAATAAAAAAAATACATAAAGCAGACCATATTCCCTGGGAAAATGAACCCATAAGATATGTTTACCTGTCTCGCTATTTTCAGGCAGAGAGTCATATTCCGAGGGACCCAGAGCGAGCGCATTCATGTCTGCTGGGTCCGACTCCTGCGGGTCTGGCAATGCTGCATTCTCATGGCTCTGGTCACCATCACCACTGGCATCCGATCCTACAGTTAGGAGTTTACCCCAAAGCAGGGTTAGAAGCATAACTTTTTCTTGGAACAAAGCTTACACTTGCAGTTACTCAACTTCTTTAACTGAATTGTAAAAGACCTCTGGGCTCTCAAGCACTGCCACATACCATGACACAGTTGTGAATGAACAACAACATCTTAAAGACAGATTAAAATGGCAACAAAAGCACAGGCCTGAAAGCCGGGGGCTGCACACCACAGCCATGCTCAACTCACCCTGGGGGCCACGGTCTGCGTGGTGGCCAGCCGCCTCCTCCCATGCGGCACTCACACTGTCAGCAGCACTGCTTGCTTCCAGATGTAACACAGGAGCCCCCCACACTTCTGCATTAGGGTTCAGCTCTGAAACCTTAGTTGCTGGTACCTAGGAAGAAATAGGAGATAGACATTTGTATCCAAATGTCAACCAAATACAATTTTACTCCTTAATGCAGAGTTCAGAGACATCTGATACAGGCTCCAAAGGCTCAGCCTATATATTTACACACACCTTTGGGATGAAACCAGGTTCAAAATTAAAAAAAAAAGAAAATGCAGTCAGGATTCCATCAAATTCCCCCCAAGTTTTAAGTTCCTCCTCCCAAGACCAAGGCTTGCAGAGATGGGGAAGGACAGGCCTGCCACCAAAAGATTCAGTGTTTCACAAACTATACCTGAGGAATAGCTGGTGACTTCCTAGACTCCTAATAAAATCACAATTCAGGGTTTTACAAACTTGAATACAATGTAGATGAATAAAATTCTAAATAGAAAGCTTAAAAAAGTCAGCAGTGCACGGTGGCTCACGCCTGTAAACCCAGCACTTTGGGAGGCCAAGGCGGGTGGATCACCTGAGGCCAGGAGTTCATGACCAGCCTGGGCAACATGGCTCTACTAAAAATACAAAATTAGCCAGCAGTGGTGGCGCACGCCTATAATCCCAGCTACTTGAGAGGCTGAGGCAAGAGAATCACTTGAACTCAGGAGGCGGGGGTTACAGGGAGCTGAGATGGCGCCATTGCACTGCAGCCTGGGCGACAGAGCAGAACTCCATCTCTAAAACAAAAGGAAGAAAGCTTCAAAAAGTCCCATAAACAAAAGGTGTAGAAAATGAAAACTGCTCCTAAGAACTCAAGTGTTCTAATAGGTCTGTCAGGGATACTGTAGGGTAAGAAAGTTCAGGCATCCTTTGAGGAAGAAGATAAAGTATCTCACATTTTTCACAGAACTACCTGTTCCCATTCCCAATAGAGCTTCAGTATCACCTTGAAAGAGAATCCACAGGTGACCATGAGGCTGCTAGTCCAGTGTTCCGCACAATGGGCTCTCAGATCACTGGGGCTGAGGCCAAAGCTGCCATGGACAGCTGTGAACATGGGCTACACCTCACCTGGAAGACAGAACAACTCCCGCCATCAACACGATGCCTGGCACATACCAAGCTCATCGGTCACCATGACAGTCACGCATGCTCCATTAGTCCGACAGGGCAGTCCTCTACTCAAAACCCTCCTGCATCAGCTTGGCTCATTTGGAGTAAAAGACGAAGTTCCCACTGTAGTCACAGAGCCCTCCTGTGCTCACCGCTCCCTGGCCTTGTCCACTTCCAAGCACACTGACCTCCTTGCTGTCTCTAGGCACACTGGCACTTCTGCTCTTCCCATCCGTCTGTCCAGAACATCCTGCCAAGAGACCGGGGACTGGTGGTCCCTCTTGACATAGAGCATAAACCCACAACAGTCCCCCACCATGTGGACACTCCCTACTCCCTGCTTTTTCTGATACAAGCCTTTCTTACGCTTACACACCTTGAAGCACTCCCCAAAGTCTAAAGAAAAGTCAAATGTCCAAACACACAATCCTTCAACAAACTTACACATTATTTGCCTTTTCAAATGTACCACCCACCTTCACACCACAGTGCAGGAAGTCAAAGTTTCTGGAGGAAGGGACAGGTCCCTGGTACACAGTGCCCCTTGGACCCAGGCTGCAAGCTGGGAGCAGTTACACTGCACTACCCCAGCATGCAGCATAGACACACCCGTTTCTGTGGCCCAGAACACAGGAGAAGGGCTGGGAAGCACCACCATGGGCCGTCAAAAAAACAATGGGTGCATTAACAGTTTTTAAAAGACAGAATAAATCCACATTGGCTCAGGTGATGAGGCTGGTAAGAAAAAACATAAAACTATTTCTGAAACTGAGAGAAGGCGGCTGATGTGGTTAAACTTATGGTATACACTTTGTTCCTTCCTGCTCCTCCAGTCACTGGACCACCAATGGGCATCATGCCCATAAAACCAAATGTTTCAATGAGGATCTATCTGGAATTCTTTTTCCTTTTTTTTTAAGTACTGGTGATAGGGCAAATAACTGGGTTCCTTCAAGAATATTATAATCAAGGAACACCAATTCTTCAATTTTCCCTCTTGCATTACATCTAAATTTCATTTTTGGCCTCTGCTTCTGCACAGTGTTACTTGCTCTCTTCTCTCTCATTAACCCATCTGTCCAACAAGTGCCTCCGACATGTTCACCAGCATGCTTATGTCAGGCACGGTGCTGAGCTGGCAGGTGTGATGGTGAAGGAAACAGACAAGAGCTCATGGAGCTACATGAGGGGGCAGGAGACAGCCACAGGTCACCCACAACACTGGCTCTGGCAGCATTTACACCTTTCCACCTGTCCTGTTGTCTTTGTCAATTCATTTCTCTATTCTCTTTCCTACTCTAATACTTCCATACATCGCCTTTCCTCATTAGACCCAGTCTCTTTTCACCACCACCACCACACAATCCAGTTTTCCGGCCTTGGTTCCATTCCATCCACTTAGCTGGTTCCCCTCAGCTCATGCACATACCACACGTGCTTTAAATTCCCAACACTAACTAATAGTAACCTTCTCTATTATTAGTACCTTTTGCAGTTGACTGTCCTTCAGTACCAAAATACATTTTGTGGTTTATTAATACAGACCAACAGCACTTTGAAAGCAGTGACAGCATGGCTGTTGGGGCCCCCAAGGCCCTCGTGCTCCTCCCATTCCAGGGTGGCAGTCACCATGGGCATTCCGTTCACTGTAGTACTGCTGATAGCTAGCACAGTCCTGAATTTAGTAGGGAGGTGCTCAAGATAAATGAGGAATGAATCAATGTTTAATAACATAAATTTACATTTTCCTCTATTTGACAACTTCTGCAAGGTTTTATGCCACAAATGACTAGGACTCTACCCTTAATCAAAGACTACCTCTTAGTGAAGAAGTCCAAATCAAGTGTATGCAGTTAGGAAATGTTCAATCAATCCTGTGACTGAAGAGATGTGACCAGGAATGAAAGAATGAAGACGTCTTTTAAGGTTTAATGACATTCAAGGATCTACCATGTGCTGAGCACATTCTACGCACTTCCTTGTACTGAATCAGAACAAGTCTTGGAGGCAGTTATTAACTGGACTCATTTCACAAATGAAAAAAACCAAGGCAGAGAAAGGTTAAGTAACTTGCCCATAAAAACGATAGTTAATTAGAAAGTTAGATTCTAAGCAATTGTGTTCAGCAAAACACAACATTCACCAAGAGTTCATTAACTTATAATTTACAAGAGAAATAGTTTGTATTAAACAAAGATCTGAATCTCCTACTATTTCTATAAAATATGGCTATTCTCTTGCAGTCATATGGAACTCTAAATGGTTATCAAGAACTCCAGCGTGGGGCCGGGTGTGGTGGCTCATGCTTGTAATCCCAGCATGTTGGGAGGCCAAGATGGGCAGATCACTTGAGGTCAGGAGTTCAAGGCCAGGCTGGCCAACATGGTGAAACCCCGTCTCTACTAAAAATACAAAATTAGCTGGGTGTGGTGGCACACACCTGTAATCCCAGCTACTCAGGAGGCTGAGGCAGGAGAATCATTTGAACTCAGGAGGCAGAGGTTGCAGTGAGCCGAGATGGCACCACTGCACTCCAGCCTGGGTGACAGAGCAAGACTCCATCCTTTAAAAAAATAAATAAATAAATTCCAGTGTCGTCTGCTTGACTCTAAGTCTTATTTTTTCCATTAAAAACGTACGGCCAAGCAATGGTTATTAAAACCACAGGTAAGCGGACCTTAACAGCCACATTCCAAAGTGAACATGCCTGAGTTCAGATGCTTAAACAAACCCTCTACCCCACCCACCCTGTGAGAAACACTAGGCTCCACTTTGAAAAACAACATATCAATTAATAAGTTTGTATACTATGGACATGAGACACAGCAGTCTCTCCGACAAGTTACTGAGTAGGAACCGGAGTGACTAATGCTGGAGAAGAGGGACTGGCCAGTGAGGCATAGGAAGCAGGTGAGAGAAGGGCGAAAGAAACATTCCATGCAAGCCCCAACCACTCCTAGAGATGCACTAAAAAGTTTAGTAATTCAGGGCAATTTGCTGACTCCGGAACCATACAAGGCTCTACCTCCAGTTCTTCATTTGTGAAATGGAGTAACAGTTGTTATATTAAGGTTTGCTATAAAAAAAAAAGACACCTGTAACAGCACTTTGAAACTGAAGTTCTGAAAGGCAAGGCACCATTGTTAAATGTGGTAACGCCTCACATTGGAATACTGTTTGGGAATACCTCATAATGGAAAAGCTAATTTAAAACTGGAAGCACACCTCTCACTGAGGCATCATTTATGCTCTGTGTTGACATCTAAGGCAGTGACACTGGTAACCAACTGAAAATTATGTCACTTCCGTAAAAGATTAACTGCAGATTATCTTAAAGATGTAGTTTTATACTGTTTTGCCTCCACAACCATTTAAGGAGCAAAACTAATGAATTTGAACATAACTCTCTCCAGAAAAACTCCCAATGTGGGCAACGTAAGGACGGATCATTCCTTACGTTATAGAAGGGGATTTCTACTTATTTCCATACAGTAAGTGTTGACATTTGAGCCATCTTTATCTCCTTAATATCAATACTTTTTCTTGTTTCATTGCCCACAAAAATCACAAATAAACCACTAGCTGAATAATGAGATCTTGCTACTCTGAGTATGTGCTTTCAATCACACTACTTCAATAAATGTCTGTTTTGTGAGCAACACTAATTTCCTGTTGTTGAATGTTGCCATTTATTACAGAATTTCTGGAAAGATGCTCAAATTAGCTGCCCATAGAATCATTTGCTAAGCTTCTTCCAAACCAGAGGGGCAGCACCATCTTGGGGTTCTGAAAAAGAAAGAACTCCACAATGATTCTAACTGCAAGAAGACAGAACCAACATTTTCTAGCCAGTTAAAAGCAGCAAATTCTACCTGCCTCAGACACATACAAAGATACCAGGAAGCATAGATTTTTAGATAAGTTTGTCTTTTGCAGTGTGACTTACACCTTCAATGGGCTCACAGGCTGAATGAATCAACTACACTGCCCATGAGATAAGATGCCCTCAAAGGGCTCTGACCGCACTGCAGCCAGGAAGATAGAAGAGCTGGCAAAATTCACAGACAGAAAAAAGTCAACACAGAGCTGTGTAGGACAACTAGCAGGGCATGCTTTAGTGCTAACAAGAGTTTGCACACAAACTCTGGCTTAAGTACACCCAACAAGAATTCATATTCTCCAATTTGGAAATCATTAATGTTAGAGTAATTCACAGCCATACATAAGCATTCAAACAACTACCCACTGTTCAGAATAAATCTTTATTAATTTTAAGTTAAAAACAATTAAAATGGGCTGGCCTGGTGGCTCATGCCTGTAATGTCAGCACTTTGGGAGACTGAGAGGCGGGTGGATCTCCTGAGGTCAGGAGTTCAAAACCAGCCTGGCCAACATGGCGAAATCCCGTCTTTAAAAACACAAAAATTAGCCAGGCGTAGTAGTAGCACATGCCTGTAATCCCAATTACTCGGGAGGTTGAGTCACAAAAATTACTTGAACTCGGCAATCACTTGAACTTGGGAGGTGGAGGCTGTAGTGAGCCGAGATCGCGCCACTCGACTTGGGTGACAGAGTCAGACTGTCTCAAAAAATAAATAAAAATAATTAAAAAATTAAAATGTATAGCCTAGCATACTGCAGCGCAACAGTAAAACAGAGAAAACATACTTACGAACTGTCCATCTCTATCATGCCATCCCCAAATAACACCGTCCTCTGACACCGGTAGCTGAGGAGTGTTTTCTGAAAACAAAGCAATTTCCAAGCCCTGTGGCTTATGGTGTAGATCCTCACTAAATACTGTTTCACCTTCTAGTGCACCTTTTGTGACTGTATTAGTCCAGAGATAGCGCACTTGATATCCACCACAACCACCGGCCAGTCTTTCAGAAAATACTGGATTTCCTAACCCTCCCATCGGGTAATAAGAAAATTCACTCAAAAAACAGGAGACTCCTTCTGGGAAACTCTGCCAATCCACTTTTGAGGGATGTTCAGATCTATTTAGGACACCTTCTGTGAGTGATGAAATGTGGCCACTACTTGGTACGACAGTGTCTTTGTTGTCCACGGGGACAGCGGGAATCCCCTGGGCCGCATTGCAGGGGGCAGCTATGTATCTGTCCACTAGGGCGGGATCAACACCAACCAAAAAGAAATGCCCACTGGAAGTGTCACGTGACTCTATTTTCTCAAAACTCACCTTAGCATTTCCCATAAAACCCATTTCACTATTTAAAGTCAACTGTTTAAGAGTGGACTTGGTGTTTCCTTCTTTGAAACGATGTGCACGTTCACTTGTCCCATATGGACCCAGGCAGTCAATAATTTTGGGGTCAAGATTATCTTTCTCCAAATAAAGCCTCTCTTCCTCTTCTTTATGTGTTAGTTTTGGTGTACTCAACCCTGATGTGTTAGTACCAAAGATACCAGGAGCGTCTTCAATTGGTTCACAGTAAATTCCCTTGCGTTTTGCGCTTTTACCACTACTAACAGAATTCTCTATGACCTCTGACTTCTGTAGAGCTGGGTCGAAGCTCTGACCTGACGGTGCTATAACATTAAGACCATTATATTTGCAGTTGCATACTCGGTGTGTTTTGTCATTGTTTTCTATTTGATTTGTTTCAAAATCAGCGTTCTCTGTTGTACTAGAATTAACGCAGGAGAGCATATCCTGACGTGGCACTGCCTCATATCTTTGTGTGCCTGTTTCCCACTCACAGGTTGTTTTAGAATCTGACTTGACAGTCTCTATGTCATCTTCCGTTGTCTCTCTATACTTTGCTTGCAGTGATTCTTTTTCACCACTTTCTAACCTTTGAGGGTCACTCAGCTGGTCTTGTGACACACTGAATGAACTCTTCACACATATTTCACCCTCTATTTTGTCACCTGGGCTTGTTTCCCTCTCTTCTTCCTCTGTGCAGGTGAAAATAAATATGGAAGAAATACAGTTACTGTGAAGAGATGTGGAGTGACTGGGAGACTTGCCATTGGGCGGCACTCCTTGTGCCATGCTAGGCTTTAGGCCATCTGTCCTCTGCACCATCCCCTCCGTGTCCACCAAGCGCTCCATACAAGTTTGGTCACAGGTCTGTGTTGCAGCCTCATCTGTGTGACACCAAGATTTCAATTCAAAAGCCCTTACACCATGACCCTCAGCCTTCAAAACGCCAATTCTGTCCTCTTCTTGGTAAAAGGCACTATTTTCAGATTGCAGAGACACCTCTCCTCTGTCTGGCGGCAGGGAACTTCTGGCCTCCCGGCTGCAGTCCCCTCTGCGCTGTGTCTTCTTGACTAGCCCGGGAACAGGTTTCAGCTCCCAGCAGTCATCAAGCTGGCTTGGGGCTGCTTCTCTTGAATTAGCATGACCTGAGAGACACCCACTTCCAAATCTCACTGCAGTGATAGGCCTCTTGGGACTTAAATCAATTCTATCTAGACCAACAGGTAGGATACTATCTGATTTGCTAACATCCAAGTGGAAATCATCATTGTCGCTTACTGGTGTGATAGAGTGATTTTCTCTCTCTTTTTTAGAATGTAAACTCTGGTCAACAATAACTGTTACCGCCTCCGGGTCATTACACCCTGCAACATATGCAGTGTCAGTACGGAAACCACCAGGTGGATGTGCAGTATCAGCACAGAAGCTACCAGGTGGATGTGCAGTGTCAGTACGGAGGCTACCAGGTGGATGTGCGGTGTCAAGTAAGGAAGCTACCAGGTGATATGTGCGGTGTCAGTAGGGAGGCTGCCAGGTGGACGTGCGGTGTCAGTACGGAGACTACCAGGTGGACGTGCGGTGTCAGTAAGGAAGCTACCAGGTGGATGTGCGGTGTCAGTACAGAGGCTACCAGGTGGATGTGCGGCATCAGTACGGAAGCTACCAGGTGGACGTGCGGTGTTAGTACAGAAGTTAAGAGGTGGGTGTGCAGTGTCAGTATGGAAGCTACCAGGTGGGTGTGCGGTGTCACAAAGGAAGCTACCAGCTGGATGATCCATCTCACTTCCTACTCCTGAGTTATGGCTCTCACTTTCTTCCAGAAGGACACACGCATGTCTTAGTGAGTCACTGTCCATGTTGTTATTTAATTCAGGGAGTAAGTCAATATCATGTAGTGCACTACTTTCTGCATAATTTTTAGGGAATTCAGTGCAAGCTTCGGCCTGTAAAGCCTCCACCTGCGTGTTACCAGCGTTTGCTTCACAAGGTGCGTGGCTGAACGCCACAGGCTCAGGGCAAGGCTTGGTTTTTCCACTGCATTCCCCTGTCCTTTCACCTGGACCCAGCGTGTCCCATGGCGAGAGCTCTTCCTGCCGTGGCTCTGGCTCGCCGGTCCCTGACACGGCACGCAGGGCTGAAGTCACAGCAGAGCAACACTCTCGTCTTGTAGCTACTCTGTCTGCCCAGGTGCCCAGCTCCTCTGCCACGCTCAGGCACGCAGAGTCGGCAACACAAATGCTGTGAAACTCGCACTCTCTTGAATCCTGACATTGCTGATGATCAATACCAATAGAGTTTCCATCTTTCTCCTCCCGATCGGATAGGTCAAAAGACTTACTCTCATCACTGCTACTGGGGTGAACGCTGACCACCATTTCCTTCTCTACTAACGAGTTTTTACAAGTAGCTGGGTTACAGTGCAGATGGCCACTCACATAGGTTTCCTCCTGCAGGCCTCGGTCAGAAGGCAGGGGCACACATGAGAAAGGCTCCTCATCTTCATAACAACCTTGTCGGCTGCTGTTACCCACACACGGTAGATCACAGACCCCCTCAGAATTCTGCTCATTAACAACAATATCTAAATTCTTGTCATTCTCATCCAAGTTATCATACCTTGTTAAGAATGTATATATAAAAGAGGAAAGAGGGTTCAACAAATGCTTGGGTCTATGACCCTGTTTGTGCCCAGACCCTGAGAAAATCCTTGTCCGCGCGCTAATGCCAGCTGCACTGCTGGTTCCATTGCCAATAATGTGAACCTCCTCACCTTCAGGGGTATCAAATAATGAAGATAAAGTTTTACTTATCTTGTTTTCTGGTTCCTTCTCCTCCACAGATTTTTGTAACAGGTCAGTTTTTTCACTGTCATTGTCACTACTTAGTTCTTTGCTGAAGCAACAGCCCATGTTTGAGAGCTCACAAGCATACGACACGCGTGCCGATCCCGAGCCTCCACAGACGCACCTCACACTAACACTAACTTGCTATAATTTCTGAGGAGAAGCCAACACCCAGAGAACAAAAATAACCCCTTGCACAGCGGTCACATGTTCCTGCCACTCAAACCCAAATCCTAATGACAACAGAGCCCGACTGACAGCCAGCATACTCCATGTGCCTAATTCCAAACAAGACTGGGATCCAAAAGCTCAGAACAGCAGCAAGAATGCTGCATTGTGTTTTTTCTTATTCTCATAAACTCAACAAAACATAACTTTAAATGTTATCCCAGCCAGAAAGATTTCAGGCTTCTGGTTTTTCTATAGTGTTCCAGTATTTCCCAAATTATATTTCATGGGACGGTGTTAACTAAATAAAATAGTTCATAAATTCCCCCAAAGGAAAACAGTATCAGAATTTTGCTCCGTAAAATATATAGCTACTTACAGTTGTATTTAATTTTCTAACTTTACGAAATGATGTCTGAAATAAATAGCAATTTTAAAAAGGTGAAAAAAATCAAAGGAGAGCAAAAAATAAATAGCAATAAAAAACAGTGTCTGTAGGAATCAAGAAATTATTACTAATTGTGTCAGGTGTGAAAATGGAATGATGTTAGAGATGCATGCTGAAGTATTTGGGGCAAGGCGATACATTATCTACAATTTGCTTTAAAATACCCTAGCAAATACAGTAAATATATACACACATATGTAAAAGTTAAAATAGTCATGTGCATAGCGGGAGGAAAAGATTTAAAAACAGCAGTCCAGGCCGGACGTGGTGGGTCATGCCTGTAATCCCAGCACTTTGGGAGGCCAAGGGGGGTGGATTACCAGAGGTCAGGAGTTTCAAGACCAGCCTGGCCAACATGGTGAAAGCCTGTCTCTACTAAAAATACAAAAAATTAGCCGAGCGTGGGAGTGCGTGCCTGTAGTTCCAGCTACTCGGAAGGCTGAGGCAGGAGAATCACTTGAACCCTGGAGGCAGAGGTTGCAATGAGCCGAGATCGCGCCACTGCACTCCAGCCTGGGTGACAAGAACGAAACTCCACCTCAAAAAACCAAAACAACACAGCAGTGGAATGTGGGGATGCAAGTTCATGATGCTGCATTCAGTTCATGATATTATTCTCTCCACTTCTGCAGATGTCTGAGCACTCCAATTAAGAAAAAGGAAAGAAAAGGAAAAAAAGGGAAAAGAGACCTACAAGCTCTGGTACCAGAACTAGAAAGTCTCTTGAAAGCACCTGATGCAGGAACGCCCAGCCTGCCATCTGGTGAGAAACAGGCGCTGTCCACAACCAAACAAGTTGCTCCTGCACTACGTGGTCCGGCCCCTGACAGTGGACTCACATAATGGGTCTTGTCTTATGTTGACATCTGTAATGTTTTGCTTTTAGTATAAGTAATTATTTTTCTTATCATGGTTCTGACATGCTATGTGAAAAACAAAATAATTGTTTTAATTCCTCTGCAAGAGAGATGTTGTTGTTTATTTAACCTGTGAGTTATGACTGGCGTCCTATTAATGTTTTTTTAATATTAACATTTTATGATAAAAAGTTTAGGAATTATACTTAAACATGAAGGTAACAGGAGCAATTCTGAATACACTAAAATCCAAGTGCTGAAATGATCATAATGATGATGATGATGATAATGGTAGTAAACACTTTACACAGCACTATGTGCCACAAAGTATTAATTTCATCTATGCATCCATTTTGTCACACGTCTTAGTTTACACTCTTAACGACCCCCAAGGTAGAACCACCAATCCACTGTACAGACAAGGGAAATGAGGCACCAAGAGCTGTAGGGGCAGCTTCGAATGACAAAACAAAACTCAGATCACACACTGACCACACTGTTACGCTACTCAAAGAGAATGAAATATCTAAATGGAAAAACACATTCTGCTCTAAAGATACAAACAATTCATACCAGCTGTAGAATGAAAGGGCACAGGAAAGCAGACAAGGTCACGAGATCACCTGATTGGGTTTGAGTCTCAGCTCCATTTTTACATGTGTCATCTCTGGCAAATTATTTAACCTCTTTGTCTCTGTTTTCTCATTTGTAAAACGGAGCCAACAACGACATCTATTTCAAAGAGCTGTTATGCAGACTTTAAGTAGTTGGAATAGAATCCCAAAGTCCCACTTCAAAGTCTCCCATAATCTGGCCCCAGCCTACCTCTATGATCTCGGCTTCTAAGATACCATTCCCCCAACCTCTTCCATCTCATACTAATGAACGCCAGCACACTGCCTCGCTGTTTCTTTCTCCAGTCTCCTCCCCGCACTTTTCAAGCCTTAAAGTCCTCTGTGAAACCATTCTGTGCTGCTCTAACAGAATACCTGAGATGGGGCAATTTACAAAGAACAGAGATTATCCCAGCACTTAGGGAGGCCAAGGCAGGCAGATCACCTGAGGTCAAAAGTTCAAGACCAGCCTGATCAACATGGAGAAACCCAGTCTCTACTAAAAATACAAAAAATTCACCAGCTGTGGTGGTGCATGCCTGTAATCCCAGCTACTCAAGAGGTTGAGGCAGGAGAATTGCTTGAACCCAGCGGGGCAGGGGTTGCAGTGAGCAGATATCATGCCATTGCACTCCAGCCTGGGCAACAAGAGCGAAACTCCGTCTCAGAAAAAAGAAAAAAGAAAAAAAAAATCCCTTTCCAAAAGGGAGCAATAGGCAAGAAGCAGCAAGAGGTCCCAGGTAAGTCCAAGACCCAACAGGGCAGACAATATTAACTATCAAGCCTCTCTGGAGAATCATCTCCTTTGACTTCAGGTCCTAACCCTCTGGGCACCGTGGAACAGGGTTGGGTCCCCAGGGCCTCAGGCAGCCCCACCCGATGGCTTCGCTGGGCTCAGTCCACCCAGCAGCTGTCAGGGGTTGGAGTCTCCTGCCCACAGCTCTCCCAGGCTGATGCTATAAGCTGGCAGCTCCACAGTTCAAGGCTGTCAGGCCACTCCCATGACTCTACTAGGCAATGCCCTTGGTGGGGCTTCTCTGCAGCAGGTCCAACTCCGAATTTCTGCTTGTCATTGCCCGAGTACAGGCTCTGCTGCTGTGACGAGTCCCTGCCTGGCCCCAGGCTGTCCACAGCATCTTGTGAAATCCAGGTGGAGGCTGCCCCACAGCTCTCTATAGCATTCTTTCTTGCCTGAAAATCAGCACCATGGATGCCACCAAGGTTTATGACTTGTACCTTCTGGAGCTGCAGCTCAAGCCACCACTGGGCCCACTCGAGCCACAACTGGGGTGACTGAGGAGCAAGGCACCGGATGTGGGGAGCAGAGATCCAAGGCAGCTGTGGGCAGCAAACCTGTGGAGGGCCCCCAGTGCTCATCCACCAAGACACTTCAGCCCTCCTAGAGGGCAAATGTGATGGGCCTGTGATGGGGGGACAGTCTTAAAGATATCTGAAATAGCCTCGCCAACACAGCAAGACCCTATCTCTACAAATAAAAACTAAAAGTTAGCTGGGTGTGAGGGCGCGTGTCTGTAGTCCCAGCTACTTGGGAGGCTGAGGCAGGAGGATCACTTGAGCCCGGAAGTTCGAGGCTGCAGTGAGCTATTACTGTTCCACTGCACTCCAGCCTGGGTGACAGAGCAAGACCCTGTCTCTAAAAAAACAACTAAACTAAACTAAACTAAACAAACAATTCTGAAAAGCCTTTCAGATGGCTGAAAGAGCTGGGTGTTTTAAATTATTTCTTTCTTGTGTATCTTTTTTAATGAAATAACAGTGCCAAATACAAAGTATTTCCTCTTGGGTTTAGACTCCGAAGCCAGATTGCCTGGGTCCAAATCCTGGTTCTACCACTTTTTAGTTCAGTAATCTTGGAGATAAATTACTTAAACCACTTTGTGCCTCAGTTTCCTCATTTGTAAAATGGGGAAAACAGTAACTAGGGGTAAGACAGGTATAGGGCTAACAGGAGTTAATGAGTAAACTGAAGTGTTAGCAGAGTGCACAGTAAGAGCCATGACAATCTGCAGTGATTACCACCATATGTGATATATTCTTTTATACTGGAGACATTTATGGAGCACCTACCTGTCAGGAAGACATTGGGATACATCAAAGAACAAAACCAAACCCCAGCTTTGATGGAGCTTGCATTCTAGTCCAGGGAGACAAACACCAAATCTAACAACTACCTAACATTGTTAGAAGGTGCTAACTGCTACATGTAAAGGGTCTGAGGCAAGCCAGAAGTGAGGAGATGGATGTGGATAGATAGGACTCGCTGAGAAGGTGAGGCTGAGACTGAGAAAGGTAAGAGAACAAGCCTCAAACACTTCTGGGAAAGGGACATGCCAGGACCAGTTGAGGCAGAGAGCCCTGCGGTAAGGTGATGCTGGAATGGTCAAGGGTCAAGAGCCCACTGGGGCTGGAGCAGTGTGCCAGGGGAGGGCCAGCAGCCAGCAGAGTCAGAGAGGACAGGTGCCAGACTGCGAAGGGCTAGGGCCCTGCCAGGACTCAGGCTGATTTTGATGTTGAGCACAGGAGTGGCAGGTTCTGACTTGGCCTTCTCGAAGGGATCCTCTGGCCACTGTGTTAGAAAGGAAGGGTGGCTTGGGGACACCAGTGAGGAGTGACTGCAGCTGTCCCGGTGAGAAGCACGGGCTCCATGAGATGAGAAGTCCAAACAAAGGATGAAGCAGCCTGACCATCTCAGAAACTTTGACTCCACTGCGTGATTCAAGTATCTCATATACACAAGCTCCCTAATTTGAAGATACACATTTCTCCTATTTTCGCAATTTCTATAATCGCGACACGTCTTCGAATTGCTGCCAAAACTCACAGGGCTGTTTCAGGATCTTGGCAGTGGACTACCTACATGTGTTTATTCTGCAGAAATACACTGAGCTGTACTTTTACGGTCTGTGCACATAGCTGTGTGTGCTGTATTTCCACACACACGTAAGGACACCAGGGCCCATGAGGCCGCCGGCTGCCAGGCAGCGGACTCCGGCACGCCTGCCGCTTCCTCCCAGGGATTTGACGATTCTCTCAGTACAACTGTTTGCATGGTGCTGCCACACAAAGTTGATTTATAAATCTACTACTGAACAAAATGCCTTAATAGCAATTAAACTGAATCCCAAAATGAAAAAGAGTTTGCAAAAAGACTATTTGTCATATTCTAAATGATGCAAATACTAAGCAGTAAAATTACTAACTTTTTTAAAGAAATTACAAAATGTTCTAAGTCGAGAGATGTTTTTACTGATGCCAGCGCCTTGAAAGACTACTATTACATCTGTCACACTCCCACAACAAAAGAAGTTTTAGCAGCATGGCACAGCATTGACACAAGGATAAAACTAAGAATAGTGAGCCAAACAGGGAATGAAGAAATCCCTCTATTTTTAAATACGCCTTGGAGCTAAAAAGATCAGGGGTATGTGTTATAGAAAGCATTCCTTCTGTCAATGGCCAAAATGCTACAATCAAAATGCTACAATACTATGTCATCAAAAAGAAATATCCTACATTAAAAAGGATCTACTCCGTCTCAGCACGAATATATTCTAAGAGGAAAAGAGGGCATCTGGTCAGAGTATCCTCCATCCTAGGGTAAGTTCTCGGAAGTTAGCAGGAGACCAAGAACCGTGCGCACACTCTGGGGATAAAAAGATTGTTTTGTCACTAACTCATTCTGAAGTAAAGGCAGCTTTACACTTCCTAACATAGTAACAAACATATTTCTAAGACAGGAAACTGTACCAACATCCTTAAGGAAAGTTCTGAGGTCTTTTGTTTTTACTTTATTTTTTTAGAGACAGTGTCTTCCTCTGTCATCCAGGCTGGAGTGCAATGATGCAATCACAGCTCACTGCAGCCTTGACCTCCTGGGCTCAAGCAATTCTCCCTCATCAGCCTCCTGAATAGCTCAGACAGCAGGCACCATGCCTGTTCTTTTTTTCTGTGTAGATATGGGGTCTTGAACTGGGCTCAAGCAATCCTCCCACCCTGGCCTCCCAAAGTGCTAGGATTTATAGGTGTGAGGCACTACACCCAGTCAAGTCTTGTCTTGTCTTTTTTCTTTTCTTTTTTTGAAGACAGTTTTGCTCTTGCTGCCCAGGCTGGAGTGCAATGGCACTATCTCAGCTCACTGCAACCTCCGCCTCCCGGGTTCAAGCGATTCTCCCGTCTCAGCCTCCCGAGTAGCGGGGATTACAAGCATGCGCCACCTCGCCCAGCTAATTTTTGTATTTTTAGTAGAGACGGAGTTTCATCATATTGGTCAGGCTGGTCTCGAACTCCTGACCTCAGGTGATCCGCCCGCCTCGGCCTCCCAAAGTGCTAGGACTACAGGCGTGAGCCACTGCACCCAGCCCAAGTCTTTTCTTAAAACAGACTGACAAGGTGGCAACAACCTGCCAAAAGGTTTAACCTGCAAGATAACATGCCAAGAGCAGCCATGTGTCATGTACGTATAAATACAGGCGTTGGATATTTTCATAGAAATTCAAGCTTTCTGATTGCGAAGCCTACTTTTATTTAAAATATAAGCCTGCAATAATTAATCTGGATTGCTAATTAATATTCATTCAGAAGCTGTGTCATCAAAAGGCAAAGGTGGTTTTTTTGAAAACTGATAAAGGAATGGACGAAAGTTTTTTGTTATCACCATCTGTAAAGGAGTTTTAAAAAAAGAAAAAATTCTGGGCCAGGTGCAGTGGCTCATGCCTGTAATCCCAACATCTTGGGAGGCCAAGGCAGGCAGATCACTTGAGGCCAGAGTTTGAGACCAGCCTGGGCAACATGGCAAAACACCATCTCTACGAAAAATACAAAAATTAGCCAAGCATGGTGGCGCATGCCTGTAATTCCAGCTACTCAGGAGGCTGAGGCACAAGAATCGCTTGAACCCTGGAGGCGGAGGCTGCAGTGAGCAGAGATCGCACCACTGCACTCTAGACAGCCTAACAGAGTGAGACTGTCTCAAATAAATAAATAAATAATCATTTTGATATAGATGATTTGCTGAACTGTACATAGAGTTTAGTATGAGGACGAGTTAGAGTTCCAATTTCACCTCTCCAGTTTCACACTATGATTAGAAGACTTGCTGTGACTTTGCATCTTTCTTTTGAGGAGGTAATTTAACATAAACACTTCTATCTAATATTACTTGTCCCACATTCCTCTCTCAAACCTGCTGCTGATTTATGATAAAACACAACAGGATCATTCCAGCAGAAAATGGTTTCCAGACTGATGCAGTGTCTCCAAGGGAAAAGCAGCTACTTGGCTGGTCACACACAGAAGTAAGAACTGGAGTCCCTGAGTGGGCTTCAGGAGGGGCAAAAAGCCGCCGAGAATGACGTTTGCTATAGATGAAGTTTGTGGCCCTAACAGGGAAGGTAAAGAACCTTTAACCAAATGACACTGTTGCTGAATGCGAGTGGTTATTTTTTCTTCCTCAAGGAGAACCCATCGCAGTGGCCCACTGCCAGTGGTCACTCTTCATCATAAACACCCTCAAAACCCTTTCGATCCCTTCTCGCTATCTATCACCTTACCTTCAAAGTCAAGATCTTAGGAGGAATGTCACTGTTCAAGTTGTGTCTACCACTCCTGTCTCTCACCCACTGCAATCTGGCTTTTGCTCCTATCAGTCCTGGAAAATACTCTTGCTAAGGTCACAACTGACCCTCGCTTTGTACCTTACTACACTTCACTTGAGTCAGCCTCTCTGCCTCTATCTCCACCCCACACTGTCCTCTGGTTTTCCTTCCATCCCTGTGACCACTCCCCATCCTAGTTTCCTTCACGTTTCTGAAATATTGAGGGACTAGAGAGTTTCATCACTGTCCCTGCCTGGAACTCAGGGAAACTTAACGCAAAGTACTGTAATCATAACTATAAGTACGATATACTTCAAATTAGTAGATCCCTATTACATCAAGGTGAGAACATTCAAAACAATCTTGCTTGACTAGGGGCAAGATAAAGAGTGCTTCTTCTAGACTCACCTATGTCTCAGCGCCTCCTACCTCCAGGTATATGCTCATCTCGTACCTAAGGCTCACACACAGTATCATCATGCAACCTTGCATGCTGTGTTAGGGTTCCTTGAAGGCATGTGTATCTCACGCTCATCTGAACAACCTCTCCACAGAAAATTCTTAGCCATCATTATCACTTGCACTCAGTTTTGTTGAATGGATGGACACTCAAATTTTACGCAGGCAGTACTAGTTGCCCGCCTACCAGACACAACGCATTGAGCTGGCCACAGAGGGGAACAGAATTTGGAGACACAGAGCATGTTTGTGAATGCCCAACGCTGGGGGAGAAACAGGGCCTAACTGTAAGTGGGCCTGGGAGTGGACTGGGGATTTACTGGGGTAATGTAAAAGTTCTAAGACTACATTATGGTGATGATTGCACAACTCAGTAAATCTACTAAAAATAATTCAACTGCTTACTTTAAATGGGTGAATTTTACAGAATGTAAATTACACTTTAATAAAGTTTTTTTGTTTTTTAATGAACAGAACACAGTACCAGAAGTTTACAGTTTAGTGGAGAAAACACGTGTACACAAATTTGAGTAATTCTGACAATCAAATCACTCATTATAATATACTGTTCTCATAATAGGGAAACCATATTCTTTTTTTTTTTTTTTTTTCTGAGACAGAGTCTCGCTCTTTCGCCCAGGCTGGAGTGTGGTGGTGCGATCTCAGCTCACTGCGACCTCCGCCTCCCAGGTTCAGGCCATTCTCCTGCCTCAGCCTCCCAAATAGCTGGGACTACAGGCATCTGCCACCATGCCCAGCTAATTTTTTGTATTTTTAGTAGAGACGAGGTTTCACCGTGTTAGCCAAGATGGTCTCGATCTTAGGGAAACCATATCTTTACAGTCTAATAAAGATCACTTTTTTGTGTTCTTTGGCTAAACCTGTAAATAGTTACTAGCTCAGTAAGTTTTCTGGAGATGGCAGGAAGCTGTATAATAAATGCAACTAAATAGTACCAGTGGATAAATGCAAACCTGCTCCTGAATTATTCAGGTATTTATTTGGGTATCTCTATTGCAAGTCTCCTCCTACTCGACTTTAATGGAATGGCTAAACTGTAAATAGCCTGGTTCCTCAACCCTGACTGCTAAATGTATTCATGTGCCTATCATAACAACCTGCCACCTAATCACTAAACCAATGCAAACTCCTGGTCAACTATGAAGCATGTAACTCTCCACACCTTTAGGTGCACTATGAACAATGCTAATTAGAAAACATTCACAGCAATGCCTGCAATAGGTTTCTAAAGATGTCTGAATATTATGTTGGACTGAAAGTCAACCATGGAGAGAATCAGAACTTGCTGAAACAAACTCCCTTAAAGATTTATACTCAAGGGATATCTAATTTATGTCTTATATAATTTTCTTCTTAGACTACCAAAGGTCTTATGTTTGGATTTAGAATGACTTTAAAATATTATAAAATTCATTTTTAAAAAATCAATGTGCACCAAGCGCAGTGGCTCATGCCTCTAATCCCAACACTTTTGGGAGGCCGAGACAGGCGGATCACCTGAGGTCATGAGTTCAAGACCAGCTTGACCAACGTGGTGAAACCCCGTCTCTACTAAAAACACAAAATGATCCAGGCGTGATGGCACATGCCTGTAATCCCAGATACGCGGGAGGCTGAGGCAGGAGAATCCCTTGAGCCCGGGAGGCAGAGGTTGCAGTGACTGAGATCGCACTATTGCACTGCAGCCTGGGCAACAAGAGGGAAACTGTCACACAAAAAAAATAATAATAAAATAAAAAAATTAATGTAAAAACAGAATACACAAAAATTTTACATAAATAATAAATTTATAAAATATAATAATTTGGAAGGTGTCTTTTGTTTTCTTAAAATTCTTCTTTGCTAAAAGCTGGCCGGGCATGGTGGCTCATGCTTGTAATCCTAGCACTTTGGGAGGCCAAGGCGGGAGGATCACTTTGAGTTCAGAAGTTCAAGACTAGCCTGGGCCACACAGTGAGACCTCATCTCTAATTGAGAAAAAAAAAAATTAGTTTAACAATCCAACTCCTCCTTTAATTCCTACATGAACTGCTTAGAATGGGGAAACACACGAGATTTATTGTAATTTTATTTTTTACATAAAAAATTTTCCTTTTAAATTTTATGCAATGTATAAGATCCTTCCATCAGACTGAATTTCGAGTAGTAGCTCTCTGAAGCACTTTATATATGCATATGCAAATGATGAAAGGCAGAATTTAAAAACCAATGAATTCTACTTCCTTACCACAGCTAAAATGTAAAACAAATTTTCTGAGTAAAAGCTTACTATTCAATTTGTGTGGTTTAAGGAACACAAGTTACCAAAACTGAAAGCTAATCATATACATACAACAGATTATAAACGACACAATAAAAATTTTGCGACTAATATTTGACAATAAGTTAATCTAAATGGTATGCTGCTGTTTGCAGAACTGCACACAAAACAGACACACAGAAGCTACAAAGGACATACAGTATTGACAGTTACTATACCCCTGGGGTGTGGCGATCAATGGATCCCCGACCACAACTTTCTGAGAAATATCTACATTTTCTAATTTTTGTTACAATAAACATTTTTCTTAAGGAAGTATCTCTGAGCCTTGACTGTGATTAAACAATCTGTGATTAATCTCAAAATCAAATTACCTGACTCAAAGGTGGGATGGAACTTGTCTGAGAAGTGGTTTGAGATATAGGACCGTTCATCTGTAAAGTTGAAAACAAAGACAACATCAGTACAACATTAAAAAAAAAAAAAAAAAAAAAAAACACGTCTTCAAACCACAGTAATTGGGCCAAACTTAACCCACTGAGAAATGCACATTTTACATGACAAATTCGTGAATTCATAAGATATTCAGAAGGCAGGAGGCTTAAAATTTTTAAATTCTGAATGAACATCATAGATAAAGTTCTTTGTAGTTTCATTTGGGAAAACTAAGAAAAGCTACTTTTCTCAAAGCCATTTTGGAACTTTAAATATTACTGCTTGACATAAAATTTTTAAATGAACAAAAGTAGTCAAAAAAATTTATATTAAAATCCTAACTCTTTAAGTACATCCTACTATAGTGACTATAATGTTATTAAAGTATTTACAAATCACTACACATCCTCGTTTTAAAAAATAAATGGCTTTAAGTATCTAGGGCTATAACAATTTTGTTTTTGTTATCACCTACTAC
>NW_016808212.1:197702-217479 GCF_001698545.2 Rhinopithecus bieti
CACGTCTTCAAACCACAGTAATTGGGCCAAACTTAACCCACTGAGAAATGCACATTTTACATGACAAATTCGTGAATTCATAAGATATTCAGAAGGCAGGAGGCTTAAAATTTTTAAATTCTGAATGAACATCATAGATAAAGTTCTTTGTAGTTTCATTTGGGAAAACTAAGAAAAGCTACTTTTCTCAAAGCCATTTTGGAACTTTAAATATTACTGCTTGACATAAAATTTTAAATGAACAAAAGTAGTCAAAAAAATTTATATTAAAATCCTAACTCTTTAAGTACATCCTACTATAGTGACTATAATGTTATTAAAGTATTTACAAATCACTACACATCCTCGTTTTAAAAAATAAATGGCTTTAAGTATCTAGGGCTATAACAATTTTGTTTTTGTTATCACCTACTACTTAGAGTTTCCTCTACAAAGCTACCTATACATTTTTCAGACTGATAGGGCTCAGGGCTTCCTCCCCCAAAAATACGGCACATTGACATTTGAGGAAACAGCAGAATCAGGCCAAGGAAACTAGAAAGAATTCTCCTTACCCCTTCTCCCTCGAAGCAGGCCATGACACAGCCAACATTCCCCTAAAGACCCTTCCAGAGGGCCCTGCTTTGTACCAGGAGGAATATCACACAGGGATGTCAAGAAAACCCTGAACACACCAGCCTTGCTGTTTCTCCAGCTTATTAGCTCTAAGTCACATCCCTTTTGTCCAATCGTGCTTCTGCACTGTCAACATCTGCATCAGACTCCGCAAAAAAACACCACAGTTTTCCCTAGTTCTTGGGTTCTTCCTTTGTGGAGGCTCCTATGTCACATACAACTTATTACTAAATACATGTGTATGCTTTCCTCTTGTTCATCTGTCTTTTGTTACAGGGGTCTCAGCCATGATCCTCAGATGGGTAAGAAACCTGTCCTCCCCAACAAGACTCGAATATCCACATGCAGATCCTAAGATGTGCCAGTGTTCCTGTTGAGAGCCCCTTATGAACTCCAGTACAGAATCCTTTATCAAAATAGCAATGGACTCCCCACCACCCCATTCGACAGCACCCACCAGATGAGCACTGTCCTTGCCCTCCTGGACTCTCTGCGTCTGCGGTTCAGCCACAACCTTAGCGTCCTGATCAGAAGTCATGGGCTCCACTGGGAGACGTGTGATGCTAACCTCAGGATGCTGTAAAATGGCAAAGACATTACACAGGTCATTTGAAGGGCACAGTATGATTATTTAAATAAAATTAAAATCCTTGAGTTTTCCAGGACACACGTTTATCCCTCTGAATTTAAAAGTTTAAAGAAGTCTGCCCATATGCGTACCTTACTCACCAAGAAGTGAACTTAATTTTTTAAATAAGTAAGTTTCTTCTTCACACCATTCTGGTGAAGATGACCACACCGGGAAACTTGGAAAGCCACGTGCTGACACAAATAAACCCATTTGTGCCTGAAAACTCAAGACTTTAAAAAAAAACAGAAAATCGAGGGCTTATTATCCAAGATATACAAGGAACTTGCACCACTTGATAGCAAAAAATAAATAACCTGATTAGAAAATGGTCAAAGACATGAATAGGAGTTTTTCCCAAGACGACATAAAAATGGCAATAGAAATACGAAACAGTGCTCAGCATCACTCATTATTGGGGAGATGCAGAATAAAACCACAATGCTATTTCACCTCACGATGTCAGAATGACTACTACCAGTAAGACAAGAGATAACAGAGCATGGAAGAAACAGAACCTTTGCACACTGTTGGTGGGAATGTAAATTGGTGCAGCCATGTGAAAACAGTATGGAGGTTGCTCAAAAATTTGAAACTAGAACTACCATATGCTCCTTTCTGAGTGTTCAACCAAAGGCAATGAAATCACCAACTCGTAAGAATATCCGCACTCCCATGGGGACTGCAGCATCCTTCACAACAGTCAAGACACAGAAACCACCTCGCTGTCCATCAATGGACAAATGGATACAGAAATCGTGATGTCTGTACATGTCTGTCTATGCTATGGAACGAAATATTATTCAGCCTTTAAAAAGAAGGAAACCCCGCTGTATGCTGTAACGTGAGCTAACCTGAAGGATGTTGGCCAAGTGAAATATGCCAGCACAAAAACACAAACACCGCATGATCTCACTCATAGGTGAAAGCTACTATCTTAAAAAGTCAAATACATAGAAACAGAGAATGAAATGGTGACTAGTGCCAAGCACGGTGGGCTCAAGCCTATAATCCCAGCACTCTGGGAGGCCGAGGCAGGCAGATCACCTGAGCTCAGGAGTTCGAGACCTGCCTCACCAACATGGAGAAACCCCATCTCCACTAAAAATACAAAATTAGCTGGGCGTGGTGGTGCATGCCTGTAATCCCAACTACTCGGGAGGCTGAGGCAGGAGAATCGCTGGAAATCAGGAGGCAGGGGTTGCGGTGAGCTGAGACAGTGCCATTGCACTCCAGTCTGGGCAACAAGAGTGAAACTCCGTCTCACAAAAACAAAACAAAAAATGGTGACTACCAGGGGGCTAGCAGGTAGGGAGGAAATGAAGAGATCAGTGTCAAAGGGTACCAAGTTACAGATATTTTGGCTGAGTAAGTCTAGAGATCTAATGTACAGCATGAGGCCTACAATTGTAATACTGTATTGTATACCAGAAACTTGCTGAGAGTATATTCTAGGTGCTTTTACCAACACAAAAGAAGGGTAAAATTACATGAAATAATGGCTATATTAATGGGCTGGACTCTAGTAACCATTTCACTATGTATATTAAAACATCGTGCTACACACCTTATGTACACACAATTTAAAAAAAAGTCAGTTGCGGTGGCTCACACCTATAAATCCCAGCACTTTGGGAGGCCAAGGCAGGTGGATCACCTGAGGTCAGGAGTGCGAGACCAGCCTGGCCAAAATGGCAAAACCCCATCTCTACTAAAAATACAAAAATGAGCTGGGCCTGGTGGCCATGCCTGTAGTCCCAGCTACTCGGGAGGAAAAAAAAAAAAAGAATATTCCTACCACCAAGCAGTTAAAAAACAAATTAATGATGACAAATAGGGCAGGCTCACTGAGCACTTTATTCGTTGTGCATTTATATTATTATAGTAGACTTTATGAATTTTTGTTTCACAATAATTTATATTCATTCATCCATTTCCCAACCTGCTTATTCCAGTTCAGGGTGATAGGTGGCCAGAGCTTATCCCAGCAGCTCAAGGAGCAAGGTGGGAACCAGCCCCAACAGGACACTATCCCATCACAGGACCACTCATACACACACTGACACTCACTCACTCAGACTGGGACCAGGCAGACAAGCAAATCCACCTAACATGCACACCATTGGGATGTGGGAGGAAACTAGAATACCCATTAAAAAACACACAGACGGCCGGGCGCGGTGGCTCAAGCCTGTAATCCCAGCACTTTGGGAGGCCGAGAGAGGCGGATCACAAGGTCAGGAGATCGAGACCACCCTGGCTAATACGGTGAAACCCCGTCTCTACTAAAGAATACAAAAAACTAGCCGGGCGACGAGGCGGGCGCCTGTAGTCCCAGCTACTTGGGAGGCGGAGGCAGGAGAATGGCGTAAACCCGGAAGGCGGAGCTTGCAGTGAGCTGAGATCCGGCTACTGCACTCCAGCCTGGACGACAGAGCCAGACTCCGTCTCAAAAAAAAAAAAAACACACACACACACAGACATGCAGAGAACGTGCAAACTCCACACAGACAGTAGTCCTGGCCAAGAACTGACTTCTTTCTCATAATGTTGAAATGACATTGAAAGAAATGATGTTTTTCGAAGTGGTTCTTCATGAAGCATTTACTCAATCCAATGTCTAGACACTAAACTTCACATATAACATCTCATTCAATTTTTCCAAACAACGTAAGAAGTAACTGGATCACCACCATTTTGAGAGGCTGAGGCAGGCAGATCACCTGAGGTCAGGAGTTCGAGACCAGCCTGGCCAAACTGGTGAAACCCCATCTCTACTAAAAATTAGCCAGGCGTGGTGGCAGGTGCCTGTAATCCCAGCTACCCAGGAGGCTGAGGCAGGAGAATCACTTGAACCCAGGAGGCAGAGGCTGTAGTGAGCCGAGATCACCCCTAAGCATACTCTAGCCTAAGCGACAGAGTGAAACTCTGTCTCAAAAAGTTATCCCTTCTGTACAGTTACAGAAGGGATAACTGTAGCAATCCCGTATCCTGAGGATTCCTAGACATCCAGGTCTGACTTCAAGGCATTTCTTTTCACTGCAAGCTACATTGCTTCCCAAACAAGATAAATATTTTATTTAACCCAGGTATCTTTTAGATACATCTGAAAACATACATCAGACTGGCAGAAAAAAATACCTTTAAAAGTGTACGTATTTTTGTCTTCCTAGGTAGCCATACAGGTTTTTCAAGATACAGTGGAGCTCCCTATTCACCATAATCTGCTTGTGATAAATTTTCAAAACCTTGTTAATGAAAGAATCTGATGATCAAAAGCAATCTCATCCAATTGTGTAAACTGTATCATCAATCACAAAAACATCTCAGTGCGATCGAACAGAGCTGGAATGTAAGCTCGCACAGAAAAAATGCTTGAAATAAATGTTTCACAGAGGTTGCTGTTTTCCGAAATACGGGATGTATGACAAATGTTACATTTTAACAGATGTATCTTCATTTTAATGTATATTATCTTCTTTTTATGTCTGTGCAGTACCAACGTCTTTATTAAACCAAGAAAAGAGTGAATCAATTTAAAGAAATATATTAAGTACTAGTATAAATGCTATCAGGACTCAAAACGATCTTGCAAACAAAATGTGAGTAACTAAATTTTAGAAGACACAGATTTCGGGAACATCTGGACTGAGATTCTAGGTCCTTGGCTCTCAGGCCTCAGACGCACTGAGAATCCCTGAACACATTGTGATTTTGCAATTTTGTAGTTCAACTTTTTATTGTTATTTTTATTATTTTGTTAACTATGCAGATGATTCTGAAAAACTTGAGCAAATACTTCTAGGTGACGTTGAAGTAACACACGGGGGAGTAGCTCCCACTCCCTGAGGTGGTTTTCTACAAAAGAACGGATGGATTCCATTGTAAAAGAAACCTGCATGTCATTCAACATCCATTCTCACACAACCATGAAATCCAGAAAGACATATTAATAGCTTAGCAATCACATGGGCAAGTCATAGAAGGTGCTGTAGAGGCTTTTACCAACATTAACTTCCAGATTTTAAGATTCTTATGATAGCCAAAAGGAAAATAAAAAACAATTAAAATAACACTTTAATACTTGTATTTTTTTTTAGACAATCAGAATTTACATACCTCCTGATGGAAATACCAACAATACCATATACGAAGTGGTCTTGCAAAAAAAAAAAAAAAAAAAATCAAAATGTTACCATGACCCTAAATCTTACTACAAACTCACCGCCAAGGGATTCCAGGCAGTGGGAAGTTTCTGAACAACTGACTTCTTCAACACAAAAGGAGATGTAAGACACACGCTGGTCAGTCAGACTATGACTTTACTTGGATAAAGGGAACAAACCAATTACTAAAAAAGAAAAAAGATAATCAGAGAAATAACAGTAACAGGACAATGAAAAATACCAAAAAAGAGTCTATTTTCTTAGATGTGATAATGATGTTGTGGTTATGTTTAACAAAAAGGAAACCCTGTCTTTTAGAGATGTGTACTGAAATATTTACAGGGAAAATAATACAATGTGTGAAATTTTCCTCCAAGTACTATGTGGGGCAGAGACCCAGAGGTTCATCGTTATTCTTCCACCTGAGAGAAGGAAGTTCACTATACTATTCTACCTTTGTACATTTGAAATTTTCTATAATAAAAGGTTAAAAAAGTAACCATGCCACGGTCTCAGCACAAAGCAGTGATCCTGATTTGAACACTCTGCATCCTATTAAAAAAAGTAAACTTTACACCAATGTATCTCTTAATTACTAATCTGATAGTTTTTCAAAAAAGGCTTATAAAGTTTTCCAACAGAAGGGATTACTGATAGTCACCTCATTTAAACAGTTAATAATGTATCATTTTAATGCTTTTTAAATTTACCTAAGGTGTGAATCTAGAATGAGATTTAAAGAATGATACAAGCATTGACAACTGTTTCAATAAATAACAAATTTTTTGTTACTGGTTCAAGAGACCTAAAATATTTTGAGACTTAAAATATATCAATTACTGCCTCCTGGCATGGCCAAAAAGCAGATCTCTAGATTGTAAAGGGAAATATTCAAGGGGAGAAGAGAATCCTCCAGCCAAAGCAAAGTATTTCCACGCAGCAGACCAAGGAGTTGAAGGCAGGCTCCACACTTGCCAGTGCCTTACACCTCTCGCAGGCCTTACTGAATTGGACAGGAGGATTTTATTTAACGTCTCTTTATGTAAAAAGCAGAGAGAGGGCCGGGCGCGGTGGCTCAAGCCTGTAATCCCAGCACTTTGGGAGGCCGAGACGGGCGGATCACGAGGTCAGGAGATCGAGACCATCCTGGCTAATACAGTGAAACCCCGTCTCTACTAAAAAATACAAAAAAACTAGCCGGGCGAGGTGGCGGGCACCTGTAGTCCCATCTACTCGGGAGGCTGAGGCAGGAGAATGGTGTAAACCCGGGAGGCGGAGCTTGCAGTGAGCTGAGATCTGGCCACTGCGCTCCAGCCTGGGCGACAGAACGAGACTCCGTCTCAAAAAAAAAAAAAAAAAAAAAAAGCAGAGAGAGTAAGTATGTTCTCCCTTCCTATCTGTGGCCTCTATGCTAGTAACATATTTTTAACTTCATCTATCAAAGCTACAGTCTAAAAAGAAGTTTTATCAACCTTGTTCAACACTTGGGAGAACATAACTCTCTTAATTCAGTTTCTAAAAATTTCTTTTCATATACACCAGAAACGTTTGTTGCACGATTAAACAGTCATTATGGTCTTTCTAGACACACAAGACAATCTTAAAAATATAACACCACCTCAAATAAACAACTATATGTCAGGTAGGTGACATAATGATTTAGAGAAAAATTATTAATTTTGTTTTGTTTTGTTTTGTTTGAGACAGAGTCTCCCTCTGTTGCCCAGGCTGGAGTGCAGTGGTGGGATCTCGACTCACTGCAAGTTCCGCCTCCCGGCTTCACGCCATTCTCCTGCCTCAGCCTCTCGAGTAGCTGGGACTACAGGCGCCCGCGACCACACCCAGCTAATTTTTTGTATTTTTAGTAGAGACGGGGTTTCACCGTGTTAGCCAGGATGGTCTCGATTTCCTGACCTCGTGATCTGCCCACCCTGGCCTCCCAAAGTGCTGGGATTACAGGCATGAGCCACCACCCGGCCAAATTATTGTTAATTTAAAGGACAGCTATTTACACACAAAATCCTACAAATTCACCAAGAAAAAAAAATTCTTTTTTTTTGAGACAGAGTCTTGCTCTGTCGCCCAGGCTGGAGTGCAATGGCACAATCTCGGCTCACTGAAACCTCTGCTTCCCGAGCTCAAGCAATTCTCGTGCCTCAGCCTCCTGAATAGCTGGGATTACAGGTGTGCAACACCACACCTGGCTTTTATTTTTTTTTCCCCAGTAGAAACGGGATTTTGTCATGTTGATCAGGCTGGTCTTGAACTCCTGACCTCATGTGATCCACCCACCTTAGCCTCCCAAAGTGCTAGGATTACCGGAGTGAGCCACAGTGCCCGGCCACATCAAGAAATCTTAAAATGTACTCAGGAGGCTTGTTTTTTGAGGTAAATGTTGGTATTATTATTTTGAAGCTATTTTATTTTACATACTGTATATATACATGCCTACACATATTCACACTGAACAGGATAAAGTTGATACGAATTTCCTTAATGTTAGGTACACAGATTTTCAACATAAAAGGAGATATGAATACAAAATTAAAGAAGCTAAGTAAACTCCACATGGTCATTTTTTAAAATTGGAAGTGTGACTTTTTAAACTACAGTACAGGCTTCCTTTGCGATACACCACTGTTACCACTGATTTCCTTTTCCTATTCTGGACTCTGACCTTGGACCTCATGGTGTACTTAGCTGTCCTTCTGTGGAGTCTCCTTTAAGCCGCCACAGTTCCTCAGTCTTGCCTTATTCATCTACACTTTTCCAGAGTACTAGTTACTTTGTAGAATGTTCCTCAATTTGAGATGAGCCTGGGACATCTTACCATGAAGCAGGAAGCCATGAAGACAACTGGTCCCATCAGGAAGACACAGAGGCCACAGCCAAGTAAGGGAGGGATTCCCAATAGCCACGCATGGGACCACATCAGGATCAGGAAGAATGCACGGAAAACAAGTCGGCAGCCATCATGAGAGCTATCACCACCACCACCTGCTCGCCCTGGGACTGCAGGACACCCACTCACTATTCCCAAGATCACTAAAGGACAACAATTCTTTCAAGCTGCCGTTCCTGGATGAGCTGCATTTCCGAATAAGCAAAAAAGCTGATCAGAGCAAGAACCACAGTCAATGGGGAGTGAATGACAGGATCAGAAAAATCAAAGTATCCCAATACCTAATACAATAATGAAGTCAATAATCATTGATGTCTGCTAAAATTATCAAGTGAAGAACTGATGGGAGGTTTCCAAATGGTTACGTGAGACACTGACTGAAGCCATTTTTCAGTATTATCATTAAAACTGGGCCTCTAGGCATTATATTTTTGATGTGATCAAAGGCTACCATTCACAAAGTACTCATGCCAAAAAAGAGCCTTAATCACACCTCTAGATCTTACTCCCAATTTAAAGGGAATTCTAGGGAAATACATGTTAAATTATACCAGCACAAAGCCATCATCTAAATCCAAAATGTGGGCAAGAGAGACGACCTCATTTCTATAGCAAATACAAGACATTTAAAAGGAGAGCTATTTTTATTGCCACAGAATTGAAAAGCCTTAACCAAAATAATCCAATGTGATTTGGATTCTGAGAGAACTGAGAGCTGTGTTTGGATTCTGAGTCAAATAAATTAGGTTTAAAATAACATTTTGACATAGAAAACTTGAAGGTTGCCTAGGTAATAAAGACATGATAAAATTGCTATTAATTTTATTGAGTTCCAATCACAGTATTGTTATATTTATTATAAAAGATCTTGTTTATAAGAGCTAGAAACTAAAAGACTCATGAATAAAGATATACATCTGGAATTTACTTTAGAATATGTCAATATATATATTTTTTCAGTTTAAGGGGCGAGAAGAAACAAAAATACATGAATGGTGGCAAGCTGATGGTAGCTAAAGCTAGATGACTGGTTAACTGAAGATCACTATAGTATCCTCTCTACTTCTATGTGTTTAAAACTGTCCACAATAGGCCAGGCGCAGTGGCTCACACCTGTAATCCCAGCACTCTGGGAGGCCAAGGCCAAGGCGGGCGGACTGCCTGAGCTCAGGAGGTGGTGACAAGCCTCGGCAACACAGTGAAACCCCATTTCTACTAAAATACAAAACATTAGTCGCGCATGGTGGCGTGCGCCTGTAGTCCCAGCGGGAGGCTAAGGCAGAACTGCTTGAATCTGGGAGGCCGAGGTTGCGTGAGCCGAGATCGCGCCACTGTACTCCAGCCTGAGCAACAAAGCAAGACTCTTCTCAAAAAATAACATAACATAACATAACATATAAAATTGTCCACAATAATAAGTAAAAGAAAATCCAACTTGGATATATTATCAGTACATACTTAAGACTTCATATGCTTATTTCTATTTAAAATTTGTATTAATGAAATAATATTAAATGTGTAAACAAATTTATTAACGATGTTCACAGCAGCTTAGCAGAAAAAAAAAAAAAACGGTGGAAGTAACACAGAAAGTAGGCTCATGCCTGTAATCCCAACACTTTGGGAGACCATGGTAGGGAGATCACATGAAGTCAGGAGTTCAAGACCAGCCTGACCAAGCAGGCTGGTGAAACCCTGTCTCTACTAAAATAAACACAAAAATTCCCAGCTACTCGGGAGGCTGAAGCACAAGAATCACTTGAACCGAGGAGGTGGAGACTGCAGTGAGCTGAGAGCGCACCACTATACTCCAGTCTGGGCAACAGAGCAACACTCCACCTCAAAAAAACAAAAACTAATGTAGTATGTTACAATTACTTAAAATAGTCACAAAACTGCATAAAGATTTTTTAAAAGACAAAACTGTAGATACTAAAGTT
This sequence comes from Rhinopithecus bieti, assembly GCF_001698545.2. Lineage (NCBI taxonomy): Eukaryota > Metazoa > Chordata > Mammalia > Primates > Cercopithecidae > Rhinopithecus > Rhinopithecus bieti. The sequence continues at coordinate 207,954 of NW_016808212.1, forward strand.
GCAATATATTTATAAAATTCACACAACAAACTTTGTGAGTACTTAAAAACAAGAAACTAGAAGAAAATATACCAAAAGACTAACAATGTGTGATTAAGTTTTTTACTTCGTTTCATCTCCCAGAGTCTCAGTTTTAAAATAACGTATTATTTTATTGCACATCTTAATAAAACATCCCGCTTTCTGATTCCACCAGTTGCTGAGTCCAAGGTCCCCTGTCATCTTTCCTACAGAAAGGGTACTGCTGCCCATGCAGGAGAAGCATCCAAGTCACTCTGCTGTTGTTTCTCAACACAGATTAATCCAGTGCAATTCCGTGAGCAAATTTTCTTGTGAAACTACACTGCTCAGTCCTGTTCACTAAGATAATGGTTCTCAATGTGTGGTGCAGGCATAGTCCAGAGACCCAGAAACCCTTTCAGTGGGGCCACAAAGTCAAACCATTCTCAAAATAACGCAAAGATGTTCTTTGCTTTTTTCGCTCTCATTCTCTGGACAAAACCACAGTGGAGTTTTGGTATAGCATCAAAGAATATTCAAAGAATACTCAATATTCATTTGTATGAAATGACTACTAAAATAATGAAATAAATTACCTGAGGCCAGATTTCCTTCACACACTTCAACCAAAATAACACAGTACTAAGAGAGGAAATGCAAAAGCAGATAAGAATCCAGCCAAGATTCTATTAAGTCAGACATTAAAGAGATTTACAAAAGCATGAAAAACCAATGTCACTCTTACCACTAAATTATTTTTTGTTTTGGGAAATACTGCTACCTTTTATAAACAATGTTATTTATATTACCTAATGGGTTTGTTATTATTAAAAATGTATATTTCTAATATTAATTGATTCTTGATACCTAACATAGTAAATACAGATAGAGATAAACCATACATGGAGACAAACCATATAATAAACTCAAGCTTTCAGAAGTCTTCAGTAATGTTTAACAGCATAAAGAGGTCCTTAGACCAAAAGCTTGAGAATCACTCCACTAACACAAACCCTTAAAACCTAGTTCTCAAGGACAGATGCCCATGTTCATGGATGGAAAGACATACCATGTTTACGGATGGGAAGACATGGTATTTTTACAATGCCAACAATCCCCAAATTAAGCTACAGATTCAATATAATCCCTATCAAAATTCACTTTTTTGGTAGATATTATTATTATTATTATTTTCTTTCAGAAATTGCTGAGCTGATCCTAAAATTCCTATGGAAATGCAAGGGACCCAGAAATTGCTGAGCTGATCCTAAAATTCCTATGGAAATGCAAGGGACCCAGAATAGCCAAAGCAATCTTGAGAAAGACTAAAACTGAACGACTCACACACTTCCTAATTTCACATCTTACTGCAAAGCTACAGTAATCAAACCAGCATGGTACTAGCATAGACCAGACATATAGATCAATCAATACAATAGAAACGAGAGTCCAGAAGAAATCTTTACATTTATAGACAACTGATTTTCCACAAAGGTGTCAAGATCAGTTGAGGGGAAAAGAACAATCTTGTCAACAAATGGTGCTGGGACAACTAAACGTCAACATGAAAATAATGAAGCTGGGCTCCTACCTCAACATACACAAAAATTAAGGCAAAATGAACCAAAGAAGTAAATGTAAAAGCTAAAACCATACGACTTGGAAGAAAACAGCAGTAAATCTTCATAAACTTGTATTAGGTAACGGTTTATTAATTATGACACTAAAAGCATAAACAGCAAGAAAAAAATACACTGGATTTCATCAAAATGAAAAACTTTTGCCCTTCAAATCACACTATCAAGAAAGTGAAAAGATAACCCAAAGAATGGGAAAAAACATTTGCAAATCATATATCCAATAAGGGACATACATCTAGAATATATAAACAATTCCCAAAACTCAACAATGAGACAAATAACCCAACTTAAAAATTGGCAAATGAGAGCTGGGTGCGGTGGCTCACGCCTGTAATCCCAGCACTTTCAGAGGCCAAGGCGGGCAGATTACTTGAGGTCAGGAGTTTAAGACCAGCCTCGTGAACATGGTGAGACCCAGTCTCTACTAAAAATACAAAAATTAGCCAGGCATGGTAGTGGGTACCTGTAATCCCAGCTACTTGGGAGGCTGAGGCAGGAGAATCGCTTGAACGTGGGAGGCGGAGGTTGCAGTGAGCCAAAATCACGCCACTGCACTCCAGCCTGGGCGGCAAAGCAAGGCTCTATCTCAAAAAAAAAAGGCAAATGATCCAAATGAACATTTTCCCAAAGAAGATATAAAAATGGCCAGCAAGCACATGAAAAGATCTTCCATATCATTCGTCATGAGGGAAATACAAATGAAAACACAAAATACCACTTTGAAATGAAATTAAATAAAATGAAGTAAATACAGAAAATTAAAACAAAAATACCACTTTGCATCCACTTGGATGACTATTATCAGAAAGATAGGTAATAGCAAGTGTGGCAAGTACATACAGAAACTACAATCTTCACACACCTGCTGGTACAAATGTAAAACAGAGCAGCCACTATGGGAAGAAGTCTGGCAGTTTCTCAGTATGTTAAACACAAAGTTACCATATGACCCAGTCATCCTACTCCTAGGGATATATCCCAGATAACTGAAAGCATGTATCTGCCTGGAAATCTGTATGTGAATTTTCAAAGCAACATTATTCGTAATAGCCAAAAAGTAGAAAGAACCCGAGTAATGAACCACTGGGTTAAGAGCCTCCCTTTGGTGCATGTGTCTGGCATAACTCATCTGATTTTCCAATAATAGCAAAAATCACCATTTCAGAACTTGATAATTTCTAAGAAAATGAAAATAAAGAAGCATTTCCCAAACAGCATGAATTCTTTTTTGGTACGGAAGGGTAATGTGGAAACACAAATTACTTGTCTCTGAATCAGAAACCTGGAAAGAAAAAGAAAGAGTTTGGTAAGGATTTGGTAAGGATTATTCTAAGTGCTTTCTCCACATGTTACCAAATCAACTTCATTCTGTTAATGAGGTTCCATGCCTGTTTAGCAGAGCAGGAAACTAAGATCAGGGATAACTCAAGGTCACAAAGCTGGTAAGTTCAGTAAGGCCAAATCAATGCACACATAATTTCGCTATTCAACTATACATGCTTGGAGATCATTTAAGTGCTATAGGCAATTCACTCTATCAATCCCTGCGTGTGGGTGCATGTTCCACCCTAACACGACCTCAGAGAAGTGCACCTAGTTTCCCTAGCTCGTCTTCATTCCTTTTTCCCTTTTATGGTAATATTCACTGCACCAATGTACAGAGCATGATTTTAGCATGTAAAGATAAGCATCTTTTTTCTTACAATATGGTACTTAAATATAAGCCAAATACTTATCTTTTTATACAACAAAAACAGTGATTTGATTTAATGCCAGAATAAAACTGGTATTGGATCAATTGCATCAGTGATAACATTAAATATATTGTACTTTACACGGGGATCTTCAAGTATACGGATAATTTTTGCATTATGGGTTGACCTTAGAATAGACATTTCCCATGAGAGTGCACTGTATGGGAGCTAAACATAAAACCTCTCTCCTGAATCTAAAAACATTATTCTGAAGTCAAGAACTCCCTACTCACAACAGATTACTCCCTGTTCTACCTGCCATGTTCTGCACATTCTATTCCCTTTTCTTGGAACACAGGTGTCCCTGTGCCCTGTGTTATCTACAGCACACAGTGATACTGAGAACAAGACAGAAATACATATCCTACCAATGATATATTACAACTTACCTTGATGATCTTCCTTTTGTCAGAAACATTCAAATAGATGGAGTTTTACTACAGTGTTGTCTAAGTACTCCATTTCTTTATTTGTAAAGTTTGCTAAGTCATCTTCTAACTCTAATTGTCTATGATTAGGAGCAATGAGTTAAGGGATGGCACATGAGCAGAGATGGACAGCACAAGATGCTCCTAGACAGACATGGGTTCCAAGAATTCCAACATAATTAAGACCATTTTACAAAAATTAGTAATATTCAACTAGATAAGTAAACAGAAATTTACCTAAATAAGGAAAAGGGGCTGTTAAGAACTTTAGAGACTGCCTTAATTACGTACTATATAATCTCCTTGGGAATCAATTAGAAAAAGTCAAAATGTGTTACTTTCAATGTCCAAACATAATTTGTAGAAAACAGTTTACCACCCAGACTTTCATCCCTTTAAAGCTACATAAATTGATCAGGAAAAAAAAAAAAAGATCACAGAAGCTAAATCAAATCATTAAAAGCACAGCACAATCATGGCTGGGCACAGTGGCTCACGCCTATAATTCCAGCACTTTGGGAGGCCAAGGCGGGTGGATCATCTGAAGTCAGGAGTTTAGGACAAGCCTTGCCAACATGATGAAACCCCGTCTCTCCTAAAAAATACAAAAGTTAACCATTAGCTGAGAATGGTGGCATACGCCTGTAATCTCAGCTAATGGGGAGGCCGAGGCAGGAGAATTGCTTGAACCTGGGAGGAAGAGGTTGCAGTGAGCCAAGATCGTGCCACCACATTCCAGCCTGGGCAAGAAGAGCAAAACTCCGTCTCAAAAATAAAAAATAAACATAATAAAAAGCACAGTCATAGCATTCTAGGATCAGAAAGAAGGAATTTTTTTTATTTTTTTTTTTTTTTTTTTTTTTTTTGAGGTAGGGTCTCACTTTTTCACCCATGCTGGAGTGCAGTGGCCCAATCTCAGTTCATTGCAGCCTCGGCCTTCTGGGTCCAAGTGATCCTCCTGCTTCAGCTCCCCAGGTAGCTGAAACTACAGAAGCATGCCACAAAGCCTGGCTAAAAAAGGATATATTTCCTTTTTGTTTCTGAGAAGGAGTCTCACTCTGTTGCCCAGGCTGGAGTGCAGTGGCACAGTCTCGGCTCACTGCAACCCCTGCCTCCCAGGTTCAAGCAATTCTCCTGCCTCAGCCTCCTGAGTAGCTGGGACTACAGGCGCGCACCACCATGCTTGTCTAATTTTTGTATTTTTACAGAGATGGTGTTTCACCACACTGGCCAGGCTGGTCTCGAATTCCTGACCTTGTGATCCACCCGCCTCAGCCTCCCAAAGTGCTGGGATTACAGGTGTGAGCCACCAGCGCCTGGTCTCTTTTTTTTTTTTTCCAGGCTGGAGGGCAATGGCACAATCTCGGCTAACTGCAACCTCCGCCTCCTGGGTTCAAGCGATTCTCCTGCCTCAGTCTCACAAGTAGCTGGGATTACAGTGGGATTACAGGCTCCTGCCACCACGCCCAACTAATTTTTTGTATTGTTAGTAGAGACGGGGTTTCACCATGTTGGCTAGGCTGGTCTCAAACTCCTGACCTCGTGATCTGCCTGCCTCGGCCTCCCAAAGTGCTGGGATTAAAGTGAGCCAATACGCCCAGCAAAAGGATATATTCCTTAATAGAAACTTTCATTATGATTTCCACATGTCCATATCTAAATAGAGAAGTGCAGAAAATAAAATAAAATAGGAATTATAGTTCCTCACTCATCTGCCTTGTGCTGTTGGTTGGATGATATGGATATCTCACAGCTGCCAGCACCACTCTGTAATATTTGAAATGCACATTCTTATCTTACAACAGAATAATTTGAGAGCACCTTAGGGCAGATTATTCTGTTCCTTCCATGTACCTTATACAGATCATATACTCAAGTGAATCTGTAAGCTTGAATAGTGGGAACATTTACAGAGCAACAGACTGCTGTTTCCAACAAAACTGTTATTTTAGTCTTTTGGTTTTTTTCAAGATTCAGTGTCTCTATGATATTCTTTTCATTTCATATTCTTATAGTAAACATGTCACTCAAAGATACTGACGGATAAAAGAAATGTGTCCAATCTCAGTAGAGTAGTTGTTTAATTATACATTTAAACTGGCACTCAGCACTGTAGTATTCCTAAGGAGATGTTGCCAATAAATTTCAAGATTAATTTTGTAAAATTTCCTTTATAAGTGTACATCAGTGCTTCTACTGAAAAAATCAGCAGTGAGAAAATGTGAGTTTTATTTATAGTCTGAGTTGGTTCTGCTCCTAAGAAGGACATAATCAGACACAAGATACAAAAACTTATTTCTTAGCAAGATCTGATTGGAAAAGTACCTACATGAGAAGACCATCCAACAATATACTTTCAAAATCTTTCCGCTTTTAAATTTAGAACATATCTACTAAGTCGACACACACAAAAAAGGAAAACAGTCCCCTCCACTGTTAAGGCCTATGACTGGGTCTACGACATTATCTTCTGGAGAGTACAATCTTTTGAAAAGACCATTTTAGCTAGGATTCTTACTAAAACAATACAAAACAACCACCAAAATTGGAGTTTAGATCATCTCATTCTCTGGCTAGGAGAGCATTTTACTCATTAAACCTTTGACAAACTCAAAAACCACCACTCTAATACTTGGTTATAAAGAAGTTTAAATAAAATACCTAAACCAAATGCACAGAACATTGTTTTGCACAAGCCCTAAGCTGCAGCAGTGCAAATCATGGCCCTCAGAGTACCACTTCTTGCTTTTATTCTGTGCTGTACCTTTTCCAGTAAAGAGCTTCTTAGGAAGGGTTTCCACATCTTTTCACACACTTTCACAAAGGGAAAAGCAAATGGAAAAGTTGACAACTACATTAGGAGTATCTTTTTAGGACACAAGCTTAGCTAATTCACACAGCTTCCTTGTCAAGTACTGGACTACCAGGAAGCACCATAACCAAAATCTGCAGTCGGAGCAGGGCACAGCTGCAGCATGTTCACTTCATTTAACCTCAAGTTGAAGCAGAAACATAAAATCTTTTTCTTTCTTTTTTTTTTTTTTTGAGACAGAGTCTCACTCTGTTGCCCGGGCTGGAGTGCAATGGCGCCATCTCAGCTCAATGCAACCTCCACCTCCCAGGTTCAAGTGATTCTCCTGCCTCAGCCTCCCAAGTACCTAGGATTACAGGTGTGCACCACCATGCTCAGCTAATTTTTGTATTTTTAGTAGAGACAGGGTTTCACCATATTGGTCAGGCTAGTCTCAACCTCCTGATCTCAAGTGATCCGCCCACCTCGGCCTCAAAAAGTGCTGGAATTACCGGTGTGAGCCACCGCGCCTGGCCTAAAACCTTTTTAATATAGATGTTAAATCACCTGGTTGAAAAGCTAGTTGCCTCTTTTGTCCAGTCTGTTTAGAATATATTCTAACCTCCATTTTTCTGTCCATCAGCATTTTATTCCATTAGAAATTACTTCTCATGTTGAGAATGTCAACCTGGACAAGCAAGATTCAACCTCACCTGGCAGGATGTGTGCTGGATGCCCAGGAAGCCTCTCCTGACTTGCTAGCATCCCCTACTTCCACTCTTCCACATCCTTCAGACCCACCTGCTCACTGCTGCACTCCTGCTCACTTATGCCATCTCTCAGCCATGGACTGATCTCGCAGATGGCAAACAAAGTATACCCAGAGTCCATAGGAGGCAAAGGCAACTTCTTCATGTTTCACATGCAATCTTACCTTTTGGACAAGGGGCAGAACTGCCTGATTCAATCTTTTATAATTTACTTTTACCTTAAGGAATTGCATATATAAACTTATCTTACTGCACAGCTTTAATTCCATTTTGAATATGTATTTTCTTGAGATTATTGATAGTCTCCATAAAAATCTTTGCTTCCTCTCATTTACATCTGAAAACAAAACAAAACAAAATGCTGATGGACACATATAGTAGCATTGGTATACACCTGAACTGAGGAGAAGCCAGAATTGGCAGCACAGCACACAAGTGTCAGGAATGCACCTTGCAGAGTACATCACTTCACTCTGCTGGGTGGAAAAGGTCTCTCTCCACCTCACCCTTCCAACGGATCCTGCATTTCTTCAAGGAATACAGATCATATTCTATTGAGCTTTCCAATTCATAATCACAACACTACAGTTTTCAACTGAAAATACATAATACTTAAAGAATAAGATGGGGCAGTGGTGAGCAAACTCATTTTTTAGAGTGGCAAAATGTCAGAGCTGGGAAGCAGTTCGGAGCTGCTTTAATCCTGTGCTGCTCAAATAGGAAGGCACACTTGTTCCTAAGAATGAGTCAGAGAACCATACCAGAAGGTGCCCAACTCTTCTATGGGGAAAAAAGCACATTCCAATTTTTAGAACATACAATGTTGGATGTCTTGAAATGATACATAAATTGATTTAGTTAAAAAAAAAAACTTGACACTCAACACTGACAGAAAACAAGCTGAGCCGCACTAATCTGAAAATCTGAAATCTGAAATCCTCCAAAATCTAAAACTTTTTGAGCACCAACATGACATCACAAGTGAAAAATTCTGATGTTTCTTCTCACCTACAAAAATAAAACATATTCCAAGAACAATGGTGCATAACTGTAGTCCTAGCTACTTAGGGAGCTGAGGCAAGAGGACTACTTGAGCTCAGGGGTTCAAAACCAATATGGGCAGCATAGCGAGACTCTGTGCCCTAAAAGATAAAATAGGCCGAGTGCGGTGGCTCACACCTGTAATCCCAGCACTATGGGAGGCCAAGAAAGGAAGATCACTTGAGCTCAGGAGTTTGAGACCAGCCTAGACAACACAGTGAAACTCTGTCTCTATAAAAAATAAAAAAATGAGTCAAGCATGGTGACATGTGCCTGTAGTCCCAGCCACTTGGGAGGCTAAGGCAAGAGGGTCACTTGAGCCCGGGGGGGCGGGGAGGGGGGCATTAAGCTGAGATCATGCCATTGCACTCCAGCCTGGGCAACAGAGAAAGACTCTGTCTCAAAATAAAATAAAGTAAAATAAAAAAATAAAATAAAATAAATACATAAAACACAGTATACAGTGACCTTTTAATCACAACACAGCATCGTAGGTAGAGACTGAAAAGTCTGCTGCTGCTGTTACCTGATGGCTGATCCAGGTACTGTGGCGATGTTACTGGACTGGTTAGTTACCTGAGCACATCATTTCTTCACTGTATTAATGCTATGTCATGTTCTTTACTGCTGAGTACTCCCATGTGAGCAAGGATAAGAAGATGACTGCCACTTGGTAGCATATAAATTCAGAGCCAGGCACGATGGTGACATTAAGCAACCAGACTGTCCACATGGGGGGATGGGATGGTGACATCTTTGCTTTCCGATGGTTTAATGTACAGACCTCATTTCATGCTAAATTATTTAAAACATTGTATAAAATTACCTTCAGGCTATGTGTATAAGGTGTATAAGAAACAATTCTGGCAGGGCGCGGTGGCTCAAGCCTGTAATCCCAGTACTTTGGGAGGCCGAGACGGGCGGATCACGAGGTCAGGAGATCGAGACCATCCTGGCTAATACGGTGAAACCCTGTCTCTACTTAAAAATACAAAAAACTAGCCGGGCGACGAGGCGGGCGCCTGTAGTCCCAGCTACTCGGGAGGCTGAGGCAGGAGAATGGCGTAAACCCGGGAGGCGGAGCTTGCAGTGAGCTGAGATC
>NW_016808212.1:217720-234004 GCF_001698545.2 Rhinopithecus bieti
TCTCAAAAAAAAAAAAAAAAAGAAAGAAACAATTCTGTGTTTAGACTCGGATCCCATCCCCAAGATACCTCATCATGTATATGCAAATATTCCAAACTCCAAAAATAACTGAAATATAAAACACTTCTGGCCGCAAGCATTTCAAATAAGGGATACTCAACCTATAGTTATAAAAAGGTCTTCCTCAAGTTATTAACACAGCCCTGGAGGCATTACCTAAAGTCTTATTATCTGAACATGCAAATTATCTTCCTTAATAATTCAATGCCATTTAACAGTGTCGTAAGTGGTGATAAAATACACCTTATTTAACATATGCATTAATGTGAAGTCTTCCTTTCTTGAATTTAATATTCCTAATAGATATGTATTTCTTAGCACTTCAGTGAAAGGGAAATATTCCGTAACAATTATAATAATCCCATATAGCTCTTGAAAATCACACCTCAGAAAGTCAAGACAAGGAGTCTAACTAGAGCAGACATAAGACACCTGACCAAAGTCAGGATCCTATCTTCATTAGTCTAGATCCCATTTACTCCTGTCTTTGCAATAATGCTTTTTTTTCCCGTTATGTTCTACCCTTCCCTGTCACTGTTTCAACAGCTTGTTCTGTCGCAAAAGAAAGTGAAGGTGGGGAGGGGAGGAGCTGAGGAACAGGGAAGGAGGGCAGAATCAATGGGACTGGATGTCCTCCTGGCCTCCTGCTGAGGAGGCAGCTCTCAACTGTTTCTATCTCCAACCTCCCAGAAAACGTTCCTTCTACAAGCACCAGCCTCCTGCTTGCTGCTGGACAGGGAGGGCCTCTCAGTACAGTGGAACAGACCAGTCTTTCCCTTGAAGCCCACTCTCTCTCCCCTCTTCTACTTCCTCACCTGCTTTCTCAGCCTCCTGGGAATGCTCTTCTGCACTAAGTAGGGCAAAAGCTCTTTTGCCCTGTGCAATCAGAAGAAATAGTAAATCAAATGGGCAATTATAAAGATGAATACATATTTAGCTATTTTATATGTCTTCATTCATGTGGGCCTTTTTCTGAGACCAGCCTATTAGATTAGCCTTTTTCTGAGACCAATTAGATATTCTTCCTTTCTCACATAAACCATATCCATAATGCATCAACAAAGATTTTCATTGAATTTTAAAGTACAGCTGAGAGACCGGAAAACACTCTGAACAGTACAATGCTTCTATGACCAAAGTTTTCAAATGAGTAACTGCTTTTACACTCGTTCAATGATCAATTTATATTAATTAAATCACACAGATGCATGAATGAGTACGATCGATGAACAAGTTTGGAAGCTGACTTGGCTTTGGTAAGCACACAACTCCACTGGTGGGAAGATGGAACAGCCCTGCTGAGGAGAAGCCAGTCCCAGTGTGGTGCAACCCCCAGGTATGCACAGATCCACAGACAGTGCTGATCCTGGTGACAGGCCACGGTATGTGTGTAAAGGAGTCTACCTCCTTGTCTCCTTGAGTTATGCTCCTGTGCTCCCAGTTTCTCACGACTTCTGTTCACAACCGTATGCTCCACTGCAGCACAAAATTATCTACGCGAATGCCCAGTGAACATCTTATGATCCTACAGACTTCTTAAAACCAATTCCCCACTTCTCATTTAAAACAAATACAAACTGAAAACCAATCTGTCTTACTGAAGGACATACCATTGACTCAGGTGCCCAAGGCAGAAACCTGCAAACACAGCCTTAACTTCTTCTCAAGTAAGTTTCTATCCTCATCATGAAACTGTTCAGAAAACCACCATCTGAACTGAATTACCACCCAGTTTCTTAAAACCTTCCTCCCACCTCCCCGAACTCCAGATTCTTCCAGAGACTGCCCTCCCTAAAGCGAGGGACTCGCAATTGAAACCTTCTGACAGGTTGCACCAGGATAAAGTGAAAAGAACCACAGCTACTGAGATGCTCTCCCCACCCTCCCACAAAGCCTGGGTTGGTTATTCTATGTACTCCTGCACACCTTTACACCTGGGAATACAGCATATCAAATTACCATCCTCACTCAAAACACAAAAGTTCTATCACTGGGAGGTCAGAAATATGTCTACCCTGTTCACTGCTGTATCCCTAACACAGTACCTAAACGAGTAAAATCTCAGTAAATACATTAATAATTTATTACCTTGTGGCAACAAACGTGGGAAAAATTAACTAGCATTTAAAATATAAAGCCCAGAAAATGGGATGAGTCCAAAGAACGGCCACTGCTGGTGCACATTCCAAACGGTATAACAAGGAAAAAGGCAGTACTCACAGCTGAGGGCAAAATTACTTTGAGTTAATTTTCATTTTATTTTATTCTCTAGACTTTGTATATGCATACATGCAGGTCCATTTAAGTGTGCACTTGGGATCTAAACATACAAAAGAGTTAAATACAAAGTGATGACATTAAAATTTTTAATTTTATTATCAAAACAACAAATCACTAAAAAAGTTCCCAAGTGGCAAACACATACTAAAACAATTATTTGTATTGGACATGAGACTATAAAATATATCTATTTGGTCTTCCTCCCATTTCATGGCATACAATTCCTAAATTCCCTGCAATCTCCACAGTAATAAATGTCTTTTTGTGCCCTAATGATATGACTGGGCTGGTAGTCCTAAGGCAGTTTCAGGATGGGAACTAGTCACCAGAAAGACCCAGCCAGAATTAGACGGTTGGGACTTTCAGCCCATTCCCAATCTCCAGGTAGGGGAAACTGGCAGAAGGTTAAGTTGATCATCAATGGCCAATGATTTAAGCAATCATGCCTATGTAATGGAGTTTCCATAAAAACCCTAGGCTGGGCGTGGTGGCTCACGCCTGTAATCCTAGCACTTTGGGAGGCCGAGGCAGGAGCATCACCTGAGGTTAGAAGTTCAAGACCAGCCTGGCCAACATGGTGAAACCCCATCTCCACTAAAAATACAAAAATCAGCCGGGCGTGGTGGCAGGCACCTGTAATCCCAGCTACTCGGGAGGCTGAGGCAGGAGAATCACTTGAACCTGGGAGGCAGAGGTTGCAGTGAGACTGAGCCGAGATCATGCCACTGCACTTCAGCCTGGGTGACAGAGCAAGACAAAAAAGAACTAGGTTTGTGGAGCTTCCAGATAGCTCAACACGTGGAGCTTGTTAAAGGGTGGCAGCCCAAAGAGGGCATGGGAGCCCCTTGCTCTTTCCCCACACCTTGCCCTACACATCTCGTCATCTGTATCCTTTGTACTATCCTTCAAAACAAACCAGGAAACACGTTTTCCTTACTTCTGTGAATCAGTCAAGCAAAGTAATGGAACCCAAAGAGGGGCCATGGGGATCCTGAAGTATAACTGGTTCCTCAGAAGCATGGGTAAACAACCTGTGGCGTGGGAGTGGCATCAGAAGGGGCAGTCTTGTAGGACTGAGCCCCCATCCTGTGGGACCTGATACTATCTCCAGTAGAGGGCTGAGATCAAAGGGGAGGGTGCCCCGCTGGTGCCTGCTGTAGAACTGATTGGTTGCTGGTGGGGAGAAATCCCCGCGCGCTTCTTGGTGACCACCGGTCACAGAATTCTTCTGGGTTGATTGTTGTGATGTGAGAGCAGAGGAAAAACTGTTTTTTCTTCAGGAGGGAAAGGTCAAAAAATCCTTTTCAAAATCTACTGAAAGCTATGATACAGAATTCAGAAGTTCCAGGACTCCGCCAAGTTCATCTACAAACAAGAAAAGGAAACGTCAAGGAGCGCAGGCTGCAGCACGGCGACGGGGGGGCGGGGGGGCGTCCCCTGCCAGGTGGTGAGGGCCCCACCTCTCCTCCTTCGGGGGACACCCGAAGCAGATACCACAGTGCCTGGCACATAGCGTGTGTTACACACCAGAGCCAAATGGCAGGCCTGGGAGCTATGAAATTCCAAGTTGCGGCCAGTGGCGGTGGTGGCTCACACCTGTAATCCCAGCACTTTGGGAGGCCGAGGTGGGTGGGATTGCGAGGTCAGGAGATCAAGACCATCCCGGCTAACACAGTGAAACCCCGTCTCTACTAAAAATACAAAAAATTAGCCAGACGTGGTGGCGGGCGCCTGTAGTCCCAGCTACTCGAGAGGCTGAGGCAGGAGAATGGCGTGAACCCGGGAGGCGGAGCTTGCAGTGAGCTGAGATTGTGCCACTGCGCTCCAGCCTGGGCGATAGAGCAAGACTCTGTCTCAAAAAGAAGAAAACATAAATACATAAATTCCAAGTTGCTCAGAGAGTCAAAGTCACTGATTCCAAGCACAGAATCCAACAACAATCTTCAAATATTAGGCATTCCACCTGCAGATGAGAACTGTTTCCCAGACAACAATATAAACTGTTTAATATTAACATATAATGAATGTCCCCTAAAATTGTTACTTACAAAAGTGATACTGTTTTATAAAAAAGAGACCAGGTGCAGTGGCGCATGCCTGTAATCCCAGAACCGTGGGAGGCCGAGGCAGGTGGATCACCTGAGGTCAGGAGTTCGAGACCAGCCTGGCCAACATGGTGAAACCTCATCTCTACTAAAAGTACAAAAATTAGCCAGGCATGGTGGTGGGATCCTGTAATCCCAGCTACTCGGGAGGCTGAGGCTGGAGAATCACTTGAACCCAGGAAGCGGAGGCTGCAGTGAGCTGAGATTGCGCCACTGCACTTCAGCCTGGGTAACAAGAACAAAACTCCGTCTCAAAAAAAAAAAAAGAATTTAAGTTCCAAGATTTTGTTTTTAATTTTACTTTGGTTTACTATTCTAAATGACAATTACCTAAGACATAGCAGTACCATCTCCATTCTATAAATAAACTGTATTACAACTATAGGCCAGTTATGGTTATATGCCTACTTCAATAGACAATGTGACTGAGAAAAGAAAATAGCTCAGAGCAGTTGAGCCATGAGAGGTATGCAGGCCCAGAGAGCCATGAGTGAGGGACCTTCTGTCATGCCTCCCGCCCCAGATCCATGTGGGGCACAATTGTGTAAAGTCATTTTGTTCCTGACTGGCTGCCTTACCCTTATCTTCATGTTCCTGAACTCTATGACAACAATGAACAATGTATAGCCAATCAATAGCTTGTGTTATTTTGATGTACGTTTTTTGTAAACAACTCAGAAACTGCCTTTTTTCCCTTTAAAAATTTACTTCCAACTTCTGCTAATGGGGTGTATACTCAGAGCAACCTGAATTCACACACCTGGGCTGCAATCCCCAGGCTCGGTCCAAATCAACTGTACTTATATTAATTTTGCCTCAGCTTCTTCCTTCCAGGCTGACATACCTGATGTAGACAGCAGGATTCAGAATGTCTCCCCTCAATCAACTGGTTTTTCTGAGCGCGGCGCTGGGAACCAGTGTGACACTCTCCACTTCAGAGGTCTCCTGAAACTGGAACTCCCACTCTTTGGCTGAATATCTAGACTTTACTTGGACTGTTTTTCAAACTCCCTCTTTCCTTTAAGAGTTAGGGCTTTGCTGTCTTTGGACAAGAGATTTGGGTAAAGACGCCCGCAGAAAACCGCTTTCTTTCTGCCTCTGCCTCAGGGCCAGGATTTCAGGTCAAGGTTTTTCCACCTCTGCCTCACGGCAGAGGTTTGGGAGGAAGGACTGGCAGATACTGGTGGTTACATTTTACAGAGCATGCTTTTAAGATTGCAGCTGTTTTCTGTAATTTGAAAATATGGACTTAGCCTTTCATTTGTGACCAACTCCTGTTAGTTCCCAAATGAAAAGTGCACAACCTTTTTGCTCCTGCAGACAGGTATGAGGGTCTGCTCCCACGTACCTTGCTTGAGTACTCCCCTGTCACCTGGCAGTTAGGGACAGTCCAAGACACATCGCACTTAGACCCTAAACACATTCCCAGCCTTTTGTCACTTTTCAAAAGTTAGTAAATTATACAAAATTGGACTTCACAATCTGAGCACTCTTTGTAGAAATATCAGCTGGATATATGTGCACTTATGGGGCACTCTCTTATAGATATTTAGAAAGTGGAGCCACCTAACACAGGACAGTTGTAAGCAGCAGTAGCCAAAATGAGGATCCTTTGAAGTGTCTAAAATAATTAATTTGTGTACCTAATTGGGGCAAAAGTTGGCTTTAGAACCAGAGAAACTAAATGGGAAACCTACTTTATGTTTCTGCTGAAATGTGATAATAAGATTTGAAAAGATTCTTTTCAGAGTTCTATGGTCAGAAGTGTAAAAGCTGATACTTTGGCTATTGTTTTTTTGGGAGGAAGAAAAAATGTCTTTCTGCTTTTTCCTCTTTTGGATCCTGCTTCTGGGAATTCTTTTCAGTCAACTGAAACTCATCTTAAAATGTGTTTGATCCGTGTTTGATTCCTATCTTGTTGGTATGATTTTTGCAGAGGAAAATACAAAACTTCATTTGCCTTTCAGAAAGCTTAAGATCTCCCTAAAATGCTCCTCTAAGACTTGTTCTCCGGTTTCCTTCCCCACACTTCTACTCCTTCCCCCTTCTGCTATATTTGATACATGATGAAATCTAGAGGAGACTTCTTACGAGTCCGAGACCACCTTAGGAACTCAGAAAGAGGCAACACTCACACCCTTTGGCAGGGGGGCTTCTGTTTTCGTTACAGAGTCTGAAGAGTTGTGAGTAGTTTCCTCTCAGGTCTAAAGCTCTGCTCCCTTTTGCATTGTCCAATTTTGTTGGTTTCTGGGGGCTTTAGGGATTACTTTACACTGTGAGAGAGCGCCTGACTTGTGTGTGTGCGATGGTGGAGAGCTCACCGGTGAAAGCTGCAGTTTGGGAAGTGGCTGAGTGAACAGTTGTTACTGCAGGATGGCTACTCTTTACACATTTAGACAGATGCAGTTTGAACAGTTGGAGGTTATGAGTGCTCACCACCAAGTGATAAGATTCCCACATGGGATGGGCTTGTCACAGTGGGCTGACTGGGCCACTCACCAGCCTCGAGGGAATGTCCTTGCAGTGAGAAGCACTGTGGAAGCTCTGCGTGGCACGTGTTAAGGCGTTTCCCTCCTTTGGGGGACCCAAGGTTCAGTGTATTAATAAAAGTGGAATCCTTGATTTTTAAAGATCTAGATCAAGGGTGTCCAATCTTTGGCTTCCCTGGGCCACAGTGATCTTGGGCCACACATAAAATACACTAACGCTAACGATAGCTGATGAGATGCTTCTTAAAAACAGAGAGAGAGAGAGAGAGAGAGAGAGAGGGGAGAGAGAGAGAGAGAGAGAGAGAGAGAGAGAGAGAGAGAGAGAAAAAAAAAAAAAGAAAAGAAAAAAATCAGAAAAAAAAAATCTCATAATGTTTTAAGAACATTTACGAACATGTGTTGGGCCACATTCAAAGTCATCTTAGGCCGAGGGTAGGACAGGCTTGATCTAGATGCTCTGCCTTTCATCTGCTTTTCAAATTTAAGTATTAGGCCCTAGAAACTGCAAATGTTTTTTTTCCACTCATTAAAGTAAGTAATCTAATCAAGAAACATCTAGGTTGGAAGACCACCTATCTAACCAGACTGCTCTCCAATACATGACTTTCTATTGCCAAGTGCACTGGCTCACACCTGTAATCTCAGCACTTTGGGAGGCTGAGGCAGGCAGATCCCCTGAGCTCAAGAGGTCAAAACCAGCCTGGGCAACACGGAGAAATCTCGTCTTGACAAAAAAAGAAAAAATTAGCGGGGCATGGTGGTGCACGCCTGTGGTCCCAGCTATTGAGAGGCGAAGGTGGAAGGATCACTTGAGCCTGGGAGGCAGAGGTTGCAGAGGTCACTGCACTCCAACCTGAATGACAGTGAGACCCCGTAAAACACAAAAACACCAAATATGACTTTCTGACATTTAGCTAGCTATCCTGAACCTCTGTATAAAAGAAACTGACATCTCTAAGGGCATCTCCCTTCCTGTACTCAAGCCACTGTAAATTTTTACAATGAAAAAAACATTGGCTTAAGGTTCACAGAGCAAACCTTACCTTTGTTTAATGTTTTTCCCTGGCAATTCCTGACTATCCCTTTTTGATTCAACAAATAATAGTGTTTAGATCTAAGTTCTCTGCCTTTGGGATGTAAGTTTTCACCTGAGAGTCATGTCTTCGGAAGTGAAAATTTAGGGTTGCCTAGCGATCTGAGTTGTTTAGGGTAATGGAACAGATAATTAAGAGACTGATAGTCTAAAGGGGGGAAATTATTTTCACTAGCAAATGAAAAATCTTATAACACTATAAGATCTGCTTCTGTTAGTGCATCTGCATGTCTTTACTTTTATGCATCATGTATATATAATATTTCACTACCAAAGTATATGAAAGACCTCTAATTAACCAGCTTAAAGAAAACACAAGTGCTTAAATCAAATATTTTATCAGACAAATAGAAACTCAAAAGTCTTTTAGTTCATGACTTGGGTAAATCTTTGGTAAATAAAGATTAGTTTGTTGGTTTAATGAAAGGAGCTGTGTCTTCTCATCATCATTCATTTAACTCTAGGGTTTCACAGGCTGTAGAAATGATTAACAAAGAAATAACTTGAGATGATGGCTAGCTTAGTTTAATGAACTATTCAAGCAGAATAACTGTTAAGAATGAATAAATTAGGGCCGGGTGCAGTGGCTCACACTTGTAATCCCATCACTTTGGGAGGCAGAGGCAGGTGAATCACTTGAGGTCAGGAATTCAAGACCAGCCAGGCCACTACAGTGAAACCCCGTCTCTACTAAAAATACAAAAATTAGCTGGGCATGGCGGCACACGCCTGTAGTCCCAGCTACCCGGGAGGCTGAGGTGGGAGGATCACTTGAACCCAGGAGGCAGACGCTGCAGTGAGCTGAGATCAAGCCACTGCACTCTAGCCTGGGTGACAGAGTAAGGCTGCGTCTCAAAAATAAATAAATAAATAAATAAATAAATAAATAAATAAATAAATAAATTAGATGAATGTAAACGAGATATTTATAAACAAACTTTTCACAGTTTCACAAACCTTTTCAAAATTTAAATCTTAAAGCCATGTGTTATGTTAATAACAGATAATCATAAATACCTATGTCATTTATAGGATCCAGAAAAGTTAAAATATATTTAGGTCTGTTATAAACAAAAATTGAGGAAATACTAAGAAACTGTTTTCATGTGGTATAAAACAGTTCAAAATTACTTCCTGGGTTTTTCACTGGAAATTCGAGTGAGAGTTAAAATTGTAGTTAATATACGTAATTAAAACTATTAGGTGTAAGAAACAATTTTATGGCCGGATGCGGTGGCTCAAGCCTGTAATCCAGCACTTTGGGAGGCCGAGACGGGCGGATCACGAGGTCAGGAGATCGAGACCATCCCGGCTAACACGGTGAAACCCCGTCTCTACTAAAAATACACAAACCTAGCCGGGCGAGGTGGCGGGCGCCTGTAGTCCCAGCTACTCGGGTGGCTGAGGCAGGAGAATGGCGTGAACCCGGGAGGCGGAGCTTGCAGTGAGCTGAGATCCGGCCACTGCGCTCCAGCCTGGGCGACAGAGCGAGACTCCGTCTCAAAAAAAAAAAAAAAAAGAAAGAAAGAAAGAAAGAAAGAAAGAAAGAAAGAAAGAAAGAAAGAAAGAAGAAAGAAAGAAAGAAAGAAAGAATTTTATATACAGAGCATATTTTAAAAGATGTAAGGAGAGTTGAAAAGAGAAAGTAATTGTTTTTCCCTTTTACACAAGAGATTTTTGCATGGTCAAAATGAAATTAAGTTTTTCTCTTAAGGTAAAATGCCAGTATAAAAAAGAAAGGTAGGTTGCAGTGAGCTGAGACTGTGCCACTGTACTCCAGCCTGGACTACAGAGGGAGACTCAGCCAAAAAAAAAAAATTCACATCGGGCGTGGTAGCTCACGCCTGTAATCCCAGCACTTTGGGAGGCCAAGGTGGGTGGATCACGAGGTCAGGAGTTCAAGACCAGCCTGACCAACATGGTGAAACCCTGTCTCTACTAAAAATACAAAAATTAGCTGGGCATGGTAGCATGTGTCTGTAATCCCAGCTACTCAGGAGGCTGAGGCAAAAGAACTGCTTGAACCGGGACCCTGAAGGCAGACGTTGCAGTGAGCCGAGATCATGCCACTGCCCTCTCCAGCCTGGGCTACAGAGGTAGACTCGCTGCCCCCCCGCAAAAAAAAAAAAAAAGAGGTAAAGGTCAAAACCGGCTTAAGCAAGTTGTAGAACATTTGTGGAAGATTAGTCTTGTGAAAAAAATATTGTGTATAATCAAGCTGGCTAAATTAGGAGAGAATTATTTAATTTTGCTAAAATTGAACATTAATATACAACATACACTAATACAGGGCCAGAGACTGGGTCCCCGTGTCAGAACAGCAGATTTTTCCTGGAGCACTGGTCTGCTCTTTAATAAAAAATTTTAAGTTGTCGTAAAAAGTTTATGGAAATTTTATCTCGCATGTTCCAAGCTGATGGAGATTTGATGGACAGTTTTATTAAAATAGCTTTATATTTAGGAGGCTGAGATGGAAGGATCACTCGAGCCCAGGAGTTTAAGGCTGCAGTGAGCTATGATCACACCACTACACTCCAGCCTGGGCAACAGAGCAGACCCTGTCTCCAGAAAAAAAATAAATAAAGGCTCTAGCACTGATAATATACTGATGCAAAGGTAAAATTTATTTTTGTCTTTTGAACAAGATGTTCATATAATGTTAATGATGATAACAAGACTTTTGTTCACCTTTTGAATAAGCTGCAAAACAAGAAAAAGATTCTATTGATCTCATGCTCTTTGTCAGGTCTTTTGATTGTTTAGAAAACTGAGTATCAAAAAAGAGTAAAGGTTTTTGCATTTTTGGCCGGGTGCGGTGGCTCACACTTGTAATCCCAGCACTCTGGGAGGCCAAGGCGGGCGGGGGGGGATCACGAGGTCAGGCGATCGAGACCATCCTGGCTAACACGGTGAAACCCCACCTCTACTAAAAATACAAAAAATTAGCCGGGCGTGGTGGCGGGCACCTGTAGTCCCAGCTACTAAGGAGGCTGAGGCAGGAGAATGGCGTGAACCCGGGAGGCGGAGGTTGCAGTGAGTGGAGATAGCACTACTGCATTCCAGCCTGGGCGACAGAGTGAGACTCCGCCTCAAAAAGAAAAAAAAAGGTTTTTGCTTTCTGAAATCTTTCAATTATCTGGCTAAATAACTAGTATTTTACAGCAACCTGTGATCCTATTTTGAACAAGAATTTTAAACCTTTAATGTTTTACATATTTCCCAAAACCAACTTTCAAATTCTAAAATTAAGTCTTTTCCAAAAGGAACCCCCTGGAAGTCCGAGAGAGACCTATTAGGCTTAATTCGTATGTTAAAATTGTATGTGAAGCTTTGTCAAATAAGAAATGGTGTTTAACTTTGGGTTATATTTGTGTGCATGTTATTAATATGTGTTCCAAAATTACATGAGATTTCTGAAACCCTGATATGTCTCGATATGTCAGACATAATTATGGTTAATTATGTTAAATTGTTGTATGCCACAAAAATAACGAAATTTCTTGTAAATTGTGTCTTTAACTGTAGCTACTCTAAGTCTTTTGGCATCCACAGACAACTATTGTTCTACTTTGACTCCTCTCAAAAAGCAGTTTACACTTGGCTACGGTCAAAATTTTGCTTTTTCTTCAAGCGAATTCATGGGAAATAATTCTTTTTTTTTTTTAAGAGACAAGGTCTGGGCTGGTCGCGGTGGCTCACGCCTGTAATCCCATCATTTTGGGAGGCCAAAGCAGGCAGATCACCTGAGGTCGGGAGTTCGAGACCAGCCTGACCAACACGGAGAAACCCCATTTCTACTAAAAATACAAAATTAGCCAGGCGTGGTGGCGCATGCCTGTAATCCCAGATACTTGGGAGGCCGCAGCAGGAGAATCACTTGAACCTGGGAGGTAGAAGTTGCGGTGAGCTGAGATCATGCCATGGCACTCCAGCCTGGGCAACAAGAGTGAAACTCTGTCTCAAAAAAATAAAGAAAGAAAGAGACAAGGTCTCGCTGTGCTGTGCAGGCTAGAGTGCAGGCACCTTCTAACTCACTACAACCTCCAACTCCTGCACTTCAGTGGTCCTCCCACCTCAGACCCACTGGAAGCACACGCCACCACACCTGGCTATTTTTTCAATTTTTTGTAGAGATGGGTGTCTTGCTATGTTGGCCAGGCTGGTCTTGAACTCAAGGCCTCAAGCAATCCTCCCTTCTTGGCCTCCTAAAGTGCTGAGATTATAGCCATGAGCCACTATGCCTGGTGGTAAGTACTCTTGAATATAAGTTCCTGATAATTTTGGAGATCATATCATTGGACTAAGTAAAAATTTTCAGAACTCTAATAAAACTGTTGGGTTCATGAAGACTGCTAACTCTGTATATCAAGCAGAATAAAACTTAATTACATGGGACTGAAATTACAGATGACTGAAATCATTTTTACGACATTTTGTTTGAAACATTGCTGATTTTTTTCTTTTCATGTTTTGTTTTCCCAAGTCAAGGAAGCTTTTTCTCTCATTTATAGCTTGTAGCAAATGGGTAAAACATAACTTTACGAGCAAAACTGAAACATTTGCCTTTCTACCTGATTTCTCCAAAACGAGTAAACTAGTCGTGAGTATCCTTATTTTATGACAGTCTAATTATATGCATTTTAAGCTCAATAAAAACCGGTTTATTGTAACAGGACACAATTGAAGACACTGGCTATTCTACCGACGCTCTTGACTTGGAACCGTGTATTTTGAAGTATAAGCAGACTGGTTTAAAGAACTGAGGCTGACTATGTAGAGCCAATAAAAAGCCTGTTGGAAAGACTAGCCTGGTACCTTGTTTACACGGCTCCTTTACAAGGTTCCTGATGTATAGCAAGTAAAAGAATCTTACTTTCTGACATGCCCAGGAACCTCAAGATATTTTGTGACCTCAAGAAGAGAGGAAGTCACCCAATTCATGTAAGTATTACCAGCATGGTCCTTGGCTTGGCTTCCTAGCCTTGAGGGTTTATAGTTGAATCCAAAATTCCTTATGAAAGTTCCAGCAAAGATAACTTAAAGAAACTATATGGCCAATCATTATTCTTGTTGTATTTTACGCAAATAATCAGCTCAAGCACAATACTAAAACTTATTTTGCAAGTAAGCTGGTCCTCCTAAGATTTATATCTTTGGTAAAAATGGTGACTAGAGAGAGGAAAAATTATGCTTCCCAAGAAAACTACAGTACCCATGTTATTAGATTCCAGCCTTGACCACTGTGTGTGTGTGTTTGAGTTTTTATTGTTTTCCTACAATTTGGACTGAATCCCCAATGTAATAGGATTTTTACTATGTATCTTATTGTTTTACCTCTAAGAAAACCAAAAGCATGAAATTCAAAGACTACAGAAGATTTAACAAGCAATGATAGTTACACAAATCAGTGACTTGACTGAGGACTAAGAATGAACCTTCCCAGCACCGTCATACATCATTCCATCATAAAAATCCACTTGTAACTGCTGCTAATCAGAATGTGTATACATACACACACACACACATATATATACATATACACATATACATATACATATACATATACATATACATATATTCAGAGCAACTTGGTCTATGCTCCTGGGTTGCAATCATCAAGCTTTGCCCAAATAAACTCTTTACTCAGCTTCTTCATTTTAGTTCAACACTAACATCACAAAGAAAGTTTCAGACAGGCCAGGGATGATGGCACAGGCCTGTTAATTCCAGTGCTTTTGAAGACCAAGGCAAGAGGATTGCTTGAGCCCAGGAGTTTGAGACCAGCCTGTGCAACAAGACAAAAACCCATCTCTACAAAAAAAATACAAAAATTAGCCAGGTGTGGTGGCACATGCCTATAGTCCCAGCTACTCGGGAGGCTGAGGAGGGAGGACCGCTTGAGACTGGGAGGTCAACGCCGCAATAAGCCAAGATCACGCCACTGCACTCCAGCCTGGGCAACAGAGTGAGACTGTCTCAAAAAAAAAAAGAAAAAAAAGTTTCAGGCAAACTATAAGAATCAGCCACTGAAAATTGCCATCGGTTCCAATGATTCTGAATTACTGTTCAGAAAGGTAATTAACTTTTCTCAATCTTGTAGCGTAAGACATCTCTAGCTTCAAAGATAACCACGATGAAAATTACTGTTAATACTTTCTGTTTAACAGTAATTATTAAACTATTAAATATTTAAACAATTAAGTTATTAAACTATTAAATACAGGGCCTGTATCTCTGATGCTGAACTATGATGTGTGGCTTAAGCCCCCAAATATATCATGTTATTTGGATCCAAAGTGCTGCACAGAACGCTGACCCTTTCTAAGAGTTGGGTATTACTTGCAACAGGCTTATAAGCAAGAAGCTAGAAAGATCCCATTTTCTGTTCTTCCTGTATTGGATGATGTAAAGCAAACTGTCACCAAGACTCAGTTTCCCAAACAGTAAAACAAGTGTTCTGTCTGAAGAATAAATGGGGGAAAAAAGGGGGGGGTTTAATCCTCTGAACCACAAGTCCAATACATTGTTGAGGGTGGGAGTTGTTGCAATCTGCAGTAGTTTCTTAGAGTGTAAGAAAGCTATGTGAAAGATCCTGACACACACCACAGTTGCCTGAGGACAGTAAACCAAAGGCCAGGAGAGTTCACAGCAAGTCACATTATCTCTAGTGTGAGTTCCTCTACACAAAGGTGACAGGTATGGACACAGGTGTTGAAGTTGGATCCGAGCCTGCACACAGACTCCTGTGTTAACAGCGTGGACGTTAAAATGAACAACTCTCTCTGAATGCTTTAGGAAGAAAACCATTTAATTTACATGAGTTTGTCTTAGACTATTTCTCAAAGATGAACTGTAAGCTGCAGTCTGATTACATGATACAAACTGGAGCTTGTTAACTAGAATGTCAATTAGCACCTCCCTATTTGGATTAAGGATTTAATGGATTATCTAAAATGACAAAACACTTAATTTTCCTGGAGTAAATATATTTCAATCTTTTAAAAGCACAGTCTAATAACTGCTTTAAAATCTACCTCAAAAGTTAAAACACTTACTTAAATTATCTAACATATATATCTAACATAACAATGCTTTCACCAATTTCTTTTGATATACTACAGTGCAGGGTATGCCTTAATAGCGACCACAGTGAACTCTGCAATTACAGCGCAAAGGGATGCTGGACTTAGAGAGGAGACTCGTTACAGTCCTACTTCTGTCACCAACTAGCCAGCTGTATTTCTAATTAATTTTTACCTCATGGGCTTCAGTTTCTGAGTCTGTAGAGATCTAAAATCCTAAGACTGCAACTGCAGTATTACACTGTTTTTCTGACAGTTATTTTCACAAACCAGTTACAAAATCTCAGTTGACAAAGTAACGTCGAACAAAACTCAAAGTCTTAGAATATAAACGTCCTACTTCAAAGTACTATTTAATTCACACCTAACATATGAATTAAGAATTAATCAGGCCAGGCACAGTGGCTCAGGCCTGTAATCCCAGCACTTTAGGAGGCCAAGGCAGGCAGATCACTTGGGGCCAGGAGTTGGAGACCAGCCTGGCCAATACGGAGAAACCCTGTCTCTACTAAAACTATAAAAATAAGCTGGGCATGGTGGTGTGCCTGTAGTCCTGGCTACTCTGGAGGTTGAAGCACGAGAATCACTTTAACCCAGGAGGTGACGACTGCAGTAAGCCCAGATACAGCCACTGCACTTCAGCCTGGGGGAGAGAGTGAGACTCTGTTTCAAAAAAAAAAAGAATTAAAAAGAATTAAAGGTTCCTTCAGTCTTGTAATTCCAGACTGATAACAATGGAACCAATAAAAAGAAAATATTCCATGCAACGGGGTTAAGGCTGATTAAATGTTAAGTTCACTATTATTATTAAACATTTCATAAATATATGCTTTACAATAAATTTACCTAACCACACGTCCCAACATCAAATTGAAAACTGGAAGTTGGCCGGGCGCGGTGGCTCAAGCCTGTAATCCCAGCACTTTGGGAGGCCGAGACGGGTGGATCACGAGATCAGGAGATCGAGACCATCCTGGCTAACATGGTGAAACCCCGTCTCTACTAAAAATACAAAAAGCTTAGCCAGGCGAGGTGGCGGCGCCTGTAGTCCCAGCTACTTCGGAGGCTGAGGCAGGAGAATGGCGTAAACCCAGGAGGCGGAGTTTGCAGTGAGCTGAGGTCCCGCCACTGCACTCCAGCCCGGGCGACAGAGCAAGACTCCCTCTCAAAAAAAA